>NC_135502.1:134520955-134820955 GCF_052857255.1 Amblyomma americanum
AGCAGAAGCAGCAGCATATCAAGCAGCAGCAGCAGCAGATCAAGCAGCAGCAGCAGATCAAGCAGCAGCAGCAGCAGATCAAGCAGCAGCAGCAGCAGATCAAGCAGCAGAAGCAGCAGCATATCAAGCAGCAGCAGCAGCAGCAGATCAAGCAACAGCAGCAGATCAAGCAACAGCAGCAGATCAAGCAGCAGCAGCAGCAGATCAAGCAGCAGCAGCAGATCAAGCAGCAGCAGCAGCAGCAGATCAAGAAACAGCAGCAGCAGCAGATCAAGAAGCAGCAGCAGATCAAGCAGCAGCAGCAGATCAAGCAGCAGCAGCACCAGATCAAGCAGCAGCAGCGGATCAAGCAGCAGCAGCAGCAGATCAAGCAGCAGCAGCAGCAGCAGATCAAGCAGCAGCAGCAGCAGATCAAGCAGCAGCAGCAGCAGCAGATCAAGCAGCAGCAGCAGCAGCAGCAGGAGATCAAGCAGCAGCAGCAGATCAAGCAGCAGCAGCAGCAGATCAAGCAGCAGCAGCAGATCAAGCAGCAGCAGCAGCAGCAGATCAAGCAGCAGCAGCAGCAGATCAAGCAGCAGCAGCAACAGCAGCAGATTAAGCAGCAGCAGCAGCAGCAGATCAAGCAGCAGCAGCAGCAGATCAAGCAGCAGAAGCAGCAGCATATCAAGCAGCAGCAGCAGCAGATCAAGCAACAGCAGCAGCAGCAGATCAAGCAGCAGCAGCAGATCAAGCAGCAGCAGCAGCAGCAGATCAAGAAACAGCAGCAGCAGCAGATCAAGCAGCAGCAGCAGCAGATCAAGCAGCAGCAGCACCAGATCAAGCAGCAGCAGCACCAGATCAAGCAGCAGCAGCAGATCAAGCAGCAGCAGCAGCAGCAGCAGCAGATCAAACTGCAGCAGCAGCAGCAGCAGATCAAGCAGCGGCAGCAGATCAAGCGGCAGCAGCAGCAGCAGATCAAGCAGCAGCAGCAGCAGCAGATCACGCAACAGCAGCAGCAGCAGATCAAGCAGCAGCACCAGCAGATCAAGCAGCAGCAGCAGCAGGAGATCGAGCAGCAGCAGCAGATCAAGCAGCAGAAGCAGCAGCATATCAAGCAGCAGCAGCAGCAGATCAAGCAGCAGCAGCAGCAGATCGAGCAGCAGCAGCAGATCAAGCAGCAGCAGCAGCAGATCAAGAAACAGCAGCAGCAGATCAAGAAGCAGCAGCAGCAGATCAAGCAGCAGCAGCAGCAGCAGATCAAGCAGCAGCAGCACCAGATCAAGCAGCAGCAGCAGATCAAGCATCAGCAGCAGCAGCAGATCAAGCAGCAGCAGCAGCGGATCAAGCAGCAGCTGCAGCAGATCAAGCAGCAGCAGCAGCAGCATATCAAGCAGCAGCAGCAGCAGCAGATCAAGCAGCAGCAGCAGCAGATCAAGCAGCAGCAGAAGCAGATCAACAGCAGCAGCACATCAAGCAGCAGCAGCAGATCAAGCAGCTGCAGCAGCAGCAGATCAAGCAGCAGCAGCAGCAGATCAAGCAGCAGCAGCAGATCAAGCAGCAGCAGCAGGTCAAGCAGCAGCAGCAGCAGATCAAGCAGCAGCAGCAGCAGATAAAGCAGCAGCAGCAGCAGATCAAGCAGCAGCAGATCAAGCAGCAGCAGCACCAGCAGATCAAGCAGCAGCAGCAGCAGATCAAGCAGCAGCAGCAGCAGCAGATCAAGCAGCAGCAGCAGCAGATCAAGCAGCAGAAGCAGCAGCAGATCAAGCAGCAGCAGCAGCAGCAGCAGATCAAGCAGCAGCAGCAGATCAAGCAGCAGAAGCAGCAGCATATCAAGCAGCAGCAGCAGCAGCAGATCAAGCAACAGCAGCAGCAGCAGCAGATCAAGCAGCAGCAGCAGATCAAGCAACAGCAGATCAAGCAGCAGCAGCAGCAGATCAAGAAACAGCAGCAGCAGCAGATCAAGCAGCAGCAGCAGCAGATCAAGCAGCAGCAGCACCAGATCAAGCAGCAGCAGCACCAGATCAAGCAGCAGCAGCAGATCAAGCAGCAGCAGCAGCAGCAGATCAAGCAGCAGATGCAGCAGCATATCAAGCAGCAGCAGCAGCAGCAGATCAAGCAGCAGCAGCAGATCAAGCAGCAGCAGCAGCAGATCAAGCAGCAGAAGCAGCAGCATATCAAGCAGCAGCAGCAGCAGCAGATCAAGCAACAGCAGCAGATCAAGCAGCAGCAGCAGCAGATCAAGCAGCAGCAGCAGATCAAGCAGCAGCAGCAGCAGCAGATCAAGAAACAGCAGCAGCAGCAGATCAAGAAGCAGCAGCAGCAGATCAAGCAGCAGCAGCAGATCAAGCAGCAGCAGCGGATCAAGCAGCAGCAGCAGCAGATCAAGCAGCAGCAGCAGCAGCAGCAGCAGATCAAGCAGCAGCAGCAGGAGATCAAGCAGCAGCAGCAGATCAAGCAGCAGCAGCAGCAGATCAAGCAGCAGCAGCAGATCAAGCAGCAGCAGCAGCAGATCAAGCAGCAGCAGCAGCAGATCAAGCAGCAGCAGCAGCAGATCAAGCAGCAGCAGCAGATCAAGCAGCAGCAGCAGATCAAGCAGCTGCAGCAGCAGCAGATCAAGCAGCAGCAGCAGCAGATCAAGCAGCAGCAGCAGCAGATCAAGCAGCAGCAGCAGCAGGTCAAGCAGCAGCAGCAGCAGATCAAGCAGCAGCAGCAGCAGATAAAGCAGCAGCAGCAGCAGATCAAGCAGCAGCAGCAGATCAAGCAGCAGCAGCACCAGCAGATCAAGCAGCAGCAGCAGCAGCAGCAGATCAAGCAGCAGTAGCAGCAGCAGATCAAGCATCAGCAGCAGCAGATCAAGCAGCAGCAGATCAAGCAGCAGAAGCAGCAGCATATCAAGCAGCAGCAGCAGCAGATCAAGCAACAGCAGCAGCAGCAGCAGATCAAGCAGCAGCAGCAGCAGCAGATCAAGCAGCAGCACCAGATCAAGCAGCAGCAGCGGATCAAGCAGCAGCAGCAGCAGGTCAAGCAGCAGCAGCAGCAGCAGCAGATCAAGCAGCAGCAGCAGCAGGAGATCAAGCAGCAGCAGCAGATCAAGCAGCAGCAGCAGCAGATCAAGCAGCAGCAGCAGATCAAGCAGCAGCAGCAGATCAAGCAGCAGCAGCAGCAGCAGCAGATCAAGCAGCAGCAGCAGCAGCAGCAGATCAAGCAGCAGCAGCAACAGCAGCAGATCAAGCAGCAGCAGCAGATCAAGCAGCAGCAGCAGATCAAGCAGCAGAAGCAGCAGCATATCAAGCAGCAGCAGCAGCAGCAGATCAAGCAACAGCAGCAGCAGCAGCAGATCAAGCAGCAGCAGCAGATCAAGCAGCAGCAGATCAAGCAGCAGCAGCAGCAGATCAAGAAACAGCAGCAGCAGCAGATCAAGCAGCAGCAGCAGCAGATCAAGCAGCAGCAGCAGCAGATCAAGCAGCAGCAGCAGATCAAGCAGCAGCAGCAGATCAAGCAGCTGCAGCAGCAGCAGATCAAGCAGCAGCAGCAGCAGATCAAGCAGCAGCAGCAGCAGACCAAGCAGCAGCAGCAGCAGGTCAAGCAGCAGCAGCAGCAGATCAAGCAGCAGCAGCAGCAGATAAAGCAGCAGCAGCAGCAGATCAAGCAGCAGCAGCAGATCAAGCAGCAGCAGCAGATCAAGCAGCAGCAGCAGCAGCAGCAGATCAAGCAGCAGTAGCAGCAGCAGATCAAGCATCAGCAGCAGCAGATCAAGCAGCAGCAGATCAAGCAGCAGAAGCAGCAGCATATCAAGCAGCAGCAGCAGCAGATCAAGCAACAGCAGCAGCAGCAGCAGCAGATCAAGCAGCAGCAGCAGATCAAGCAGCAGCACCAGATCAAGCAGCAGCAGCGGATCAAGCAGCAGCAGCAGCAGGTCAAGCAGCAGCAGCAGCAGCAGATCAAGCAGCAGCAGCAGCAGCAGGAGATCAAGCAGCAGCAGCAGATCAAGCAGCAGCAGCAGCAGATCAAGCAGCAGCAGCAGATCAAGCAGCAGCAGCAGATCAAGCAGCAGCAGCAGCAGCAGATCAAGCAGCAGCAGCAGCAGCAGCAGATCAAGCAGCAGCAGCAACAGCAGCAGATCAAGCAGCAGCAGCAGCAGCAGATCAAGCAGCAGCAGCAGATCAAGCAGCAGAAGCAGCAGCATATCAAGCAGCAGCAGCAGCAGCAGATCAAGCAACAGCAGCAGCAGCAGCAGATCAAGCAGCAGCAGCAGATCAAGCAGCAGCAGATCAAGCAGCAGCAGCAGCAGATCAAGAAACAGCAGCAGCAGCAGATCAAGCAGCAGCAGCAGCAGATCAAGCAGCAGCAGCAACAGCAGCAGATCAAGCAGCAGCAGCAGCAGATCAAGCAGCAGCAGCAGATCAAGCAGCAGAAGCAGCAGCATATCAAGCAGCAGCAGCAGCAGATCAAGCAACAGCAGCAGCAGCAGCAGATCAAGCAGCAGCAGCAGATCAAGCAGCAGCAGATCAAGCAGCAGCAGCAGCAGATCAAGAAACAGCAGCAGCAGCAGATCAAGCAGCAGCAGCAGCAGCAGATCAAGCAGCAGCAGCACCAGATCAAGCAGCAGCAGCACCAGATCAAGCAGCAGCAGCAGATCAAGCAGCAGCAGCAGCAGATCAAGCAGCAGCAGCAGCAGATCAAGCAGCAGAAGCAGCAGCATATCAAGCAGCAGCAGCAGCAGATCAAGCAGCAGCAGCAGATCAAGCAGCAGCAGCAGCAGATCAAGCAGCAGCAGCAGCAGATCAAGCAGCAGAAGCAGCAGCATATCAAGCAGCAGCAGCAGCAGCAGATCAAGCAACAGCAGCAGATCAAGCAACAGCAGCAGATCAAGCAGCAGCAGCAGCAGATCAAGCAGCAGCAGCAGATCAAGCAGCAGCAGCAGCAGCAGCAGATCAAGAAACAGCAGCAGCAGCAGATCAAGAAGCAGCAGCAGATCAAGCAGCAGCAGCAGATCAAGCAGCAGCAGCACCAGATCAAGCAGCAGCAGCGGATCAAGCAGCAGCAGCAGCAGATCAAGCAGCAGCAGCAGCAGCAGATCAAGCAGCAGCAGCAGCAGATCAAGCAGCAGCAGCAGCAGCAGATCAAGCAGCAGCAGCAGCAGCAGCAGGAGATCAAGCAGCAGCAGCAGATCAAGCAGCAGCAGCAGCAGATCAAGCAGCAGCAGCAGATCAAGCAGCAGCAGCAGCAGCAGATCAAGCAGCAGCAGCAGCAGATCAAGCAGCAGCAGCAACAGCAGCAGATTAAGCAGCAGCAGCAGCAGCAGATCAAGCAGCAGCAGCAGATCAAGCAGCAGAAGCAGCAGCATATCAAGCAGCAGCAGCAGCAGATCAAGCAACAGCAGCAGCAGCAGATCAAGCAGCAGCAGCAGATCAAGCAGCAGCAGCAGCAGCAGATCAAGAAACCAGCAGCAGCAGCAGATCAAGCAGCAGCAGCAGCAGATCAAGCAGCAGCAGCACCAGATCAAGCAGCAGCAGCACCAGATCAAGCAGCAGCAGCAGATCAAGCAGCAGCAGCAGCAGCAGCAGCAGATCAAACTGCAGCAGCAGCAGCAGCAGATCAAGCAGCGGCAGCAGATCAAGCGGCAGCAGCAGCAGCAGATCAAGCAGCAGCAGCAGCAGCAGATCACGCAACAGCAGCAGCAGCAGATCAAGCAGCAGCACCAGCAGATCAAGCAGCAGCAGCAGCAGGAGATCGAGCAGCAGCAGCAGATCAAGCAGCAGAAGCAGCAGCATATCAAGCAGCAGCAGCAGCAGATCAAGCAGCAGCAGCAGCAGATCGAGCAGCAGCAGCAGATCAAGCAGCAGCAGCAGCAGATCAAGAAACAGCAGCAGCAGATCAAGAAGCAGCAGCAGCAGATCAAGCAGCAGCAGCAGCAGCAGATCAAGCAGCAGCAGCACCAGATCAAGCAGCAGCCAGCAGATCAAGCATCAGCAGCAGCAGCAGATCAAGCAGCAGCAGCAGCGGATCAAGCAGCAGCAGATCAAGCAGCAGCAGCAGCAGCATATCAAGCAGCAGCAGCAGCAGCAGATCAAGCAGCAGCAGCAGCAGATCAAGCAGCAGCAGAAGCAGATCAACAGCAGCAGCACATCAAGCAGCAGCAGCAGATCAAGCAGCTGCAGCAGCAGCAGATCAAGCAGCAGCAGCAGCAGATCAAGCAGCAGCAGCAGATCAAGCAGCAGCAGCAGGTCAAGCAGCAGCAGCAGCAGATCAAGCAGCAGCAGCAGCAGATAAAGCAGCAGCAGCAGCAGATCAAGCAGCAGCAGATCAAGCAGCAGCAGCACCAGCAGATCAAGCAGCAGCAGCAGCAACAGCAGCAGATCAAGCAGCAGCAGCAGTAGATCAAGCAGCAGCAGCAGATCAAGCAGCAGCAGCAGCAGCAGCAGCAGGTCAAGCAGCAGCAGCAGCAGATCAAGCAGCAGCAGCAGCAGCAGATCAAGCATCAGCAGCAGCAGATCAAGCAGCAGCAGATCAAGCAGCAGAAGCAGCAGCATATCAAGCAGCAGCAGCAGCAGCAGCAGATCAAGCAACAGCAGCAGCAGCAGCAGCAGATCAAGCAGCAGCAGCAGCAGATCAAGCAGCAGTAGCAGATCAAGCAGCAGCAGCAGCAGATCAAGCAGCAGCAGCACCAGATCAAGCAGCAGCAGCGGATCAAGCAGCAGCAGCAGCAGGTCAAGCAGCAGCAGCAGCAGATCAAGCAGCAGCAGCAGCAGCAGGAGATCAAGCAGCAGCAGCAGATCAAGCAGCAGCAGCAGCAGATCAAGCAGCAGCAGCAGATCAAGCAGCAGCAGCAGCAGATCAAGCAGCAGCAGCAGCAGCAGATCAAGCAGCAGCAGCAGCAGATCAAGCAGCAGAAGCAGCAGCAGATCAAGCAGCAGCAGCAGCAGCAGCAGATCAAGCAGCAGCAGCAGATCAAGCAGCAGAAGCAGCAGCATATCAAGCAGCAGCAGCAGCAGCAGATCAAGCAACAGCAGCAGCAGCAGCAGATCAAGCAGCAGCAGCAGATCAAGCAACAGCAGATCAAGCAGCAGCAGCAGCAGATCAAGAAACAGCAGCAGCAGCAGATCAAGCAGCAGCAGCAGCAGATCAAGCAGCAGCAGCACCAGATCAAGCAGCAGCAGCACCAGATCAAGCAGCAGCAGCAGATCAAGCAGCAGCAGCAGCAGCAGATCAAGCAGCAGATGCAGCAGCATATCAAGCAGCAGCAGCAGCAGCAGATCAAGCAGCAGCAGCAGATCAAGCAGCAGCAGCAGCAGATCAAGCAGCAGAAGCAGCAGCATATCAAGCAGCAGCAGCAGCAGCAGATCAAGCAACAGCAGCAGATCAAGCAGCAGCAGCAGCAGATCAAGCAGCAGCAGCAGATCAAGCAGCAGCAGCAGCAGCAGATCAAGAACAGCAGCAGCAGCAGATCAAGAAGCAGCAGCAGCAGATCAAGCAGCAGCAGCAGATCAAGCAGCAGCAGCGGATCAAGCAGCAGCAGCAGCAGATCAAGCAGCAGCAGCAGCAGCAGCAGATCAAGCAGCAGCAGCAGGAGATCAAGCAGCAGCAGCAGATCAAGCAGCAGCAGCAGCAGATCAAGCAGCAGCAGCAGATCAAGCAGCAGCAGCAGCAGATCAAGCAGCAGCAGCAGCAGATCAAGCAGCAGCAGCAGCAGATCAAGCAGCAGCAGCAGATCAAGCAGCAGCAGCAGATCAAGCAGCTGCAGCAGCAGCAGATCAAGCAGCAGCAGCAGCAGATCAAGCAGCAGCAGCAGCAGATCAAGCAGCAGCAGCAGCAGGTCAAGCAGCAGCAGCAGCAGATCAAGCAGCAGCAGCAGCAGATAAAGCAGCAGCAGCAGCAGATCAAGCAGCAGCAGCAGATCAAGCAGCAGCAGCACCAGCAGATCAAGCAGCAGCAGCAGCAGCAGCAGATCAAGCAGCAGTAGCAGCAGCAGATCAAGCATCAGCAGCAGCAGATCAAGCAGCAGCAGATCAAGCAGCAGAAGCAGCAGCATATCAAGCAGCAGCAGCAGCAGATCAAGCAACAGCAGCAGCAGCAGCAGATCAAGCAGCAGCAGCAGCAGATCAAGCAGCAGCACCAGATCAAGCAGCAGCAGCGGATCAAGCAGCAGCAGCAGCAGGTCAAGCAGCAGCAGCAGCAGCAGCAGATCAAGCAGCAGCAGCAGCAGGAGATCAAGCAGCAGCAGCAGATCAAGCAGCAGCAGCAGCAGATCAAGCAGCAGCAGCAGATCAAGCAGCAGCAGCAGATCAAGCAGCAGCAGCAGCAGCAGCAGATCAAGCAGCAGCAGCAGCAGCAGCAGATCAAGCAGCAGCAGCAACAGCAGCAGATCAAGCAGCAGCAGCAGATCAAGCAGCAGCAGCAGATCAAGCAGCAGAAGCAGCAGCATATCAAGCAGCAGCAGCAGCAGCAGATCAAGCAACAGCAGCAGCAGCAGCAGATCAAGCAGCAGCAGCAGATCAAGCAGCAGCAGATCAAGCAGCAGCAGCAGCAGATCAAGAAACAGCAGCAGCAGCAGATCAAGCAGCAGCAGCAGCAGATCAAGCAGCAGCAGCACCAGATCAAGCAGCAGCAGCAGATCAAGCAGCAGCAGCAGCAGCAGCAGATCAAGCAGCAGAAGCAGCAGCATATCAAGCAGCAGCAGCAGCAGATCAAGCAGCAGCAGCAGATCAAGCAGCAGCAGCAGCAGCAGATCAAGCAGCAGCAGCAGCAGATCAAGCAGCAGCAGCAGCAGATCAAGCAGCAGAAGCAGCAGCATATCAAGCAGCAGCAGCAGCAGCAGATCAAGCAACAGCAGCAGATCAAGCAGCAGCAGCAGCAGATCAAGCAGCAGCAGCAGATCAAGCAGCAGCAGCAGCAGATCAAGAAACAGCAGCAGCAGCAGATCAAGAAGCAGCAGCAGCAGATCAAGCAGCAGCAGCAGATCAAGCAGCAGCAGCACCAGATCAAGCAGCAGCAGCGGATCAAGCAGCAGCAGCAGCAGATCAAGCAGCAGCAGCAGATCAAGCAGCAGCAGCAGATCAAGCAGCAGCAGCAGCAGATCAAGCAGCAGCAGCAGATCAAGCAGCAGCAGCAGCAGATCAAGCAGCAGCAGCAGATCAAGCAGCAGCAGCACCAGATCAAGCAGCAGCAGCAACAGCAGCAGATCAAGCAGCAGCAGCAGCAGCAGATCAAGCAGCAGCAGCAGATCAAGCAGCAGAAGCAGCAGCATATCAAGCAGCAGCAGCAGATCAAGCAACAGCAGCAGCAGCAGCAGATCAAGCAGCAGCAGCAGATCAAGCAGCAGCAGCACCAGATCAAGCAGCAGCAGCACCAGATCAAGCAGCAGCAGCAGATCAAGCAGCAGCAGCAGCAGCAGATCAAACTGCAGCAGCAGCAGCAGCAGATCAAGCAGCGGCAGCAGATCAAGCGGCAGCAGCAGCAGCAGATCAAGCAGCAGCACCAGATCAAGCAGCAGCAGCAGCAGATCACGCAACAGCAGCAGCAGCAGATCAAGCAGCAGCACCAGCAGATCAAGCAGCAGCAGCAGGAGATCAAGCAGCAGCAGCAGATCAAGCAGCAGAAGCAGCAGCATATCAAGCAGCAGCAGCAGCAGATCAAGCAGCAGCAGCAGCAGATCAAGCAGCAGCAGCAGATCAAGCAGCAGCAGCAGCAGATCAAGAAACAGCAGCAGCAGATCAAGAAGCAGCAGCAGCAGATCAAGCAGCAGCAGCAGCAGATCAAGCAGCAGCAGCACCAGATCAAGCAGCAGCAGCAGATCAAGCATCAGCAGCAGCAGCAGATCAAGCAGCAGCAGCAGCGGATCAAGCAGCAGCAGCAGCAGCAGATCAAGCAGCAGAAGCAGCAGCATATCAAGCAGCAGCAGCAGCAGATCAAGCAGCAGCAGATCAAGCAGCAGCAGCAGCAGCAGATCAAGCAGCAGCAGCAGCAGATCAAGCAGCAGCAGCAACAGCAGCAGATCAAGCAGCAGCAGCAGCAGCAGATCAAGCAGCAGCAGCAGATCAAGCAGCAGAAGCAGCAGCATATCAAGCAGCAGCAGCAGCAGATCAAGCAGCAGCAGCAGGAGATCAAGCAGCAGCAGCAGATCAAGCAGCAGCAGCAGATCAAGCAGCAGCAGCAGCAGCAGATCAAGCAGCAGCAGCAGCAGCAGATCAAGCAGCAGCAGCAGCAGATCAAGCAGCAGCAGCAACAGCAGCAGATCAAGCAGCAGCAGCAGCAGCAAATCAAGCAGCAGCAGCAGATCAAGCAGCAGAAGCAGCAGCATATCAAGCAGCAGCAGCAGCAGATCAAGCAACAGCAGCAGCAGCAGCAGCAGATCAAGCAGCAGCAGCAGATCAAGCAGCAGCAGCAGCAGATCAAGCAGCAGCAGCAGATCAAGAAACAGCAGCAGCAGCAGATCAAGCAGCAGCAGCAGCAGATCAAGCAGCAGCACCACCAGATCAAGCAGCAGCAGCACCAGATCAAGCAGCAGCAGCAGATCAAGCAGCAGCAGCAGCAGCAGCAGATCAAACTGCAGCAGCAGCAGCAGCAGATCAAGCAGCGGCAGCAGATCAAGCGGCAGCAGCAGCAGCAGATCAAGCAGCAGCAGCAGATCAAGCAGCAGCAGCAGCAGATCACGCAACAGCAGCAGCAGCAGATCAAGCAGCAGCACCAGCAGATCAAGCAGCAGCAGCAGCAGGAGATCAAGCAGCAGCAGCATATCAAGCAGCAGCAGCACCAGATCAAGCAGCAGCAGCGGATCAAGCAGCAGCAGCAGCAGGTCAAGCAGCAGCAGCAGCAGATCAAGCAGCAGCAGCAGCAGCAGGAGATCAAGCAGCAGCAGCAGATCAAGCAGCAGCAGCAGCAGATCAAGCAGCAGCAGCAGATCAAGCAGCAGCAGCAGCAGATCAAGCAGCAGCAGCAGCAGCAGCAGATCAAGCAGCAGCAGCAGATCAAGCAGCAGAAGCAGCAGCAGATCAAGCAGCAGCAGCAGCAGCAGCAGATCAAGCAGCAGCAGCAGATCAAGCAGCAGAAGCAGCAGCATATCAAGCAGCAGCAGCAGCAGCAGATCAAGCAACAGCAGCAGCAGCAGCAGATCAAGCAGCAGCAGCAGATCAAGCAACAGCAGATCAAGCAGCAGCAGCAGCAGATCAAGAAACAGCAGCAGCAGCAGATCAAGCAGCAGCAGCAGCAGATCAAGCAGCAGCAGCACCAGATCAAGCAGCAGCAGCAGCAGCAGATCAAGCAGCAGCAGCAGCAGCAGATCAAGCAGCAGATGCAGCAGCATATCAAGCAGCAGCAGCAGCAGATCAAGCAGCAGCAGCAGATCAAGCAGCAGCAGCAGCAGATCAAGCAGCAGCAGCAGCAGATCAAGCAGCAGAAGCAGCAGCATATCAAGCAGCAGCAGCAGCAGATCAAGCAACAGCAGCAGATCAAGCAGCAGCAGCAGCAGATCAAGCAGCAGCAGCAGATCAAGCAGCAGCAGCAGCAGATCAAGAAACAGCAGCAGCAGCAGATCAAGAAGCAGCAGCAGCAGATCAAGCAGCAGCAGCAGATCAAGCAGCAGCAGCGGATCAAGCAGCAGCAGCAGCAGATCAAGCAGCAGCAGCAGCAGCAGCAGATCAAGCAGCAGCAGCAGGAGATCAAGCAGCAGCAGCAGATCAAGCAGCAGCAGCAGCAGATCAAGCAGCAGCAGCAGCAGATCAAGCAGCAGCAGCAGCAGATCAAGCAGCAGCAGCAGATCAAGCAGCAGCAGCAGATCAAGCAGCTGCAGCAGCAGCAGATCAAGCAGCAGCAGCAGCAGATCAAGCAGCAGCAGCAGCAGACCAAGCAGCAGCAGCAGCAGGTCAAGCAGCAGCAGCAGCAGATCAAGCAGCAGCAGCAGCAGCAGATAAAGCAGCAGCAGCAGCAGATCAAGCAGCAGCAGCAGATCAAGCAGCAGCAGCAGATCAAGCAGCAGCAGCAGCAGCAGCAGATCAAGCAGCAGTAGCAGCAGCAGATCAAGCATCAGCAGCAGCAGATCAAGCAGCAGCAGATCAAGCAGCAGAAGCAGCAGCATATCAAGCAGCAGCAGCAGCAGATCAAGCAACAGCAGCAGCAGCAGCAGCAGATCAAGCAGCAGCAGCAGATCAAGCAGCAGCACCAGATCAAGCAGCAGCAGCGGATCAAGCAGCAGCAGCAGCAGGTCAAGCAGCAGCAGCAGCAGCAGATCAAGCAGCAGCAGCAGCAGCAGGAGATCAAGCAGCAGCAGCAGATCAAGCAGCAGCAGCAGCAGATCAAGCAGCAGCAGCAGATCAAGCAGCAGCAGCAGATCAAGCAGCAGCAGCAGCAGCAGATCAAGCAGCAGCAGCAGCAGCAGCAGATCAAGCAGCAGCAGCAACAGCAGCAGATCAAGCAGCAGCAGCAGCAGCAGATCAAGCAGCAGCAGCAGATCAAGCAGCAGAAGCAGCAGCATATCAAGCAGCAGCAGCAGCAGCAGATCAAGCAACAGCAGCAGCAGCAGCAGATCAAGCAGCAGCAGCAGATCAAGCAGCAGCAGATCAAGCAGCAGCAGCAGCAGATCAAGAAACAGCAGCAGCAGCAGATCAAGCAGCAGCAGCAGCAGATCAAGCAGCAGCAGCAACAGCAGCAGATCAAGCAGCAGCAGCAGCAGATCAAGCAGCAGCAGCAGATCAAGCAGCAGAAGCAGCAGCATATCAAGCAGCAGCAGCAGCAGCAGATCAAGCAACAGCAGCAGCAGCAGCAGATCAAGCAGCAGCAGCAGATCAAGCAGCAGCAGATCAAGCAGCAGCAGCAGCAGATCAAGAAACAGCAGCAGCAGCAGATCAAGCAGCAGCAGCAGCAGCAGATCAAGCAGCAGCAGCACCAGATCAAGCAGCAGCAGCACCAGATCAAGCAGCAGCAGCAGATCAAGCAGCAGCAGCAGCAGATCAAGCAGCAGCAGCAGCAGATCAAGCAGCAGAAGCAGCAGCATATCAAGCAGCAGCAGCAGCAGATCAAGCAGCAGCAGCAGATCAAGCAGCAGCAGCAGCAGATCAAGCAGCAGCAGCAGCAGATCAAGCAGCAGAAGCAGCAGCATATCAAGCAGCAGCAGCAGCAGCAGATCAAGCAACAGCAGCAGATCAAGCAACAGCAGCAGATCAAGCAGCAGCAGCAGCAGATCAAGCAGCAGCAGCAGATCAAGCAGCAGCAGCAGCAGCAGCAGATCAAGAAACAGCAGCAGCAGCAGATCAAGAAGCAGCAGCAGATCAAGCAGCAGCAGCAGATCAAGCAGCAGCAGCACCAGATCAAGCAGCAGCAGCGGATCAAGCAGCAGCAGCAGCAGATCAAGCAGCAGCAGCAGCAGCAGATCAAGCAGCAGCAGCAGCAGATCAAGCAGCAGCAGCAGCAGCAGATCAAGCAGCAGCAGCAGCAGCAGCAGGAGATCAAGCAGCAGCAGCAGATCAAGCAGCAGCAGCAGCAGATCAAGCAGCAGCAGCAGATCAAGCAGCAGCAGCAGCAGCAGATCAAGCAGCAGCAGCAGCAGATCAAGCAGCAGCAGCAACAGCAGCAGATTAAGCAGCAGCAGCAGCAGCAGATCAAGCAGCAGCAGCAGATCAAGCAGCAGAAGCAGCAGCATATCAAGCAGCAGCAGCAGCAGATCAAGCAACAGCAGCAGCAGCAGATCAAGCAGCAGCAGCAGATCAAGCAGCAGCAGCAGCAGCAGATCAAGAAACAGCAGCAGCAGCAGATCAAGCAGCAGCAGCAGCAGATCAAGCAGCAGCAGCACCAGATCAAGCAGCAGCAGCACCAGATCAAGCAGCAGCAGCAGATCAAGCAGCAGCAGCAGCAGCAGCAGATCAAACTGCAGCAGCAGCAGCAGCAGATCAAGCAGCGGCAGCAGATCAAGCGGCAGCAGCAGCAGCAGATCAAGCAGCAGCAGCAGCAGCAGATCACGCAACAGCAGCAGCAGCAGATCAAGCAGCAGCACCAGCAGATCAAGCAGCAGCAGCAGCAGGAGATCGAGCAGCAGCAGCAGATCAAGCAGCAGAAGCAGCAGCATATCAAGCAGCAGCAGCAGCAGATCAAGCAGCAGCAGCAGCAGATCGAGCAGCAGCAGCAGATCAAGCAGCAGCAGCAGCAGATCAAGAAACAGCAGCAGCAGATCAAGAAGCAGCAGCAGCAGATCAAGCAGCAGCAGCAGCAGCAGATCAAGCAGCAGCAGCACCAGATCAAGCAGCAGCAGCAGATCAAGCATCAGCAGCAGCAGCAGATCAAGCAGCAGCAGCAGCGGATCAAGCAGCAGCAGCAGCAGATCAAGCAGCAGCAGCAGCAGCATATCAAGCAGCAGCAGCAGCAGCAGATCAAGCAGCAGCAGCAGCAGATCAAGCAGCAGCAGCAGATCAAGCAGCAGCAGCAGCAGATCAAGAAACAGCAGCAGCAGCAGATCAAGAAGCAGCAGCAGCAGATCAAGCAGCAGCAGCAGATCAAGCAGCAGCAGCGGATCAAGCAGCAGCAGCAGCAGATCAAGCAGCAGCAGCAGCAGCAGCAGATCAAGCAGCAGCAGCAGGAGATCAAGCAGCAGCAGCAGATCAAGCAGCAGCAGCAGCAGATCAAGCAGCAGCAGCAGCAGATCAAGCAGCAGCAGCAGCAGATCAAGCAGCAGCAGCAGATCAAGCAGCAGCAGCAGATCAAGCAGCTGCAGC
Organism: Amblyomma americanum; assembly: GCF_052857255.1. Classification (NCBI taxonomy): domain Eukaryota; kingdom Metazoa; phylum Arthropoda; class Arachnida; order Ixodida; family Ixodidae; genus Amblyomma; species Amblyomma americanum. The sequence goes on from NC_135502.1 coordinate 134,535,634, forward strand.
AGCAGCAGATCAAGCAGCAGCAGCAGCAGATCAAGCAGCAGCAGCAGCAGACCAAGCAGCAGCAGCAGCAGGTCAAGCAGCAGCAGCAGCAGATCAAGCAGCAGCAGCAGCAGATAAAGCAGCAGCAGCAGCAGATCAAGCAGCAGCAGCAGATCAAGCAGCAGCAGCAGATCAAGCAGCAGCAGCAGCAGCAGCAGATCAAGCAGCAGTAGCAGCAGCAGATCAAGCATCAGCAGCAGCAGATCAAGCAGCAGCAGATCAAGCAGCAGAAGCAGCAGCATATCAAGCAGCAGCAGCAGCAGATCAAGCAACAGCAGCAGCAGCAGCAGCAGATCAAGCAGCAGCAGCAGATCAAGCAGCAGCACCAGATCAAGCAGCAGCAGCGGATCAAGCAGCAGCAGCAGCAGGTCAAGCAGCAGCAGCAGCAGCAGATCAAGCAGCAGCAGCAGCAGCAGGAGATCAAGCAGCAGCAGCAGATCAAGCAGCAGCAGCAGCAGATCAAGCAGCAGCAGCAGATCAAGCAGCAGCAGCAGATCAAGCAGCAGCAGCAGCAGCAGATCAAGCAGCAGCAGCAGCAGCAGCAGATCAAGCAGCAGCAGCAACAGCAGCAGATCAAGCAGCAGCAGCAGCAGCAGATCAAGCAGCAGCAGCAGATCAAGCAGCAGAAGCAGCAGCATATCAAGCAGCAGCAGCAGCAGATCAAGCAACAGCAGCAGCAGCAGCAGATCAAGCAGCAGCAGCAGATCAAGCAGCAGCAGATCAAGCAGCAGCAGCAGCAGATCAAGAAACAGCAGCAGCAGCAGATCAAGCAGCAGCAGCAGCAGATCAAGCAGCAGCAGCAACAGCAGCAGATCAAGCAGCAGCAGCAGCAGATCAAGCAGCAGCAGCAGATCAAGCAGCAGAAGCAGCAGCATATCAAGCAGCAGCAGCAGCAGCAGATCAAGCAACAGCAGCAGCAGCAGCAGATCAAGCAGCAGCAGCAGATCAAGCAGCAGCAGATCAAGCAGCAGCAGCAGCAGATCAAGAAACAGCAGCAGCAGCAGATCAAGCAGCAGCAGCAGCAGCAGATCAAGCAGCAGCAGCACCAGATCAAGCAGCAGCAGCACCAGATCAAGCAGCAGCAGCAGATCAAGCAGCAGCAGCAGCAGATCAAGCAGCAGCAGCAGCAGATCAAGCAGCAGAAGCAGCAGCATATCAAGCAGCAGCAGCAGCAGATCAAGCAGCAGCAGCAGATCAAGCAGCAGCAGCAGCAGATCAAGCAGCAGCAGCAGCAGATCAAGCAGCAGAAGCAGCAGCATATCAAGCAGCAGCAGCAGCAGCAGATCAAGCAACAGCAGCAGATCAAGCAACAGCAGCAGATCAAGCAGCAGCAGCAGCAGATCAAGCAGCAGCAGCAGATCAAGCAGCAGCAGCAGCAGCAGCAGATCAAGAAACAGCAGCAGCAGCAGATCAAGAAGCAGCAGCAGATCAAGCAGCAGCAGCAGATCAAGCAGCAGCAGCACCAGATCAAGCAGCAGCAGCGGATCAAGCAGCAGCAGCAGCAGATCAAGCAGCAGCAGCAGCAGCAGATCAAGCAGCAGCAGCAGCAGATCAAGCAGCAGCAGCAGCAGCAGATCAAGCAGCAGCAGCAGCAGCAGCAGGAGATCAAGCAGCAGCAGCAGATCAAGCAGCAGCAGCAGCAGATCAAGCAGCAGCAGCAGATCAAGCAGCAGCAGCAGCAGCAGATCAAGCAGCAGCAGCAGCAGATCAAGCAGCAGCAGCAACAGCAGCAGATTAAGCAGCAGCAGCAGCAGCAGATCAAGCAGCAGCAGCAGATCAAGCAGCAGAAGCAGCAGCATATCAAGCAGCAGCAGCAGCAGATCAAGCAACAGCAGCAGCAGCAGATCAAGCAGCAGCAGCAGATCAAGCAGCAGCAGCAGCAGCAGATCAAGAAACAGCAGCAGCAGCAGATCAAGCAGCAGCAGCAGCAGATCAAGCAGCAGCAGCACCAGATCAAGCAGCAGCAGCACCAGATCAAGCAGCAGCAGCAGATCAAGCAGCAGCAGCAGCAGCAGCAGCAGATCAAACTGCAGCAGCAGCAGCAGCAGATCAAGCAGCGGCAGCAGATCAAGCGGCAGCAGCAGCAGCAGATCAAGCAGCAGCAGCAGCAGCAGCAGATCACGCAACAGCAGCAGCAGCAGATCAAGCAGCAGCACCAGCAGATCAAGCAGCAGCAGCAGCAGGAGATCGAGCAGCAGCAGCAGATCAAGCAGCAGAAGCAGCAGCATATCAAGCAGCAGCAGCAGCAGATCAAGCAGCAGCAGCAGCAGATCGAGCAGCAGCAGCAGATCAAGCAGCAGCAGCAGCAGATCAAGAAACAGCAGCAGCAGATCAAGAAGCAGCAGCAGCAGATCAAGCAGCAGCAGCAGCAGCAGATCAAGCAGCAGCAGCACCAGATCAAGCAGCAGCAGCAGATCAAGCATCAGCAGCAGCAGCAGATCAAGCAGCAGCAGCAGCGGATCAAGCAGCAGCAGCAGCAGATCAAGCAGCAGCAGCAGCAGCATATCAAGCAGCAGCAGCAGCAGCAGATCAAGCAGCAGCAGCAGCAGATCAAGCAGCAGCAGAAGCAGATCAACAGCAGCAGCACATCAAGCAGCAGCAGCAGATCAAGCAGCTGCAGCAGCAGCAGATCAAGCAGCAGCAGCAGCAGATCAAGCAGCAGCAGCAGATCAAGCAGCAGCAGCAGGTCAAGCAGCAGCAGCAGCAGATCAAGCAGCAGCAGCAGCAGATAAAGCAGCAGCAGCAGCAGATCAAGCAGCAGCAGATCAAGCAGCAGCAGCACCAGCAGATCAAGCAGCAGCAGCAGCAACAGCAGCAGATCAAGCAGCAGCAGCAGTAGATCAAGCAGCAGCAGCAGATCAAGCAGCAGCAGCAGCAGCAGATCAAGCAGCAGCAGCAGCAGATCAAGCAGCAGCAGCAGCAGCAGATCAAGCAGCAGCAGCAGCAGCAGCAGGAGATCAAGCAGCAGCAGCAGATCAAGCAGCAGCAGCAGCAGATCAAGCAGCAGCAGCAGATCAAGCAGCAGCAGCAGCAGCAGATCAAGCAGCAGCAGCAGCAGATCAAGCAGCAGCAGCAACAGCAGCAGATTAAGCAGCAGCAGCAGCAGCAGATCAAGCAGCAGCAGCAGATCAAGCAGCAGAAGCAGCAGCATATCAAGCAGCAGCAGCAGCAGATCAAGCAACAGCAGCAGCAGCAGATCAAGCAGCAGCAGCAGATCAAGCAGCAGCAGCAGCAGCAGATCAAGAAACAGCAGCAGCAGCAGATCAAGCAGCAGCAGCAGCAGATCAAGCAGCAGCAGCACCAGATCAAGCAGCAGCAGCACCAGATCAAGCAGCAGCAGCAGATCAAGCAGCAGCAGCAGCAGCAGCAGCAGATCAAACTGCAGCAGCAGCAGCAGCAGATCAAGCAGCGGCAGCAGATCAAGCGGCAGCAGCAGCAGCAGATCAAGCAGCAGCAGCAGCAGCAGATCACGCAACAGCAGCAGCAGCAGATCAAGCAGCAGCACCAGCAGATCAAGCAGCAGCAGCAGCAGGAGATCGAGCAGCAGCAGCAGATCAAGCAGCAGCAGCAGCAGATCAAGAAACAGCAGCAGCAGATCAAGAAGCAGCAGCAGCAGATCAAGCAGCAGCAGCAGCAGCAGATCAAGCAGCAGCAGCACCAGATCAAGCAGCAGCAGCAGATCAAGCATCAGCAGCAGCAGCAGATCAAGCAGCAGCAGCAGCGGATCAAGCAGCAGCAGCAGCAGATCAAGCAGCAGCAGCAGAAGCAGATCAACAGCAGCAGCACATCAAGCAGCAGCAGCAGATCAAGCAGCTGCAGCAGCAGCAGATCAAGCAGCAGCAGCAGCAGATCAAGAAACAGCAGCAGCAGCAGATCAAGCAGCAGCAGCAGCAGATCAAGCAGCAGCAGCACCAGATCAAGCAGCAGCAGCAGATCAAGCAGCAGCAGCAGCAGCAGCAGCAGATCAAGCAGCAGAAGCAGCAGCATATCAAGCAGCAGCAGCAGCAGATCAAGCAGCAGCAGCAGATCAAGCAGCAGCAGCAGCAGCAGATCAAGCAGCAGCAGCAGCAGATCAAGCAGCAGCAGCAGCAGATCAAGCAGCAGAAGCAGCAGCATATCAAGCAGCAGCAGCAGCAGCAGATCAAGCAACAGCAGCAGATCAAGCAGCAGCAGCAGCAGATCAAGCAGCAGCAGCAGATCAAGCAGCAGCAGCAGCAGATCAAGAAACAGCAGCAGCAGCAGATCAAGAAGCAGCAGCAGCAGATCAAGCAGCAGCAGCAGATCAAGCAGCAGCAGCACCAGATCAAGCAGCAGCAGCGGATCAAGCAGCAGCAGCAGCAGATCAAGCAGCAGCAGCAGATCAAGCAGCAGCAGCAGATCAAGCAGCAGCAGCAGCAGATCAAGCAGCAGCAGCAGATCAAGCAGCAGCAGCAGCAGATCAAGCAGCAGCAGCAGATCAAGCAGCAGCAGCACCAGATCAAGCAGCAGCAGCAACAGCAGCAGATCAAGCAGCAGCAGCAGCAGCAGATCAAGCAGCAGCAGCAGATCAAGCAGCAGAAGCAGCAGCATATCAAGCAGCAGCAGCAGATCAAGCAACAGCAGCAGCAGCAGCAGATCAAGCAGCAGCAGCAGATCAAGCAGCAGCAGCAGCAGATCAAGCAGCAGCAGCACCAGATCAAGCAGCAGCAGCACCAGATCAAGCAGCAGCAGCAGATCAAGCAGCAGCAGCAGCAGCAGATCAAACTGCAGCAGCAGCAGCAGCAGATCAAGCAGCGGCAGCAGATCAAGCGGCAGCAGCAGCAGCAGATCAAGCAGCAGCACCAGATCAAGCAGCAGCAGCAGCAGATCACGCAACAGCAGCAGCAGCAGATCAAGCAGCAGCACCAGCAGATCAAGCAGCAGCAGCAGGAGATCAAGCAGCAGCAGCAGATCAAGCAGCAGAAGCAGCAGCATATCAAGCAGCAGCAGCAGCAGATCAAGCAGCAGCAGCAGCAGATCAAGCAGCAGCAGCAGATCAAGCAGCAGCAGCAGCAGATCAAGAAACAGCAGCAGCAGATCAAGAAGCAGCAGCAGCAGATCAAGCAGCAGCAGCAGCAGATCAAGCAGCAGCAGCACCAGATCAAGCAGCAGCAGCAGATCAAGCATCAGCAGCAGCAGCAGATCAAGCAGCAGCAGCAGCGGATCAAGCAGCAGCAGCAGCAGCAGATCAAGCAGCAGAAGCAGCAGCATATCAAGCAGCAGCAGCAGCAGATCAAGCAGCAGCAGATCAAGCAGCAGCAGCAGCAGCAGATCAAGCAGCAGCAGCAGCAGATCAAGCAGCAGCAGCAACAGCAGCAGATCAAGCAGCAGCAGCAGCAGCAGATCAAGCAGCAGCAGCAGATCAAGCAGCAGAAGCAGCAGCATATCAAGCAGCAGCAGCAGCAGATCAAGCAGCAGCAGCAGGAGATCAAGCAGCAGCAGCAGATCAAGCAGCAGCAGCAGATCAAGCAGCAGCAGCAGCAGCAGATCAAGCAGCAGCAGCAGCAGCAGATCAAGCAGCAGCAGCAGCAGATCAAGCAGCAGCAGCAACAGCAGCAGATCAAGCAGCAGCAGCAGCAGCAAATCAAGCAGCAGCAGCAGATCAAGCAGCAGAAGCAGCAGCATATCAAGCAGCAGCAGCAGCAGATCAAGCAACAGCAGCAGCAGCAGCAGCAGATCAAGCAGCAGCAGCAGATCAAGCAGCAGCAGCAGCAGATCAAGCAGCAGCAGCAGATCAAGAAACAGCAGCAGCAGCAGATCAAGCAGCAGCAGCAGCAGATCAAGCAGCAGCACCACCAGATCAAGCAGCAGCAGCACCAGATCAAGCAGCAGCAGCAGATCAAGCAGCAGCAGCAGCAGCAGCAGATCAAACTGCAGCAGCAGCAGCAGCAGATCAAGCAGCGGCAGCAGATCAAGCGGCAGCAGCAGCAGCAGATCAAGCAGCAGCAGCAGATCAAGCAGCAGCAGCAGCAGATCACGCAACAGCAGCAGCAGCAGATCAAGCAGCAGCACCAGCAGATCAAGCAGCAGCAGCAGCAGGAGATCAAGCAGCAGCAGCAGATCAAGCAGCAGAAGCAGCAGCATATCAAGCAGCAGCAGCAGCAGATCAAGCAGCAGCAGCAGCAGATCAAGCAGCAGCAGCAGATCAAGCAGCAGCAGCAGCAGATCAAGAAACAGCAGCAGCAGATCAAGAAGCAGCAGCAGCAGATCAAGCAGCAGCAGCAGCAGATCAAGCAGCAGCAGCACCAGATCAAGCAGCAGCAGCAGATCAAGCATCAGCAGCAGCAGCAGATCAAGCAGCAGCAGCAGCGGATCAAGCAGCAGCAGCAGCAGCAGATCAAGCAGCAGCAGCAGCATATCAAGCAGCAGCAGCAGCAGATCAAGCAGCAGCAGATCAAGCAGCAGCAGCAGCAGCAGATCAAGCAGCAGCAGCAGCAGATCAAGCAGCAGCAGCAACAGCAGCAGATCAAGCAGCAGCAGCAGCAGCAGATCAAGCAGCAGCAGCAGATCAAGCAGCAGAAGCAGCAGCATATCAAGCAGCAGCAGCAGCAGATCAAGCAACAGCAGCAGCAGCAGCAGCAGATCAAGCAGCAGCAGCAGATCAAGCAGCAGCAGCAGCAGATCAAGCAGCAGCAGCAGATCAAGAAACAGCAGCAGCAGCAGATCAAGCAGCAGCAGCAGCAGATCAAGCAGCAGCAGCACCAGATCAAGCAGCAGCAGCACCAGATCAAGCAGCAGCAGCAGATCAAGCAGCAGCAGCAGCAGCAGATCAAACTGCAGCAGCAGCAGCAGCAGATCAAGCAGCGGCAGCAGATCAAGCGGCAGCAGCAGCAGCAGATCAAGCAGCAGCAGCAGATCAAGCAGCAGCAGCAGATCACGCAACAGCAGCAGCAGCAGATCAAGCAGCAGCACCAGCAGATCAAGCAGCAGCAGCAGGAGATCAAGCAGCAGCAGCAGATCAAGCAGCAGAAGCAGCAGCATATCAAGCAGCAGCAGCAGCAGATCAAGCAGCAGCAGCAGATCAAGCAGCAGCAGCAGATCAAGCAGCAGCAGCAGCAGATCAAGAAACAGCAGCAGCAGATCAAGAAGCAGCAGCAGATCAAGCAGCAGCAGCAGCAGATCAAGCAGCAGCAGCACCAGATCAAGCAGCAGCAGCAGATCAAGCATCAGCAGCAGCAGCAGATCAAGCAGCAGCAGCAGCGGATCAAGCAGCAGCAGCAGCAGCAGATCAAGCAGCAGCAGCAGCAGCAGCATATCAAGCAGCAGCAGCAGATCAAGCAGCAGCAGCAGCAGATCAAGCAGCAGCAGCACATTAAGCAGCAGCAGCAGATCAAGCAGCTGCAGCAGCAGCAGATCAAGCAGCAGCAGCAGCAGATCAAGCAGCAGCAGCAGCAGATCAAGCAGCAGCAGCAGGTCAAGCAGCAGCAGCAGCAGATAAAGCAGCAGCAGCAGATCAAGCAGCAGCAGCAGCAGCAGATCAAGCAGCAGCAGCACCAGCAGATCAAGCAGCAGCAGCAAGAGCAGCAGATCAAGCAGCAGCAGCAGTAGATCAAGCAGCAGCAGCAGATCAAGCAGCAGCAGCAGCAGATCGAGCAGCAGCAGCAGCAGGTCAAGCAGCAGCAGCAGCAGATCAAGCAGCAGCAGCAGCAGATCAAGCATCAGCAGCAGCAGATCAAGCAGCAGCAGATCAAGCAGCAGAAGCAGCAGCATATCAAGCAGCAGCAGCAGCAGTAGCAGATCAAGCAGCAGCAGCAGCAGATCAAGCAGCAGCAGCAGATCAAGCAGCAGCAGCAGCAGATCAAGCAGCAGCAGCACCAGATCAAGCAGCAGCAGCGGATCAAGCAGCAGCAGCAGCAGGTCAAGCAGCAGCAGCAGCAGCAGATCAAGCAGCAGCAGCAGCAGGAGATCAAGCAGCAGCAGCAGATCAAGCAGCAGCAGCAGCAGATCAAGCAGCAGCAGCAGATCAAGCAGCAGCAGCAGCAGCAGATCAAGCAGCAGCAGCAGCAGCAACAGCAGCAGATCAAGCAGCAGCAGCAGCAGATCAAGCAGCAGCAGCAGATCAAGCAGCAGAAGCAGCAGCATATTAAGCAGCAGCAGCAGCAGCAGATCAAGCAACAGCAGCAGCAGCAGCAGATCAAGCAGCAGCAGCAGATCAAGCAGCAGCAGATCAAGCAGCAGCAGCAGCAGATCAAGAAACAGCAGCAGCAGCAGATCAAGCAGCAGCAGCAGCAGATCAAGCAGCAGCAGCACCAGATCAAGCAGCAGCAGCAGATCAAGCAGCAGCAGCAGCAGATCAAGCAGCAGCAGCAGCAGATCAAGCATCAGAAGCAGCAGCATATCAAGCAGCAGCAGCAGCAGATCAAGCAGCAGCAGCAGATCAAGCAGCAGCAGCAGCAGATCAAGCAGCAGCAGCAGCAGATCAAGCAGCAGAAGCAGCAGCATATCAAGCAGCAGCAGCAGCAGCAGATCAAGCAACAGCAGCAGATCAAGCAACAGCAGCAGATCAAGCAGCAGCAGCAGCAGATCAAGCAGCAGCAGCAGATCAAGCAGCAGCAGCAGCAGCAGATCAAGAAACAGCAGCAGCAGCAGATCAAGAAGCAGCAGCAGATCAAGCAGCAGCAGCAGATCAAGCAGCAGCAGCACCAGATCAAGCAGCAGCAGCGGATCAAGCAGCAGCAGCAGCAGATCAAGCAGCAGCAGCTGCAGCAGATCAAGCAGCAGCAGCAGCAGATCAAGCAGCAGCAGCAGCAGCAGATCAAGCAGCAGCAGCAGCAGCAGCAGGAGATCAAGCAGCAGCAGCAGATCAAGCAGCAGCAGCAGCAGATCAAGCAGCAGCAGCAGATCAAGCAGCAGCAGCAGCAGATCAAGCAGCAGCAGCAGCAGATCAAGCAGCAGCAGCAACAGCAGCAGATTAAGCAGCAGCAGCAGCAGCAGATCAAGCAGCAGCAGCAGATCAAGCAGCAGAAGCAGCAGCATATCAAGCAGCAGCAGCAGATCAAGCAACAGCAGCAGCAGCAGATCAAGCAGCAGCAGCAGATCAAGCAGCAGCAGCAGCAGCAGATCAAGAAACAGCAGCAGCAGCAGATCAAGCAGCAGCAGCAGCAGATCAAGCAGCAGCAGCACCAGATCAAGCAGCAGCAGCACCAGATCAAGCAGCAGCAGCAGATCAAGCAGCAGCAGCAGCAGCAGATCAAACTGCAGCAGCAGCAGCAGCAGATCAAGCAGCGGCAGCAGATCAAGCGGCAGCAGCAGCAGCAGATCAAGCAGCAGCAGCAGCAGCAGCAGCAGATCACGCAACAGCAGCAGCAGCAGATCAAGCAGCAGCACCAGCAGATCAAGCAGCAGCAGCAGCAGGAGATCGAGCAGCAGCAGCAGATCAAGCAGCAGAAGCAGCAGCATATCAAGCAGCAGCAGCAGCAGATCAAGCAGCAGCAGCAGCAGATCAAGCAGCAGCAGCAGATCAAGCAGCAGCAGCAGCAGATCAAGAAACAGCAGCAGCAGATCAAGAAGCAGCAGCAGCAGATCAAGCAGCAGCAGCAGCAGATCAAGCAGCAGCAGCACCAGATCAAGCAGCAGCAGCAGATCAAGCATCAGCAGCAGCAGCAGATCAAGCAGCAGCAGCAGCGGATCAAGCAGCAGCAGCAGCAGATCAAGCAGCAGCAGCAGCAGCATATCAAGCAGCAGCAGCAGCAGCAGCAGCAGATCAAGCAGCAGCAGCAGCAGATCAAGCAGCAGCAGAAGCAGATCAACAGCAGCAGCACATCAAGCATGAGCAGCAGATCAAGCAGCTGCAGCAGCAGCAGATCAAGCAGCAGCAGCAGATCAAGCAGCAGCAGCAGGTCAAGCAGCAGCAGCAGCAGATCAAGCAGCAGCAGCAGCAGATAAAGCAGCAGCAGCAGCAGATCAAGCAGCAGCAGATCAAGCAGCAGCAGCACAAGCAGATCAAGCAGCAGCAGCAGCAACAGCAGCAGATCAAGCAGCAGCAGCAGTAGATCAAGCAGCAGCAGCAGATCAAGCAGCAGCAGCAGCAGCAGATCGAGCAGCAGCAGCAGCAGCAGGTCAAGCAGCAGCAGCAGCAGATCAAGCAGCAGCAGCAGCAGATCAAGCATCAGCAGCAGCAGATCAAGCAGCAGCAGATCAAGCAGCAGAAGCAGCAGCATATCAAGCAGCAGCAGCAGCAGCAGCAGCAGATCAAGCAACAGCAGCAGCAGCAGCAGCAGATCCAGCAGCAGCAGCAGCAGATCAAGCAGCAGCAGCAGATCAAGCAGCAGCAGCAGCAGATCAAGCAGCAGCAGCACCAGATCAAGCAGCAGCAGCGGATCAAGCAGCAGCAGCAGCAGGTCAACCAGCAGCAGCAGCAGATCAAGCAGCAGCAGCAGCAGCAGGAGATCAAGCAGCAGCAGCAGATCAAGCAGCAGCAGCAGCAGATCAAGCAGCAGCAGCAGATCAAGCAGCAGCAGCAGCAGATCAAGCAGCAGCAGCAGCAGCAGATCAAGCAGCAGCAGCAGATCAAGCAGCAGAAGCAGCAGCAGATCAAGCAGCAGCAGCAGCAGCAGCAGATCAAGCAGCAGCAGCAGATCAAGCAGCAGAAGCAGCAGCATATCAAGCAGCAGCAGCAGCAGCAGATCAAGCAACAGCAGCAGCAGCAGCAGATCAAGCAGCAGCAGCAGATCAAGCAACAGCAGATCAAGCAGCAGCAGCAGCAGATCAAGAAACAGCAGCAGCAGCAGATCAAGCAGCAGCAGCAGCAGCAGATCAAGCAGCAGCAGCACCAGATCAAGCAGCAGCAGCACCAGATCAAGCAGCAGCAGCAGATCAAGCAGCAGCAGCAGCAGCAGATCAAGCAGCAGATGCAGCAGCATATCAAGCAGCAGCAGCAGCAGCAGCAGATCAAGCAGCAGCAGCAGATCAAGCAGCAGCAGCAGCAGCAGATCAAGCAGCAGCAGCAGCAGATCAAGCAGCAGAAGCAGCAGCATATCAAGCAGCAGCAGCAGCAGATCAAGCAACAGCAGCAGATCAAGCAGCAGCAGCAGCAGATCAAGCAGCAGCAGCAGATCAAGCAGCAGCAGCAGCAGCAGATCAAGAAACAGCAGCAGCAGCAGATCAAGAAGCAGCAGCAGCAGATCAAGCAGCAGCAGCAGATCAAGCAGCAGCAGCGAATCAAGCAGCAGCAGCAGCAGCAGATCAAGCAGCAGCAGCAGCAGCAGCAGCAGATCAAGCAGCAGCAGCAGGAGATCAAGCAGCAGCAGCAGATCAAGCAGCAGCAGCAGCAGATCAAGCAGCAGCAGCAGCAGCAGATCAAGCAGCAGCAGCAGCAGATCAAGCAGCAGCAGCAGATCAAGCAGCAGCAGCAGATCAAGCAGCTGCAGCAGCAGCAGATCAAGCAGCAGCAGCAGCAGATCAAGCAGCAGCAGCAGATCAAGCAGCAGCAGCAGCAGGTCAAGCAGCAGCAGCAGCAGATCAAGCAGCAGCAGCAGCAGATAAAGCAGCAGCAGCAGCAGATCAAGCAGCAGCAGCAGATCAAGCAGCAGCAGCACCAGCAGATCAAGCAGCAGCAGCAGCAGCAGATCAAGCAGCAGTAGCAGCAGCAGATCAAGCATCAGCAGCAGCAGATCAAGCAGCAGCAGATCAAGCAGCAGAAGCAGCAGCATATCAAGCAGCAGCAGCAGCAGATCAAGCAACAGCAGCAGCAGCAGCAGCAGATCAAGCAGCAGCAGCAGCAGATCAAGCAGCAGCACCAGATCAAGCAGCAGCAGCGGATCAAGCAGCAGCAGCAGCAGGTCAAGCAGCAGCAGCAGCAGCAGCAGATCAAGCAGCAGCAGCAGCAGCAGCAGGAGATCAAGCAGCAGCAGCAGATCAAGCAGCAGCAGCAGCAGATCAAGCAGCAGCAGCAGATCAAGCAGCAGCAGCAGATCAAGCAGCAGCAGCAGCAGCAGATCAAGCAGCAGCAGCAGCAGCAGATCAAGCAGCAGCAGCAACAGCAGCAGATCAAGCAGCAGCAGCATCAGATCAAGCAGCAGCAGCAGATCAAGCAGCAGAAGCAGCAGCATATCAAGCAGCAGCAGCAGCAGCAGATCAAGCAACAGCAGCAGCAGCAGCAGATCAAGCAGCAGCAGCAGATCAAGCAGCAGCAGATCAAGCAGCAGCAGCAGCAGATCAAGAAACAGCAGCAGCAGCAGATCAAGCAGCAGCAGCAGCAGATCAAGCAGCAGCAGCACCAGATCAAGCAGCAGCAGCAGATCAAGCAGCAGCAGCAGCAGCAGATCAAGCAGCAGCAGCAGCAGATCAAGCAGCAGAAGCAGCAGCATATCAAGCAGCAGCAGCAGCAGATCAAGCAGCAGCAGCAGATCAAGCAGCAGCAGCAGCAGCAGATCAAGCAGCAGCAGCAGCAGATCAAGCAGCAGAAGCAGCAGCATATCAAGCAGCAGCAGCAGCAGCAGATCAAGCAACAGCAGCAGATCAAGCAGCAGCAGCAGCAGATCAAGCAGCAGCAGCAGATCAAGCAGCAGCAGCAGCAGATCAAGAAACAGCAGCAGCAGCAGATCAAGAAGCAGCAGCAGCAGATCAAGCAGCAGCAGCAGATCAAGCAGCAGCAGCACCAGATCAAGCAGCAGCAGCGGATCAAGCAGCAGCAGCAGCAGATCAAGCAGCAGCAGCAGATCAAGCAGCAGCAGCAGATCAAGCAGCAGCAGATCAAGCAGCAGCAGCAGATCAAGCAGCAGCAGCAGCAGATCAAGCAGCAGCAGCAGATCAAGCAGCAGCAGCACCAGATCAAGCAGCAGCAGCAACAGCAGCAGATCAAGCAGCAGCAGCAGCAGCAGATCAAGCAGCAGCAGCAGATCAAGCAGCAGAAGCAGCAGCATATCAAGCAGCAGCAGCAGCAGATCAAGCAACAGCAGCAGCAGCAGCAGATCAAGCAGCAGCAGCAGCAGATCAAGCAGCAGCAGCAGCAGATCAAGAAACAGCAGCAGCAGCAGATCAAGCAGCAGCAGCAGCAGCAGATCAAGCAGCAGCAGCACCAGATCAAGCAGCAGCAGCACCAGATCAAGCAGCAGCAGCAGATCAAGCAGCAGCAGCAGCAGCAGATCAAACTGCAGCAGCAACAGCAGCAGATCAAGCAGCGGCAGCAGATCAAGCGGCAGCAGCAGCAGCAGATCAAGCAGCAGCACCAGATCAAGCAGCAGCAGCAGCAGATCACGCAACAGCAGCAGCAGCAGATCAAGCAGCAGCACCAGCAGATCAAGCAGCAGCAGCAGGAGATCAAGCAGCAGCAGCAGATCAAGCAGCAGAAGCAGCAGCATATCAAGCAGCAGCAGCAGCAGATCAAGCAGCAGCAGCAGCAGATCAAGCAGCAGCAGCAGATCAAGCAGCAGCAGCAGCAGATCAAGAAACAGCAGCAGCACATCAAGAAGCAGCAGCAGCGGATCAAGCAGCAGCAGCAGCAGGTCAAGCAGCAGCAGCACCAGATCAAGCAGCAGCAGCAGATCAAGCATCAGCAGCAGCAGCAGATCAAGCAGCAGCAGCGGATCAAGCAGCAGCAGCAGCAGATCAAGCAGCAGCAGCAGCAGCATATCAAGCAGCAGCAGCAGCAGCAGATCAAGCAGCAGCAGCAGCCGATCAAGCAGCAGCAGAAGCAGATCAAGCAGCAGCAGCACATCAAGCAGCAGCAGCAGATCAAGCAGCTGCAGCAGCAGCAGATCAAGCAGCAGCAGCAGCAGATCAAGCAGCAGCAGCAGCAGATCAAGCAGCAGCAGCAGCAGATCAAGCAGCAGCAGCAGCAGGTCAAGCAGCAGCAGCAGCAGATCAAGCAGCAGCAGCAGCAGATAAAGCAGCAGCAGCAGCAGATCAAGCAGCAGCAGCAGCAGCAGATCAAGCAGCAGCAGCACCAGCAGATCAAGCAGCAGCAGCAGCAGCAACAGCAGCAGATCAAGCAGCAGCAGCAGATCAAGCAGCAGCAGCAGCAGCAGATCGAGCAGCAGCAGCAGCAGCAGATCAAGCAGCAGCAGCAGCAGCAGATCAAGCATCAGCAGCAGCAGATCAAGCAGCAGCAGATCAAGCAGCAGAAGCAGCAGCATATCAAGCAGCAGCAGCAGCAGCAGCAGATCAAGCAACAGCAGCAGCAGCAGCAGCAGATCAAGCAGCAGCAGCAGCAGATCAAGCAGCAGCAGCAGATCAAGCAGCAGCAGCAGCAGAGCAAGCAGCAGCAGCACCAGATCAAGCAGCAGCAGCGGATCAAGCAGCAGCAGCAGGTCAAACAGCAGCAGCAGCAGCAGATCAAGCAGCAGCAGCAGCAGCAGGAGATCAAGCAGCAGCAGCAGATCAAGCAGCAGCAGCAGCAGATCAAGCAGCAGCAGCAGATCAAGCAGCAGCAGCAGCAGATCAAGCAGCAGCAGCAGCAGATCAAGCAGCAGCAGCAGCAGATCAAGCAGCAGCAGCAGCAGATCAAGCAGCAGCAGCAACAGCAGCAGATCAAGCAGCAGCAGCAGCAGATCAAGCAGCAGCAGCAGATCAAGCAGCAGAAGCAGCAGCATATCAAGCAGCAGCAGCAGCAGATCAAGCAACAGCAGCAGCAGCAGCAGATCAAGCAGCAGCAGCAGATCAAGCAACAGCAGATCAAGCAGCAGCAGCAGCAGATCAAGAAACAGCAGCAGCAGCAGATCAAGCAGCAGCAGCAGCAGATCAAGCAGCAGCAGCACCAGATCAAGCAGCAGCAGCACCAGATCAAGCAGCAGCAGACAGATCAAGCAGCAGCCGCAGCAGCAGATCAAGCAGCAGAAGCAGCAGCATATCAAGCAGCAGCAGCAGCAGCAGCAGATCAAGCAGCAGCAGCAGATCAAGCAGCAGCAGCAGATCAAGCAGCAGCAGCAGCAGATCAAGCCGCAGAAGCAGCAGCATATCAAGCAGCAGCAGCAGCAGCAGCAGCTCAAGCAACAGCAGCAGATCAAGCAGCAGCAGCAGCAGATCAAGCAGCAGCAGCAGATCAAGCAGCAGCAGCAGCAGATCAAGAAACAGCAGCAGATCAAGAAGCAGCAGCAGCAGATCAAGCAGCAGCAGCAGATCAAGCAGCAGCAGCACCAGATCAAGCAGCAGCAGCGGATCAAGCAGCAGCAGCAGCAGATCAAGCAGCAGCAGCAGCAGCAGCAGATCAAGCAGCAGCAGCAGGAGATCAAGCAGCAGCAGCAGATCAAGCAGCAGCAGCAGCAGATCAAGCAGCAGCAGCAGCAGATCAAGCAGCAGCAGCAGATCAAGCAGCAGCAGCAGCAGATCAAGCAGCAGCAGCAGCAGCAGATCAAGCAGCAGCAGCAGCAGGTCAAGCAGCAGCAGCAGCAGATCAAGCAGCAGCAGATCAAGCAGCAGCAGCAGCAGCAGATCAAGCAGCAGCAGCACCAGCAGATCAAGCAGCAGCAGCAGCAGCAGATCAAGCAGCAGTAGCAGCAGCAGATCAAGCATCAGCAGCAGCAGATCAAGCAGCAGCAGATCAAGCAGCAGAAGCAGCAGCATATCAAGCAGCAGCAGCAGCAGCAGCAGATCAAGCAACAGCAGCAGCAGCAGCAGATCAAGCAGCAGCAGCAGCAGATCAAGCAGCAGCAGCAGATCAAGCAGCAGCAGCAGCAGATCAAGCAGCAGCAGCACCAGATCAAGCAGCAGCAGCGGATCAAGCAGCAGCAGCAGCAGGTCAAGCAGCAGCAGCAGCAGCAGCAGATCAAGCAGCAGCAGCAGCAGCAGGAGATCAAGCAGCAGCAGCAGATCAAACAGCAGCAGCAGCAGATCAAGCAGCAGCAGCAGCAGATCAAGCAGCAGCAGCAGATCAAGCAGCAGCAGCAGCAGATCAAGCAGCAGCAGCAACAGCAGCAGATCAAGCAGCAGCAGCAGCAGCAGATCAAGCAGCAGCAGCAGATCAAGCAGCAGAAGCAGCAGCATATCAAGCAGCAGCAGCAGCAGCAGATCAAGCAACAGCAGCAGCAGCAGATCAAGCAGCAGCAGCAGATCAAGCAGCAGCAGATCAAGCAGCAGCAGATCAAGCAGCAGCAGATCAAGCAGCAGCAGCAGCAGATCAAGAAACAGCAGCAGCAGATCAAGCAGCAGCAGCAGCAGATCAAGCAGCAGCAGCACCAGATCAAGCAGCAGCAGCAGATCAAGCAGCAGCAGCAGCAGCAGATCAAGCAGCAGAAGCAGCAGCATATCAAGCAGCAGCAGCAGCAGCAGATCAAGCAGCAGCAGCAGATCAAGCAGCAGCAGCAGATCAAGCAGCAGAAGTAGCAGCATATCAAGCAGCAGCAGCAGCAGCAGCAGATCAAGCAACAGCAGCAGATCAAGCAGCAGCAGCAGCAGATCAAGCAGCAGCAGCAGATCAAGAAGCAGCAGCAGCAGATCAAGCAGCAGCAGCAGATCAAGCAGCAGCAGCAGCACCAGATCAAGCAGCAGCAGCGGATCAAGCAGCAGCAGCAGATCAAGCAGCAGCAGCAGCAGCAGCAGATCAAGCAGCAGCAGCAGCAGATCAAGCAGCAGCAGCAGCAGCAGATCAAGCAGCAGCAGCAGCAGCAGCAGGAGATCAAGCAGCAGCAGCAGATCAAGCAGCAGCAGCAGCAGCAGATCAAGCAGCAGCAGCAGATCAAGCAGCAGCAGATCAAGCAGCAGCAGCAGCAGCAGCAGATCAAGCAGCAGCAGCAGCAGATCAAGCAGCAGCAGCACCAGATCAAGCAGCAGCAGCACCAGATCAAGCAGCAGCAGCAGATCAAGCAGCAGCAGCAGCAGATCAAGCAGCAGAAGCAGCAGCATATCAAGCAGCAGCAGCAGCAGATCAAGCAGCAGCAGCAGATCAAGCAGCAGCAGCAGCAGCAGCAGATCAAGCAGCAGCAGCAGCAGATCAAGCAGCAGAAGCAGCAGCCTATCAAGCAGCAGCAGCAGCAGCAGCAGCAGCAGATCAAGCAACAGCAGCAGATCAAGCAGCAGCAGCAGCAGATCAAGAAACAGCAGCAGCAGCAGATCAAGAAGCAGCAGCAGCAGATCAAGCAGCAGCAGCAGATCAAGCAGCAGCAGCAGCACCAGATCAAGCAGCAGCAGCGGATCAAGCAGCAGCAGCAGCAGATCAAGCAGCAGCAGCAGCAGGAGATCAAGCAGCAGCAGCAGCAGATCAAGCAGCAGCAGCAGCAGATCAAGCAGCAGCAGCAGCAGATCAAGCAGCAGCAGCAACAGCAGCAGATCAAGCAGCAGCAGCAGCAGATCAAGCAGCAGCAGCAGATCAAGCAGCAGAAGCAGCAGCAGCAGCAGATCAAGCAACAGCAGCAGCAGCAGCAGATCAAGCAGCAGCAGCAGCAGATCAAGCAGCAGCAGATCAGGAAACAGGAGCAGCAGCAGATCAAGCAGCAGCAGCAGCAGATCAAGCAGCAGCAGCACCAGATCAAGCAGCAGCAGCAGATCAAGCAGCAGCAGCAGCAGCAGATCAAACAGCAGCAGCAGCAGCAGATCAAGCAGCGGCAGCAGATCAAGCGGCAGCTGCAGCAGCAGATCAAGCAGCAGCAGCAGATCAAGCAGCAGCAGCAGCAGATCACGCAACAGCAGCAGCAGCAGATCAAGCAGCAGCAGCAGGAGATCAAGCAGCAGCAGATCAAGCAGCAGAAGCAGCAGTATATCAAGCAGCAGCAGCAGCAGACCAAGCAGCAGCAGCAGCAGATCAAGCAGCAGCAGCAGCAGATCAAGCAGCAGCAGCAGCAGATCAAGAAACAGCAGCAGCAGATCAAGAAGCAGCAGCAGCAGACCAAGCAGCAGCAGCAGCAGATCAAGCAGCAGCCGCACCAGATCAAGCAGCAGCAACAGATCAAGCATCAGCAGCAGCAGCAGATCAAGCAGCAGCAGCAGCAGATCAAACAGCAGCAGCAGCAGCAGCAGATCAAGCAGCAGCAGCAGCAGCAGATCAAGCAGCAGCAGTAGCAGATCAAGCAGCAGCATAAGCAGATCAAGCAGCAGCAGCAGATCAAGCAGCAGCAGCAGCACCAGATCAAGCAGCAGCAGCAGCAGCAGATCAAGCAGCTGCAGCAGCAGCAGATCAAGCAGCAGCAGCAGCAGATCATGCAGCAGCAGCAGCAGATCAAGCAGCAGCAGCAGCAGCAGGTCAAGCAGCAGCAGCAGATCAAGCAGCAGAAGCAGCAGATAAAGCAGCAGCAGCAGCAGATCAAGCAGCAGCAGCAGCAGATCAAGCAGCAGCAGCACCAGCAGATCAAGCAGCAGCAGCAGCAGCAACAGCAGCAGATCAAGCAGCAGCAGCAGATCAAGCAGCAGCAGCAGCAGATCAAGCAGCAGCAGCAGCAAGTCAAGCAGCAGCAGCAGATCAAGCAGCAGCAGCAGATCAAGCAGCAGCAACAGCAGATCAAGCAGCAGAAGCAGCAGCATATCAAGCAGCAGCAGCAGCAGCAGCAGATCAAGCAACAGCAGCACCAGCAGCAGCAGCAGCAGATCAAGCAGCAGCAGCAGCAGATCAAGCAGCAGCAGCAGCAGCAGATCAAGCAGCAGCAGCAGATCAAGCAGCAGCAGCAGCAGCAGACCAAGCAGCAGCAGCAACAGCAGCAGATCAAGCAGCAGCAGCAGCAGCAGATCAAGCAGCAGAAGCAGCAGCATATCAAGCAGAAGCAGCAGCACATCAAGCAACAGCAGCAGCAGCAGATCAAGCAGCAGCAGCAGCAGATCAAGCAGCAGCAGCAGCAGCAGATCAAGCAGCAGCAGCAGCAGATCAAGAAACAGCAGCAGCAGCAGATCAAGCATCAGCAGCAGCAGATCAAGCAGCAGCAGATCAAGCAGCAGAAGCAGCAGCATATCAAGCAGCAGCAGCAGCAGCAGCAGATCAAGCAACAGCAGCAGCAGCAGCAGATCAAGCAGCAGCAGCAGCAGATCAAGCAGCAGCAGCAGATCAAGCAGCAGCAGCAGCAGATCAAGCAGCAGCAGCACCAGATCAAGCAGCAGCAGCGGATCAAGCAGCAGCAGCAGCAGGTCAAGCAGCAGCAGCAGCAGCAGATCAAGCAGCAGCAGCAGCAGCAGGAGATCAAGCAGCAGCAGCAGATCAAACAGCAGCAGCAGCAGATCAAGCAGCAGCAGCAGCAGATCAAGCAGCAGCAGCAGATCAAGCAGCAGCAGCAGCAGATCAAGCAGCAGCAGCAACAGCAGCAGATCAAGCAGCAGCAGCAGCAGCAGATCAAGCAGCAGCAGCAGATCAAGCAGCAGAAGCAGCAGCATATCAAGCAGCAGCAGCAGCAGCAGATCAAGCAACAGCAGCAGCAGCAGATCAAGCAGCAGCAGCAGATCAAGCAGCAGCAGATCAAGCAGCAGCAGATCAAGCAGCAGCAGATCAAGCAGCAGCAGCAGCAGATCAAGAAACAGCAGCAGCAGATCAAGCAGCAGCAGCAGCAGATCAAGCAGCAGCAGCACCAGATCAAGCAGCAGCAGCAGATCAAGCAGCAGCAGCAGCAGCAGATCAAGCAGCAGAAGCAGCAGCATATCAAGCAGCAGCAGCAGCAGCAGATCAAGCAGCAGCAGCAGATCAAGCAGCAGCAGCAGATCAAGCAGCAGAAGTAGCAGCATATCAAGCAGCAGCAGCAGCAGCAGCAGATCAAGCAACAGCAGCAGATCAAGCAGCAGCAGCAGCAGATCAAGCAGCAGCAGCAGATCAAGAAGCAGCAGCAGCAGATCAAGCAGCAGCAGCAGATCAAGCAGCAGCAGCAGCACCAGATCAAGCAGCAGCAGCGGATCAAGCAGCAGCAGCAGATCAAGCAGCAGCAGCAGCAGCAGCAGATCAAGCAGCAGCAGCAGCAGATCAAGCAGCAGCAGCAGCAGCAGATCAAGCAGCAGCAGCAGCAGCAGCAGCAGGAGATCAAGCAGCAGCAGCAGATCAAGCAGCAGCAGCAGCAGCAGATCAAGCAGCAGCAGCAGATCAAGCAGCAGCAGATCAAGCAGCAGCAGCAGCAGCAGATCAAGCAGCAGCAGCAGCAGATCAAGCAGCAGCAGCACCAGATCAAGCAGCAGCAGCACCAGATCAAGCAGCAGCAGCAGATCAAGCAGCAGCAGCAGCAGATCAAGCAGCAGAAGCAGCAGCATATCAAGCAGCAGCAGCAGCAGATCAAGCAGCAGCAGCAGATCAAGCAGCAGCAGCAGCAGCAGATCAAGCAGCAGCAGCAGCAGATCAAGCAGCAGAAGCAGCAGCCTATCAAGCAGCAGCAGCAGCAGCAGCAGATCAAGCAACAGCAGCAGATCAAGCAGCAGCAGCAGCAGATCAAGAAACAGCAGCAGCAGCAGATCAAGAAGCAGCAGCAGCAGATCAAGCAGCAGCAGCAGATCAAGCAGCAGCAGCAGCACCAGATCAAGCAGCAGCAGCGGATCAAGCAGCAGCAGCAGCAGATCAAGCAGCAGCAGCAGCAGGAGATCAAGCAGCAGCAGCAGCAGATCAAGCAGCAGCAGCAGCAGATCAAGCAGCAGCAGCAGCAGATCAAGCAGCAGCAGCAACAGCAGCAGATCAAGCAGCAGCAGCAGCAGATCAAGCAGCAGCAGCAGATCAAGCAGCAGAAGCAGCAGCAGCAGCAGATCAAGCAACAGCAGCAGCAGCAGCAGATCAAGCAGCAGCAGCAGCAGATCAAGCAGCAGCAGATCAGGAAACAGGAGCAGCAGCAGATCAAGCAGCAGCAGCAGCAGATCAAGCAGCAGCAGCACCAGATCAAGCAGCAGCAGCAGATCAAGCAGCAGCAGCAGCAGCAGATCAAACAGCAGCAGCAGCAGCAGATCAAGCAGCGGCAGCAGATCAAGCAGCAGCAGCAGATCAAGCAGCAGCAGCAGCAGATCACGCAACAGCAGCAGCAGCAGATCAAGCAGCAGCAGCAGGAGATCAAGCAGCAGCAGATCAAGCAGCAGAAGCAGCAGTATATCAAGCAGCAGCAGCAGCAGACCAAGCAGCAGCAGCAGCAGATCAAGCAGCAGCAGCAGCAGATCAAGCAGCAGCAGCAGCAGATCAAGAAACAGCAGCAGCAGATCAAGAAGCAGCAGCAGCAGACCAAGCAGCAGCAGCAGCAGATCAAGCAGCAGCCGCACCAGATCAAGCAGCAGCAACAGATCAAGCATCAGCAGCAGCAGCAGATCAAGCAGCAGCAGCAGCAGATCAAACAGCAGCAGCAGCAGATCAAGCAGCAGCAGCAGCAGCATATCAAGCAGCAGCAGCAGATCAAGCAGCAGCATAAGCAGATCAAGCAGCAGCAGCAGATCAAGCAGCAGCAGCAGCACCAGATCAAGCAGCAGCAGCAGCAGATCAAGCAGCTGCAGCAGCAGCAGATCAAGCAGCAGCAGCAGCAGATCATGCAGCAGCAGCAGCAGATCAAGCAGCAGCAGCAGCAGCAGGTCAAGCAGCAGCAGCAGATCAAGCAGCAGAAGCAGCAGATAAAGCAGCAGCAGCAGCAGATCAAGCAGCAGCAGCAGCAGATCAAGCAGCAGCAGCACCAGCAGATCAAGCAGCAGCAGCAGCAGCAACAGCAGCAGATCAAGCAGCAGCAGCAGATCAAGCAGCAGCAGCAGCAGATCAAGCAGCAGCAGCAGCAAGTCAAGCAGCAGCAGCAGCAGATCAAGCAGCAGCAGCAGCAGATAAAGCAGCAGTAGCAGCAGCAGATCAAGCAGCAGCAGCACCAGCAGATCAAGCAGCAGCAGCAGCAACAGCAGCAGATCAAGCAGCAGCAGCAGTAGATCAAGCAGCAGCAGCAGATCAAGCAGCAGCAGCAGCAGGTCAAGCAGCAGCAGCAGCAGATCAAGCAGCAGCAGCAGATCAAGCAGCAGCAGCAGCAGCAGATCAAGCATCAGCAGCAGCAGATCAAGCAGCAGCAGATCAAGCAGCAGAAGCAGCAGCATATCAAGGAGCAGCAGCAGCAGCAGCAGCACATCAAGCAACAGCAGCAGCAGCAGCAGCAGATCAAGCAGCAGCAGCAGCAGATCAAGCAGCAGCAGCAACAGCAGCAGATCAAGCAGCAGCAGCAGCAGCAGATCAAGCAGCAGCAGCAGATCAAGCAGCAGAAGCAGCAGCATATCAAGCAGCAGCAGCAGCAGATCAAGCAACAGCAGCAGCAGCAGATCAAGCAGCAGCAGCAGATCAAGCAGCAGCAGCAGCAGATCAAGCAGCAGCAGCAGCAGATCAAGAAACAGCAGCAGCAGCAGATCAAGCAGCAGCAGCAGCAGATCAAGCAGCAGCAGCACCAGATCAAGCAGCAGCAGCAGATCAAGCAGCAGCAGCAGCAGATCAAACTGCAGCAGCAGCAGCAGCAGATCAAGCAGCGGCAGCAGCTCAAGCGGCAGCAGCAGCAGCAGATCAAGCAGCAGCAGCAGCAGATCAAGCAGCAGCAGCAGATCACGCAACAGCAGCAGCAGCAGATCAAGCAGCAGCACCAGCAGATCAAGCAGCAGCAGCAGCAGGAGATCAAGCAGCAGCAGCAGATCAAGCAGCAGAAGCAGCAGCATATCAAGCAGCAGCAGCAGCAGATCAAGCAGCAGCAGCAGCAGATCAAGCAGCAGCAGCAGATCAAGCAGCAGCAGCAGCAGATCAAGAAACAGCAGCAGCAGATCAAGAAGCAGCAGCAGCAGATCAAGCAGCAGCAGCAGCAGCAGATCAAGCAGCAGCAGCACTAGATCAAGCAGCAGCAGCAGATCAAGCATCAGCAGCAGCAGCAGATCAAGCAGCAGCAGCAGCAGCAGATCAAGCAGCAGCAGCAGCAGCAGCATATCAAGCAGCAGCAGCAGCAGATCAAGCAGCAGCAGCAGCAGATCAAGCAGCAGCAGAAGCAGATCAAGCAGCAGCAGCACATCAAGCAGCAGCAGCAGATCAAGCAGCTGCAGCAGCAGCAGATCAAGCAGCAGCAGCAGCAGATCAAGCAGCAGCAGCAGCAGATCAAGCAGCAGCAGCAGCAGGTCAAGCAGCAGCAGCAGCAGATCAAGCAGCAGCAGCAGCAGATAAAGCAGCAGCAGCAGCAGATCAAGCAGCAGCAGCAGCAGCAGATCAAGCAGCAGCAGCACCAGCAGATCAAGCAGCAGCAGCAGCAGCAACAGCAGCAGATCAAGCAGCAGCAGCAGTAGATCAAGCAGCAGCAGCAGATCAAGCAGCAGCAGCAGCAGGTCAAGCAGCAGCAGCAGCAGATCAAGCAGCAGCAGCAGATCAAGCAGCAGCAGCAGCAGCAGATCAAGCATCAGCAGCAGCAGATCAAGCAGCAGCAGATCAAGCAGCAGAAGCAGCTGCATATCAACGAGCAGCAGCAGCAGCAGCAGATCAAGCAACAGCAGCAGCAGCAGCAGATCAAGCAGCAGCAGCAGCAGATCAAGCAGCAGCAGCAGCAGATCAAGCAGCAGCAGCACCAGATCAAGCAGCAGCAGCGGATCAAGCAGCAGCAGCAGGTCAAGCAGCAGCAGCAGCAGATCAAGCAGCAGCAGCAGCAGCAGCAGCAGGAGATCAAGCAGCAGCAGCGGATCAAGCAGCAGCAGCAGGTCAAGCAGCAGCAGCAGCAGATCAAGCAGCAGCAGCAGCAGCAGCAGCAGGAGATCAAGCAGCAGCAGCAGATCAAGCAGCAGCAGCAGCAGATCAAGCAGCAGCAGCAGATCAAGCAGCAGCAGCAGCAGATCAAGCAGCAGCAGCAGCAGATCAAGCAGCAGCAGCAGCAGCAGCAGATCAAGCAGCAGCAGCAACAGCAGCAGATCAAGCAGCAGCAGCAGCAGCAGATCAAGCAGCAGCAGCAGATCAAGCAGCAGAAGCAGCAGCATATCAAGCAGCAGCAGCAGCAGATCAAGCAACAGCAGCAGCAGCAGCAGATCAAGCAGCAGCAGCAGATCAAGCAGCAGCAGATCAAGCAGCAGCAGCAGCAGATCAAGAAACAGCAGCAGCAGCAGATCAAGCAGCAGCAGCACCAGATCAAGCAGCAGCAGCACCAGATCAAGCAGCAGCAGCACCAGATCAAGCAGCAGCAGCAGATCAAGCAGCAGCAGCAGCAGATCAAGCAGCAGCAGCAGATCAAGCAGCAGCAGCAGCAGCAGATCAAGCAGCAGCAGCAGCAGATCAAGCAGCAGAAGCAGCAGCATATCAAGCAGCAGCAGCAGCAGCAGCAGCAGATCAAGCAACAGCAGCAGATCAAGCAGCAGCAGCAGCAGATCAAGCAGCAGCAGCAGCAGCAGATCAAGCATCAGCAGCAGCAGATCAAGCAGCAGCAGATCAAGCAGCAGAAGCAGCAGCATATCAAGCAGCAGCAGCAGCAGCAGCAGATCAAGCAACAGCAGCAGCAGCAGCAGATCAAGCAGCAACAGCAGCAGATCAAGCAGCAGCAGCAGATCAAGCAGAGCAGCAGCAGATCAAGCAGCAGCAGCACCAGATCAAAGCAGCAGCCAAGCGCCGATCAAGCACGCAGCAAGCAAGCAGGTCACAGCAGCAAGCGCAGCAGCAGATCAAAGCAGCCAGCCAGATCCCAGCAGCAGCAGCGATCAAGAAGCAGCAGCAGCAGAAAGCAGCAGCAGCAGATCAACGCAGCAGCAGCAGATCAAGCAGGCAGCAGCAGCAGCATATCAAGGCAGCAGCAGCAGCAGATCAAGACAGCAGCAGCAGCAGCAGATCAAGCAGCAGCAGCACAGATCAAGAGCAGCAGATCAAGCAGCAAGCAGCAGAAGATCAAGAACAGCAGCAGCAGCAGATCAAGCAGCAGCAGCAGCAGATCAAGCAGCAGCAGCACCAGATCAAGCACAGCACCGCACCAGCAAGCAGCGCAGCAGATCAAGCAGCAGCAGCAGCAGCAGATCAAGCAGCAGCAGCAGCAGATCAGCAGCAGAAGCAGCAGCATATCAAGCAGCAGCAGCAGCAGCAGATCAAGCAGCAGCAGCAGATCAAGCAGCAGCAGAAGCAGCAGCATATCAAGCAGCAGCAGCAGCAGCAGCAGCAAGATCAAGCAACAGCAGAGATCAAGCAGCAGCAGCAGCAGATCAAGCAGCAGCAGCAGATCAAGCAGCAGCAGCAGCAGCAGATCAAGAAACAGCAGCAGCAGCAGATCAAGAAGCAGCAGCAGCAGATCAAGCAGCAGCAGCAGATCAAGCAGCAGCAGCAGCACCAGATCAAGCAGCAGCAGCGGATCAAGCAGCAGCAGCAGCAGATCAAGCAGCAGCAGCAGCAGCAGATCAAGCAGCAGCAGCAGATCAAGCAGCAGCAGCAGCAGATCAAGCCAGCAGCAGCAGCAGCAGGAGATCAAGCAGCAGCAGCAGATCAAGCAGCAGCAGCAGCAGATCAAGCAGCAGCAGCAGATCAAGCAGCAGCAGCAGCAGATCAAGCAGCAGCAGCAGATCAAGCAGCAGCAGCAGCAGATCAAGCAGCAGCAGCAGCAGATCAAGCAGCAGCAGCAACTGCAGCAGATCAAGCAGCAGCAGCAGCAGATCAAGCAGCAGAAGCAGCAGCATATCAAGCAGCAGCAGCAGCAGATCAAGCAACAGCAGCAGCAGCAGCAGATCAAGCAGCAGCAGCAGATCAAGCAGCAGCAGCAGCAGATCAAGCAGCAGCAGCAGCAGATCAAGAAACAGCAGCAGCAGCAGATCAAGCAGCAGCAGCAGCAGATCAAGCAGCAGCAGCACCAGATCAAGCAGCAGCAGCAGATCAAGCAGCAGCAGCAGCAGCAGCAGATCAAACTGCAGCAGCAGCAGCAGCAGCAGATCAAGCAGCGGCAGCAGCTCAAGCGGCAGCAGCAGCAGCAGATCAAGCAGCAGCAGCAGCAGATCAAGCAGCAGCACCAGCAGATCAAGCAGCAGCAGCAGCAGGAGATCAAGCAGCAGCAGCAGATCAAGCAGCAGAAGCAGCAGCATATCAAGCAGCAGCAGCAGCAGATCAAGCAGCAGCAGCAGCAGATCAAGCAGCAGCAGCAGATCAAGCAGCAGCAGCAGCAGCAGATCAAGAAACAGCAGCAGCAGATCAAGAAGCAGCAGCAGCAGATCAAGCAGCAGCAGCAGCAGCAGATCAAGCAGCAGCAGCACCAGATCAAGCAGCAGCAGCAGATCAAGCATCAGCAGCAGCAGCAGATCAAGCAGGCAGCAGCGGATCAAGCAGCAGCAGCAGCAGCAGATCAAGCAGCAGCAGCAGCATATCAAGCAGCAGCAGCAGCAGATCAAGCAGCAGCAGAAGCAGATCAAGCAGCAGCAGCACATCAAGCAGCAGCAGCAGATCAAGCAGCTGCAGCAGCAGCAGATCAAGCAGCAGCAGCAGCAGATCAAGCAGCAGCAGCAGCAGATCAAGCAGCAGCAGCAGCAGGTCAAGCAGCAGCAGCAGCAGATCAAGCAGCAGCAGCAGCAGATAAAGCAGCAGCAGCAGCAGCAGATCAAGCAGCAGCAGCACCAGCAGATCAAGCAGCAGCAGCAGCAACAGCAGCAGATCAAGCAGCAGCAGCAGTAGATCAAGCAGCAGCAGCAGATCAAGCAGCAGCAGCAGCAGGTCAAGCAGCAGCAGCAGCAGATCAAGCAGCAGCAGCAGATCAAGCAGCAGCAGCAGCAGATCAAGCATCAGCAGCAGCAGATCAAGCAGCAGCAGATCAAGCAGCAGCAGATCAAGCAGCAGAAGCAGCAGCATATCAAGGAGCAGCAGCAGCAGCAGCAGCAGCACATCAAGCAACAGCAGCAGCAGCAGCAGCAGATCAAGCAGCAGCAGCAACAGCAGCAGATCAAGCAGCAGCAGCAGCAGCAGATCAAGCAGCAGCAGCAGATCAAGCAGCAGAAGCAGCAGCATATCAAGCAGCAGCAGCAGCAGATCAAGCAACAGCAGCAGCAGCAGATCAAGCAGCAGCAGCAGATCAAGCAGCAGCAGCAGCAGATCAAGCAGCAGCAGCAGATCAAGAAACAGCAGCAGCAGCAGATCAAGCAGCAGCAGCAGCAGATCAAGCAGCAGCAGCACCAGATCAAGCAGCAGCAGCACCAGATCAGGCAGCAGCAGCAGATCAAGCAGCAGCAGCAGCAGATCAAACTGCAGCAGCAGCAGCAGCAGATCAAGCAGCGGCAGCAGCTCAAGCGGCAGCAGCAGCAGCAGCAGATCAAGCAGCAGCAGCAGATCAAGCAGCAGCAGCAGATCACGCAACAGCAGCAGCAGCAGATCAAGCAGCAGCACCAGCAGATCAAGCAGCAGCAGCAGCAGGAGATCAAGCAGCAGCAGCAGATCAAGCAGCAGAAGCAGCAGCATATCAAGCAGCAGCAGCAGCAGATCAAGCAGCAGCAGCAGCAGCAGATCAAGCAGCAGCAGCAGATCAAGCAGCAGCAGCAGCAGATCAAGAAACAGCAGCAGCAGATCAAGAAGCAGCAGCAGCAGATCAAGCAGCAGCAGCAGCAGCAGATCAAGCAGCAGCAGCACTAGATCAAGCAGCAGCAGCAGCAGATCAAGCATCAGCAGCAGCAGCAGATCAAGCAGCAGCAGCAGCAGCAGATCAAGCAGCAGCAGCAGCAGCAGCATATCAAGCAGCAGCAGCAGCAGATCAAGCAGCAGCAGCAGCAGATCAAGCAGCAGCAGAAGCAGATCAAGCAGCAGCAGCACATCAAGCAGCAGCAGCAGATCAAGCAGCTGCAGCAGCAGCAGATCAAGCAGCAGCAGCAGCAGATCAAGCAGCAGCAGCAGCAGATCAAGCAGCAGCAGCAGCAGCAGGTCAAGCAGCAGCAGCAGCAGATCAAGCAGCAGCAGCAGCAGATAAAGCAGCAGCAGCAGCAGATCAAGCAGCAGCAGCAGCAGCAGATCAAGCAGCAGCAGCACCAGCAGATCAAGCAGCAGCAGCAGCAGCAACAGCAGCAGATCAAGCAGCAGCAGCAGTAGATCAAGCAGCAGCGGCAGATCAAGCAGCAGCAGCAGCAGGTCAAGCAGCAGCAGCAGATCAAGCAGCAGCAGCAGATCAAGCAGCAGCAGCAGCAGCAGATCAAGCATCAGCAGCAGCAGATCAAGCAGCAGCAGATCAAGCAGCAGAAGCAGCTGCATATCAAGGAGCAGCAGCAGCAGCAGATCAAGCAACAGCAGCAGCAGCAGCAGATCAAGCAGCAGCAGCAGCAGATCAAGCAGCAGCAGCACCAGATCAAGCAGCAGCAGCGGATCAAGCAGCAGCAGCAGGTCAAGCAGCAGCAGCAGCAGCAGATCAAGCAGCAGCAGCAGCAGCAGCAGGAGATCAAGCAGCAGCAGCAGATCAAGCAGCAGCAGCAGCAGATCAAGCAGCAGCAGCAGATCAAGCAGCAGCAGCAGCAGATCAAGCAGCAGCAGCAGCAGATCAAGCAGCAGCAGCAGCAGCAGCAGATCAAGCAGCAGCAGCAGCAGATCAAGCAGCAGCAGCAGATCAAGCAGCAGAAGCAGCAGCATATCAAGCAGCAGCAGCAGCAGCAGATCAAGCAACAGCAGCAGCAGCAGCAGCAGATCAAGCAGCAGCAGCAGATCAAGCAGCAGCAGCAGCAGATCAAGAAACAGCAGCAGCAGCAGATCAAGCAGCAGCAGCAGCAGATCAAGCAGCAGCAGCACCAGATCAAGCAGCAGCAGCACCAGATCAAGCAGCAGCAGCAGATCAAGCAGCAGCAGCAGCAGCAGATCAAGCAGCAGCAGCAGCAGCAGATCAAGCAGCAGCAGCAGATCAAGCAGCAGAAGCAGCAGCATATCAAGCAGCAGCAGCAGATCAAGCAACAGCAGCAGATCAAGCAGCAGCAGCAGCAGATCAAGCAGCAGCAGCAGATCAAGAAGCAGCAGCAGCAGATCAAGAAACAGCACCAGCAGCAGATCAAGAAGCAGCAGCAGCAGATCAAGCAGCAGCAGCAGATCAAGCAGCAGCAGCAGCACCAGATCAAGCAGCAGCAGCGGATCAAGCAGCAGCAGCAGCAGATCAAGCAGCAGCAGCAGCAGCAGCAGATCAAGCAGCAGCAGCAGCAGATCAAGCAGCAGCAGCAGCAGCAGCAGGAGATCAAGCAGCAGCAGCAGATCAAGCAGCAGCAGCAGCAGATCAAGCAGCAGCAGCAGATCAAGCAGCAGCAGCAGCAGATCAAGCAGCAGCAGCAGATCAAGCAGCAGCAGCAGCAGATCAAGCAGCAGCAGCAACTGCAGCAGATCAAGCAGCAGCAGCAGCAGATCAAGCAGCAGCAGCAGCAGATCAAGCAGCAGAAGCAGCAGCATATCAAGCAGCAGCAGCAGCAGATCAAGCAACAGCAGCAGCAGCAGCAGATCAAGCAGCAGCAGCAGATCAAGCAGCAGCAGCAGCAGATCAAGCAGCAGCAGCAGCAGATCAAGAAACAGCAGCAGCAGCAGATCAAGCAGCAGCAGCAGCAGATCAAGCAGCAGCAGCACCAGATCAAGCAGCAGCAGCACCAGATCAAGCAGCAGCAGCAGATCAAGCAGCAGCAGCAGCAGCAGCAGATCAAACTGCAGCAGCAGCAGCAGCAGCAGATCAAGCAGCGGCAGCAGCTCAAGCGGCAGCAGCAGCAGCAGATCAAGCAGCAGCAGCAGATCACGCAACAGCAGCAGCAGCAGATCAAGCAGCAGCACCAGCAGATCAAGCAGCAGCAGCAGCAGGAGATCAAGCAGCAGCAGCAGCAGATCAAGCAGCAGAAGCAGCAGCATATCAAGCAGCCGCAGCAGCAGATCAAGCAGCAGCAGCAGCAGATCAAGCAGCAGCAGCAGATCAAGCAGCAGCAGCAGCAGATCAAGAAACAGCAGCAGCAGATCAAGAAGCAGCAGCAGCAGATCAAGCAGCAGCAGCAGCAGATCAAGCAGCAGCAGCACCAGATCAAGCAGCAGCAGCAGATCAAGCATCAGCAGCAGCAGCAGATCAAGCAGCAGCAGCAGCGGATCAAGCAGCAGCAGCAGCAGCAGATCAAGCAGCAGCAGCAGCATATCAAGCAGCAGCAGCAGCAGCAGATCAAGCAGCAGCAGAAGCAGATCAAGCAGCAGCAGCACATCAAGCAGCAGCAGCAGATCAAGCAGCTGCAGCAGCAGCAGATCAAGCAGCAGCAGCAGCAGATCAAGCAGCAGCAGCAGCAGATCAAGCAGCAGCAGCAGCAGGTCAAGCAGCAGCAGCAGCAGATCAAGCAGCAGCAGCAGCAGATAAAGCAGCAGCAGCAGCAGCAGATCAAGCAGCAGCAGCACCAGCAGATCAAGCAGCAGCAGCAGCAACAGCAGCAGATCAAGCAGCAGCAGCAGTAGATCAAGCAGCAGCAGCAGATCAAGCAGCAGCAGCAGCAGGTCAAGCAGCAGCAGCAGCAGATCAAGCAGCAGCAGCAGATCAAGCAGCAGCAGCAGCAGCAGATCAAGCATCAGCAGCAGCAGATCAAGCAGCAGCAGATCAAGCAGCAGAAGCAGCAGCATATCAAGGAGCAGCAGCAGCAGCAGCAGCACATCAAGCAACAGCAGCAGCAGCAGCAGCAGATCAAGCAGCAGCAGCAGCAGATCAAGCAGCAGCAGCAACAGCAGCAGATCAAGCAGCAGCAGCAGCAGCAGATCAAGCAGCAGCAGCAGATCAAGCAGCAGAAGCAGCAGCATATCAAGCAGCAGCAGCAGCAGATCAAGCAACAGCAGCAGCAGCAGATCAAGCAGCAGCAGCAGATCAAGCAGCAGCAGCAGCAGATCAAGCAGCAGCAGCAGCAGATCAAGAAACAGCAGCAGCAGCAGATCAAGCAGCAGCAGCAGCAGATCAAGCAGCAGCAGCACCAGATCAAGCAGCAGCAGCACCAGATCAAGCAGCAGCAGCAGATCAAGCAGCAGCAGCAGCAGATCAAACTGCAGCAGCAGCAGCAGCAGATCAAGCAGCGGCAGCAGCTCAAGCGGCAGCAGCAGCAGCAGATCAAGCAGCAGCAGCAGATCAAGCAGCAGCAGCAGATCACGCAACAGCAGCAGCAGCAGATCAAGCAGCAGCACCAGCAGATCAAGCAGCAGCAGCAGCAGGAGATCAAGCAGCAGCAGCAGATCAAGCAGCAGAAGCAGCAGCATATCAAGCAGCAGCAGCAGCAGATCAAGCAGCAGCAGCAGCAGATCAAGCAGCAACAGCAGATCAAGCAGCAGCAGCAGCAGATCAAGAAACAGCAGCAGCAGATCAAGAAGCAGCAGCAGCAGATCAAGCAGCAGCAGCAGCAGCAGATCAAGCAGCAGCAGCACTAGATCAAGCAGCAGCAGCAGATCAAGCATCAGCAGCAGCAGCAGATCAAGCAGCAGCAGCAGCAGCAGATCAAGCAGCAGCAGCAGCAGCAGCATATCAAGCAGCAGCAGCAGCAGATCAAGCAGCAGCAGCAGCAGCAGATCAAGCAGCAGCAGAAGCAGATCAAGCAGCAGCAGCACATCAAGCAGCAGCAGCAGATCAAGCAGCTGCAGCAGCAGCAGATCAAGCAGCAGCAGCAGCAGATCAAGCAGCAGCAGCAGCAGATCAAGCAGCAGCAGCAGCAGGTCAAGCAGCAGCAGCAGCAGATAAAGCAGCAGCAGCAGCAGATCAAGCAGCAGCAGCAGCAGCAGATCAAGCAGCAGCAGCACCAGCAGATCAAGCAGCAGCAGCAGCAGCAACAGCAGCAGATCAAGCAGCAGCAGCAGTAGATCAAGCAGCAGCAACAGATCAAGCAGCAGCAGCAGCAGGTCAAGCAGCAGCAGCAGCAGATCAAGCAGCAGCAGCAGATCAAGCAGCAGCAGCAGCAGCAGATCAAGCATCAGCAGCAGCAGATCAAGCAGCAGCAGATCAAGCAGCAGAAGCAGCTGCATATCAAGGAGCAGCAGCAGCAGCAGCAGATCAAGCAACAGCAGCAGCAGCAGCAGATCAAGCAGCAGCAGCAGCAGATCAAGCAGCAGCAGCAGCAGATCAAGCAGCAGCAGCACCAGATCAAGCAGCAGCAGCGGATCAAGCAGCAGCAGCAGGTCAAGCAGCAGCAGCAGCAGATCAAGCAGCAGCAGCAGCAGCAGGAGATCAAGCAGCAGCAGCAGATCAAGCAGCAGCAGCAGCAGATCAAGCAGCAGCAGCAGATCAAGCAGCAGCAGCAGCAGATCAAGCAGCAGCAGCAGCAGATCAAGCAGCAGCAGCAGCAGCAGCAGCAGATCAAGCAGCAGCAGCAACAGCAGCAGATCAAGCAGCAGCAGCAGCAGATCAAGCAGCAGCAGCAGATCAAGCAGCAGAAGCAGCAGCATATCAAGCAGCAGCAGCAGCAGCAGATCAAGCAACAGCAGCAGCAGCAGCAGCAGATCAAGCAGCAGCAGCAGATCAAGCAGCAGCAGATCAAGCAGCAGCAGCAGCAGGTCAAGAAACAGCAGCAGCAGCAGATCAAGCAGCAGCAGCAGATCAAGCAGCAGCAGCACCAGATCAAGCAGCAGCAGCACCAGATCAAGCAGCAGCAGCAGATCAAGCAGCAGCAGCAGATCAAGCAGCAGCAGCAGCAGCAGATCAAGCAGCAGCAGCAGCAGATCAAGCAGCAGAAGCAGCAGCATATCAAGCAGCAGCAGCAGCAGATCAAGCAACAGCAGCAGATCAAGCAGCAGCAGCAGATCAAGCAGCAGCAGCAGATCAAGCAGCAGCAGCAGCAGCAGATCAAGAAACAGCAGCAGCAGCAGATCAAGAAGCAGCAGCAGCAGATCAAGCAGCAGCAGCAGATCAAGCAGCAGCAGCAGCACCAGATCAAGCAGCAGCAGCGGATCAAGCAGCAGCAGCAGCAGATCAAGCAGCAGCAGCAGATCAAGCAGCAGCAGCAGCAGGAGATCAAGCAGCAGCAGCAGATCAAGCAGCAGCAGCAGCAGATCAAGCAGCAGCAGCAGATCAAGCAGCAGCAGCAGCAGATCAAGCAGCAGCAGCAGCAGATCAAGCAGCAGCAGCAGCAGCAGATCAAGCAGCAGCAGCAGATCAAGCAACAGCAGCAGCAGCAGCAGCAGATCAAGCAGCAGCAGCAGCAGATCAAGCAGCAGCAGCAGCAGATCAGGAAACAGGAGCAGCAGCAGATCAAGCAGCAGCAGCAGCAGCAGATCAAGCAGCAGCAGCACCAGATCAAGCAGCAGCAGCACCAGATCAAGCAGCAGCAGCAGCAGCAGCAGATCAAGCAACAGCAGCAGATCAAGCAGCAGCAGCAGATCAAGCAGCAGCAGCAGATCAAGCAGCAGCAGCAGCAGATCAAGAAACAGCAGCAGCAGCAGATCAAGAAGCAGCAGCAGCAGATCAAGCAGCAGCAGCAGATCAAGCAGCAGCAGCAGCACCAGATCAAGCAGCAGCAGCGGATCAAGCAGCAGCAGCAGCAGATCAAGCAGCAGCAGCAGCAGATCAAGCAGCAGCAGCAGCAGGAGATCAAGCAGCAGCAGCAGATCAAGCAGCAGCAGCAGCAGATCAAGCAGCAGCAGCAGATCAAGCAGCAGCAGCAGCAGATCAAGCAGCAGCAGCAGCAGCAGCAGATCAAGCAACAGCAGCAGCAGCAGCAGCAGATCAAGCAGCAGCAGCAGCAGATCAAGCAGCAGCAGCAGCAGATCAAGCAGCAGCAGCAGCAGATCAGGAAACAGGAGCAGCAGCAGATCAAGCAGCAGCAGCAGCAGATCAAGCAGCAGCAGCACCAGATCAAGCAGCAGCAGCACCAGATCAAGCAGCAGCAGCAGATCAAGCAGCAGCAGCAGCAGCAGATCAAACAGCAGCAGCAGCAGATCAAGCAGCGGCAGCAGATCAAGCGGCGGCAGCAGCAGCAGATCAAGCAGCAGCAGCAGCAGATCACGCAACAGCAGCAGCAGCAGATCAAGCAGCAGCAGCAGGAGATCAAGCAGCAGCAGAAGCAGCAGCATATCAAGCAGCAGCAGCAGATCAAGCAGCAGCAGCAGATCAAGCAGCAGCAGCAGCAGATCAAGCAGCAGCAGCAGATCAAGAAACAGCAGCAGCAGATCAAGAAGCAGCAGCAGCAGACCAAGCAGCAGCAGCAGCAGATCAAGCAGCAGCAGCACCAGATCAAGCAGCAGCAGCAGATCAAGCATCAGCAGCAGCAGATCAAGCAGCAGCAGCAGCAGATCAAACAGCAGCAGCAGCAGCAGCAGATCAAGCAGCAGCAGCAGCATATCAAGCAGCAGCAGCAGATCAAGCAGCAGCAGTAGCAGATCAAGCAGCAGCATAAGCAGATCAAGCAGCAGCAGCAGCAGATCAAGCAGCAGCAGCAGATCAAGCAGCAGCAGCAGCACCAGATCAAGCAGCAGCAGCAGCAGATCAAGCAGCTGCAGCAGCAGATCAAGCAGCAGCAGCAGCAGATCATGCAGCAGCGGCAGCAGCAGATCAAGCAGCAGCAGCAGATCAAGCAGCAGCAGCAGCACCAGCAGATCAAGCAGCAGCAGCAGCAGCAACAGCAGCAGATCAAGCAGCAGCAGCAGCAGATCAAGCAGCAGCAGCAGATCAAGCAGCAGCAGCAGCAGATCAAGCAGCAGCAGCAGCAGGTCAAGCAGCAGCAGCAGATCAAGCAGCAGCAGCAGATCAAGCAGCAGCAGCAGATCAAGCAGCAGCAGCAGCAGATCAAGCAGCAGAAGCAGCAGCATATCAAGCAGCAGCAGCAGCAGCAGATCAAGCAACAGCAGCACCAGCAGCAGCAGCAGCAGATCAAGCAGCAGCAGCAGCAGCAGATCAAGCAGCAGCAGCAGCAGATCAAGCAGCAGCAGCAGATCAAGCAGCAGCAGCAGCAGCAGATCAAGAAACAGCAGCAGCAGCAGATCAAGAAGCAGCAGCAGATCAAGCAGCAGCAGCAGATCAAGCAGCAGCAGCACCAGATCAAGCAGCAGCAGCGGATCAAGCAGCAGCAGCAGATCAAGCAGCAGCAGCAGCAGGAGATCAAGCAGCAGCAGCAGATCAAGCAGCAGAAGCAGCAGCATATCAAGCAGCAGCAGCAGCAGATCAAGCAACAGCAGCAGCAGCAGCAGATCAAGCAGCAGCAGCAGCAGATCAAGCAGCAGCAGATCAAGAAACAGCAGCAGCAGCAGATCAAGCAGCAGCAGCAGCAGACCAAGCAGCAGCAGCACCAGATCAAGCAGCAGCAGCAGCAGCAGATCAAACAGCAGCTGCAGCAGCAGCAGATCAAGCAGCGGCAGCAGATCAAGCGGCAGCAGCAGCAGCAGATCAAGCAGCAGCAGCAGATCAAGCAGCAGCCGCAGCAGATCACGAAACAGCAGCAGCAGCAGATCAAGCAGCAGCAGCAGCAGATCTAGCAGCAGCAGCAGGAGATCAAGCAGCAGCAGCAGATCAAGCAGCAGCAGCAGATCAAGCAACAGCAGCAGCAGATAAAGCAGCAGCAGAAGATCAAGCAGCAGCAGCAGATCAAGCAGCAGCAGCAGCAGCAGCAGATCAAGCAGCAGCAGCAGCAACAGCAGCAGATCAAGCAGCAGCAGCAGATCAAGCAGCAGCAGCAGCAGCCGGTCAAGCACCAGCAGCAGCAGATCAAGCAGCAGCAGCAGATCAAGCATCAGCAGCAGCAGCAGATCAAGCAGCAGCAGCAGCAGATCAAGCAGCAGCAGCAGCATATCAAGCAGCAGCAGCAGCATATCAAGCAGCAGCAGCAGCAGATCAAGCAACAGCAGCAGCAGATCAAGCAGCAGCAGCAGCAGATCAAGCAGCAGCAGCAGCAGATCAAGAAACAGCAGCAGCAGCAGATCCAGCAGCAGCAGCAGCAGCAGATCAAGCAGCAGCAGATCAAGCAGCAGCAGCAGCACGAGATCAAGCAGCAGCAGCAGATCAAGCAGCAGCAGCAACAGAATCAAGCAGCAGCAGTAGCAGATCAAGCAGCAGCAGCAGCAGATGAAGCAGCAGCAGCAGCAGATCAAGCAGCAGCAGGTCAAGCAGCAGCAGCAGATCAAGCAGCAGCAGCAGCAGATCAAGCTGCAGCAGCAGCAGATCAAGCAGCAGCAGCAGCAGCAGATCAAGCAGCAGCAGCAGCAGCAGCAACCGCAACAGCAGCAGATCAAGCAGCAGCAGCAGCAGCAGAACCAGCAGCAGCAGCAGCAGATCAAGCAGCAGCAGCAGCAGCAGCAGAAGGTCAAGCAGCAGCAGCAACAGATCAAGCAGCAGCAGCAGATCAAGCAGCAGCAGCAGCAGATCAAGCATCAGCAGCAGCAGCAGATCAAGCAGCAGAAGCAGCAGCATATCAAGCAGCAGCAGCAGCAGATCAAGCAACAGCAGCAGCATCAGCAGATCAAGCAGCAGCAGCAGCAGATCAAGCAGCAGCAGCAGCAGCAGATCAAGCAGCAGCAGCAGCAGATCAAGCAGCAGCAGCAGCAGATCAAGAAACAGCAGCAGCAGATCAAGAAGCAGCAGCAGCAGCAGATCAAGCAGCAGCAGCAGCAGCAGATCAAGCAGCAGCACCAGATCAAGCAGCAGCACCAGATCAAGCAGCAGCAGCAGATCAAGCAGCAGCAGCAGCAGCAGCAGATCAAGCAGCAGCAGCAGAAGCAGATCAAGCAGCAGCAGCAGCAGCAGATCAAGCAGCAGCAGCAGATCAAGCAGCAGCAGCAGATCAAGCAGCAGCAGCAGCAGATCAAGCAGCTGCAGCAGCAGCAGATCAAGCAGCAGCAGCAGATCAAGCAGCAGCAGCAGCAGATCAAGCAGCAGCAGCAGGTCAAGCAGCAGCAGCAGCAGCAGATCAAGCAGCAGCAGCAGATCAAGCAGCAGCAGCAGCAGATCAAGCAACAGCAGCACCAGCAGATCAAGCAGCAGCAGCAGCAACAGCTGCAGATCAAGCAGCAGCAGCAGCAGATCAAGCTGCAGCAGCAGATCAAGCAGCAGTAGCAGCAGATCAAACAGCAGCAGCAGATCAAGCAGCAGCAGCAGCAGATCAAGCAGCAGCAGATCAGGTAGCAACTGCAGCAGCAGATCAAGCAACAGCAGCAGCAGATCAAGTAGCAGCAGCCGCAGATTAAGCAGCAGCAGCAGATCAAGCAGCAGCAGCAGATCAAGCAGCAGCAGCAGATCAAGCAGCAGCAGCAGATCAAACAGCAGCAGCAGAAGCAGATCAAGCAGCGGCAGCAGATCAAGCGGCAGCAGCAGCAGCAGATCAAGAAGCAGCAGATCAAGCAGCAGCAGCAGATCAAGCAGCAGCAGCAGATCAAGCAGCAGAAGCAGCAGCATATCAAGCAGCAGCAGCAGCAGCAGATCAAGCAGCAGCAGCAGATCAAGCAGCAGCAGCAGCAGCAGATCAAGCAGCAGCAGATCAAGCAGCAGCAGCAGCACGAGATCAAGCAGCAGCAGCAGATCAAGCAGCAGCAGCAACAGAATCAAGCAGCAGCAGTAGCAGATCAAGCAGCAGCAGCAGCAGATGAAGCAGCAGCAGCAGCAGATCAAGCAGCAGCAGGTCAAGCAGCAGCAGCAGATCAAGCAGCAGCAGCAGCAGATCAAGCTGCAGCAGCAGCAGATCAAGCAGCAGCAGCAGCAGATCAAGCAGCAGCAGCAGCAGATCAAGCAGCAGCAGCAGCAACCGCAACAGCAGCAGATCAAGCAGCAGCAGCAGCAGCAGAACCAGCAGCAGCAGCAGCAGATCAAGCAGCAGCAGCAGCAGCAGCAGAAGGTCAAGCAGCAGCAGCAACAGATCAAGCAGCAGCAGCAGATCAAGCAGCAGCAGCAGCAGCAGATCAAGCATCAGCAGCAGCAGCAGATCAAGCAGCAGAAGCAGCAGCATATCAAGCAGCAGCAGCAGCAGATCAAGCAACAGCAGCAGCATCAGCAGATCAAGCAGCAGCAGCAGCAGATCAAGCAGCAGCAGCAGCAGATCAAGCAGCAGCAGCAGCAGATCAAGCAGCAGCAGCAGCAGATCAAGAAACAGCAGCAGCAGATCAAGAAGCAGCAGCAGCAGATCAAGCAGCAGCAGCAGCAGCAGATCAAGCAGCAGCAGCACCAGATCAAGCAGCAGCACCAGATCAAGCAGCAGCAGCAGATCAAGCAGCAGCAGCAGCAGCAGCAGATCAAGCAGCAGCAGCAGAAGCAGATCAAGCAGCAGCAGCAGCAGCAGATCAAGCAGCAGCAGCAGATCAAGCAGCAGCAGCAGATCAAGCAGCAGCAGCAGCAGATCAAGCAGCTGCAGCAGCAGCAGATCAAGCAGCAGCAGCAGATCAAGCAGCAGCAGCAGCAGATCAAGCAGCAGCAGCAGGTCAAGCAGCAGCAGCAGCAGCAGATCAAGCAGCAGCAGCAGATCAAGCAGCAGCAGCAGCAGATCAAGCAACAGCAGCACCAGCAGATCAAGCAGCAGCAGCAGCAACAGCTGCAGATCAAGCAGCAGCAGCAGCAGATCAAGCTGCAGCAGCAGATCAAGCAGCAGTAGCAGCAGATCGAACAGCAGCAGCAGTTCAAGTAGCAGCAGCCGCAGATTAAGCAGCAGCAGCAGCAGATCAAGCAGCAGCAGCAGATCAAGCAGCAGCAGCAGATCAAGCAGCAGCAGCAGATCAAACAGCAGCAGCAGAAGCAGATCAAGCAGCGGCAGCAGATCAAGCGGCAGCAGCAGCAGCAGATCAAGAAGCAGCAGATCAAGCATCAGCAGCAGATCAAGCAGCAGCAGCAGATCAAGCAGCAGAAGCAGCAGCATATCAAGCAGCAGCAGCAGCAGATCAAGCAGCAGCAGCAGATCAAGCAGCAGCAGCAGATCAAGCAGCAGCAGCAGCAGCAGATCAAGCAGCAGAAGCAGCAGCATATCAAGCAGCAGCAGCAGCAGATCAAGCAACAGCAGCAGATCAAGCAGCAGCAGCAGCAGATCAAGCAGCAGCAGCACCAGATCAAGCAGCAGCAGCGGATCAAGCAGCAGCAGCAGCAGATCAAGCAGCAGCAGCAGCAGCAGCAGCAGGAGATCAAGCAGCAGCAGCAGATCAAGCAGCAGCAGCAGCAGATCAAGCAGCAGCAGCAGATCAAGCAGCAGCAGCAGCAGATCAAGCAGCAGCAGCAGCAGATCAAGCAGCAGCAGCAGCAGCAGATCAAGCAGCAGCAGCAACAGCAGCAGATCAAGCAGCAGCAGCAGCAGATCAAGCAGCAGCAGCAGATCAAGCAGCAGAAGCAGCAGCATATTAAGCAGCAGCAGCAGCAGATCAAGCAACAGCAGCAGCAGCAGCAGATCAAGCAGCAGCAGCAGCAGATCAAGCAGCAGCAGCAGCAGATCAAGCAGCAGCAGCAGCAGATCAGGAAACAGCAGCAGCAGCAGATCAAGCAGCAGCAGCAGCAGATCAAGCCGCAGCAGCACCAGATCAAGCAGCAGCAGCACCAGATCAAGCAGCAGCAGCAGCAGATCAAACAGCAGCAGCAGCAGATCAAGCAGCGGCTGCAGATCAAGCGGCAGCAGCAGCAGATCAAGCAGCAGCAGCAGATCAAGCAGCAGCAGCAGCAGATCACGCAACAGCAGCAGCAGCAGATCAAGCAGCAGCAGTAGGAGATCAAGCAGCAGCAGATCAAGCAGCAGAAGCAGCAGCATATCAAGCAGCAGCAGCAGCAGATCAAGCAGCAGCAGCAGCAGATCAAGCAGCAGCAGCAGCAGCAGCAGCAGCAGATCAAGCAGCAGCAGCAGATCAAGCAGCAGCAGATCAAGCAGCAGCAGCAGCAGATCAAGAAACAGCAGCAGCAGATCAAGAAGCAGCAGCAGCAGACCAAGCAGCAGCAGCAGCAGATCAAGCAGCAGCAGCACCAGATCAAGCAGCAGCACCAGATCAAGCATCAGCAGCAGCAGATCAAGCAGCAGCAGCAGCATATCAAGCAGCAGCAGCAGCAGATCAAGCAGCAGCAGTAGCAGATCAAGCAGCAGCAGAAGCAGATCAAGCAGCAGCAGCAGATCAAGCAGCAGCAGCAGATCAAGCAGCAGCAGCAGCACCAGATCAAGCAGCAGCAGCAGCAGATCAAGCAGCTGCAGCAGCAGCAGATCAAGCAGCAGCAGCAGCAGATCAAGCAGCAGCAGCAGCAGATCAAGCAGCAGCAGCAGCAGCAGCAGCAGGTCAAGCAGCAGCAGCAGATCAAGCAGCAGCAGCAGCAGATAAAGCAGCAGCAGCAGATCAAGCAGCAGCAGCAGCAGCAGATCAAGCAGCAGCAGCAGCACCAGCAGATCAAGCAGCAGCAGCAGCAGCACCAGCAGATCAAGCAGCAGCACCAGCAGATCAAGCAGCAGCAGCAGCAGATCAAGCAGCAGCAGCAGCAGCAACAGGTCAAGCAGCAGCAGCAGATCAAGCAGCAGCAGCAGATCAAGCAGCAGCAGCAGATCAAGCAGCAGCAGCAGCAGATCAAGCAGCAGAAGCAGCAGCATATCAAGCAGCAGCAGCAGCAGCAGATCAAGCAACAGCAGCACCAGCAGCAGCAGCAGCAGATCAAGCAGCAGCAGCAGCAGATCAAGCAGCAGCAGCAGATCAAGCAGCAGCAGCAGCAGATCAAGAAACAGCAGCAGCAGCAGATCAAGAAGCAGCAGCAGCAGATCAAGCAGCAGCAGCAGATCAAGCAGCAGCAGCACCAGATCAAGCAGCAGCAGCGGATCAAGCAGCAGCAGCAGCAGATCAAGCAGCAGCAGCAGCAGCAGATCAAGCAGCAGCAGCAGCAGCAGCAGGAGATCAAGCAGCAGCAGCAGATCAAGCAGCAGGAGATCAAGCAGCGGCAGCAGATCAAGCAGCAGCAGCAGATCAAGCAGCAGCAGCAGCAGCAGATCAAGCAGCAGCAGCAGCAGCAGATCAAGCAGCAGCAGCAACAGCAGCAGATCAAGCAGCAGCAGCAGCAGCAGATCAAGCAGCAGCAGCAGATCAAGCAGCAGAAGCAGCAGCATATCAAGCAGCAGCAGCAGCAGATCAAGCAACAGCAGCAGCAGCAGCAGATCAAGCAGCAGCAGCAGCAGATCAAGAAACAGCAGCAGCAGCAGATCAAGCAGCAGCAGCAGCAGACCAAGCAGCAGCAGCACCAGATCAAGCAGCAGCAGCAGCAGATCAAACAGCAGCAGCAGCAGCAGATCAACCAGCGGCAGCAGATCAAGCGGCAGCAGCAGCAGCAGATCAAGCAGCAGCAGCAGATCAAGCAGCAGCCGCAGCAGATCACGAAACAGCAGCAGCAGCAGATCAAGCAGCAGCAGCAGCAGATCTAGCAGCAGCAGCAGGAGATCAAGCAGCAGCAGCAGATCAAGCAGCAGCAGCAGCAGATCAAGCAGCAGCAGCAGCAGCAGATCAAGCAGCAGCAGCAGATCAAGCAGCAGCAGCAGCAGATCAAGCAGCAGCAGCAGATCAAGCAGCAGCAGCAGAAGATCAAGCAGCAGCAGATCAAGCAGCAGCAGCAGCAGCATCAGATCAAGCAGCAGCAGCAGCAGCAACAGCAGCAGATCAAGCAGCAGCAGCAGATCAAGCAGCAGCAGCAGCAGCCGGTCAAGCAGCAGCAGCAGCAGATCAAGCAGCAGCAGCAGCAGATCAAGCATCAGCAGCAGCAGCAGATCAAGCAGCAGCAGCAGATCAAGCAGCAGAAGCAGCAGCATATCAAGCAGCAGCACCAGCAGATCAAGCAACAGCAGCAGCAGAACAAGCAGCAGCAGCAGATCAAGCAGCAGCAGCAGCAGATCAAGCAGCAGCAGCAGCAGATCAAGCAGCAGCAGCAGCAGATCAAGCAGCAGCAGCAGCAGATCAAGAAACAGCAGCAGCAGCAGATCAAGAAGCAGCAGCAGCAGATCAAGCAGCAGCAGAAGCAGATCAAGCAGCAGCAGCAGCACGAGATCAAGCTGCAGCAGCAGATCAAGCAGCTGCAGCAACAGAATCAAGCAGCAGCAGTAGCAGATCAAGCAGCAGCAGCAGCAGATGAAGCAGCAGCAGCAGCAGATCAAGCAGCAGCAGGTCAAGCAGCAGCAGCAGCAGCAGATCAAGCAGCAGCAGCAGCAGCAGATCAAGCAGCAGCAGCAGCAGCAGCAGGAGATCAAGCAGCAGCAGCAGATCAAGCAGCAGGAGATCAAGCAGCGGCAGCAGATCAAGCAGCAGCAGCAGCAGATCAAGCAGCAGCAGCAGCAGATCAAGCAGCAGCAGCAGCAGCAGCAGATCAAGCAGCAGCAGCAACAGCAGCAGATCAAGCAGCAGCAGCAGCAGATCAAGCAGCAGCAGCAGATCAAGCAGCAGAAGCAGCAGCATATCAAACAGCAGCAGCAGCAGATCAAGCAACAGCAGCAGATCAAGCAGCAGCAGCAGCAGATCAAGAAACAGCAGCAGCAGCAGCAGATCAAGCAGCAGCAGCAGCAGACCAAGCAGCAGCAGCACCAGATCAAGCAGCAGCAGCAGCAGATCAAACAGCAGCAGCAGCAGCAGATCAAGCAGCGGCAGCAGATCAAGCGGCAGCAGCAGCAGCAGATCAAGCAGCAGCAGCAGATCAAGCAGCAGCCGCAGCAGATCAAGAAACAGCAGCAGCAGCAGATCAAGCAGCAGCAGCAGCAGATCTAGCAGCAGCAGCAGGAGATCAAGCAGCAGCAGCAGATCAAGCAGCAGCAGCAGCAGATCAAGCAGCAGCAGCAGCAGCAGATCAAGCAGCAGCAGCAGATCAAGCAGCAGCAGCAGCAGATCAAGCAGCAGCAGCAGATCAAGCAGCAGCAGCAGAAGATCAAGCAGCAGCAGATCAAGCAGCAGCAGCAGCATCAGATCAAGCAGCAGCAGCAGCAACAGCAGCAGATCAAGCAGCAGCAGCAGATCAAGCAGCAGCAGCAGCAGCCGGTCAAGCAGCAGCAGCAGCAGATCAAGCAGCAGCAGCAGCAGCAGATCAAGCATCAGCAGCAGCAGCAGATCAAGCAGCAGCAGCAGATCAAGCAGCAGAAGCAGCAGCATATCAAGCAGCAGCAGCAGCAGATCAAGCAACAGCAGCAGCAGATCAAGCAGCAGCAGCAGCAGATCAAGCAGCAGCAGCAGCAGATCAAGCAGCAGCAGCAGCAGATCAAGCAGCAGCAGCAGCAGATCAAGAAACAGCAGCAGCAGCCGATCAAGCAGCAGCAGCAGCAGATCAAGCAGCAGCAGAAGCAGATCAAGCAGCAGCAGCACGAGATCAAGCTGCAGCAGCAGATCAAGCAGCTGCAGCAACAGAATCAAGCAGCAGCAGTAGCAGATCAAGCAGCAGCAGCAGCAGATGAAGCAGCAGCAGCAGCAGCAGATCAAGCAGCAGCAGCAGCAGATCAAGCAGCAGCAGGTCAAGCAGCAGCAGCAGCAGATCAAGCAGCAGCAGCAGCAGATCAAGCTGCAGCAGCAGCAGATCAAGCAGCAGCAGCAGCA
Organism: Amblyomma americanum; assembly: GCF_052857255.1. Lineage (NCBI taxonomy): Eukaryota > Metazoa > Arthropoda > Arachnida > Ixodida > Ixodidae > Amblyomma > Amblyomma americanum. Next base: position 134,578,856 of record NC_135502.1, read on the forward strand.
GATCAAGCAGCAGCAGCAGATCAAGCAGCAGCAGCAACCGCAACAGCAGCAGATCAAGCAGCAGCAGCAGCAGCAGCAGCAGCAGAACCAGCAGCAGCAGCAGATCAAGCAGCAGCAGCAGCAGCAGCAGGTCAAGCAGCAGCAGCAGCAGCAGATCAAGCATCAGCAGCAGCAGCAGATCAAGCAGCAGAAGCAGCAGCATATCAAGCAGCAGCAGCAGCAGATCAAGCAACAGCAGCAGCAGCAGCAGATCAAGCAGCAGCAGCAGCAGCAGCAGATCAAGCAGCAGCAGCAGCAGCAGATCAAGCAGCAGCAGCAGCAGATCAAGCAGCAGCAGCAGCAGATCAAGCAGCAGCAGCAGCAGATCAAGAAACAGCAGCAGCAGATCAAGAAGCAGCAGCAGCAGCAGCAGATCAAGCAGCAGCAGCAGCAGATCAAGCAGCAGCAGCACCAGATCAAGCAGCAGCAGCAGATCAAGCAGCAGCAGCAGCAGCAGATCAAGCAGCAGCAGCAGATCAAGCAGCAGCAGCAGCAGATCAAGCAGCAGCAGCAGATCAAGCAGCAGCAGCAGAAGCAGATCAAGCAGCAGCAGCAGCAGCAGATCAAGCAGCAGCAGCAGATCAAGCAGCAGCAGCAGATCAAGCAGCAGCAGCAGCAGATCAAGCAGCTGCAGCAGCAGCAGATCAAGCAGCAGCAGCAGATCAAGCAGCAGCAGCAGCAGATCAAGCAGCAGCAGCAGGTCAAGCAGCAGCAGCAGATCAAGCAGCAGCAGCAGCAGCAGATCAAGCAGCAGCAGCAGCAGATCAAGCAGCAGCAGCAGCACCAGCAGATCAAGCAGCAGCAGCAGCAACAGCTGCAGATCAAGCAGCAGCAGCAGATCAAGCAGCAGCAGCAGATCAAGCAGCAGTAGCAGCAGATCAAACAGCAGCAGATCAAGCAGCAGCAGCAGATCAAGCAGCAGCAGCAGCAGATCAAGCAGCAGCAGCAGCAGATCAGGTAGCAACTGCAGCAGCAGATCAAGCAACAGCAGCAGCAGCAGATCAAGCAGCAGCAGCAGATCAAGCAGCAGCAGCAGCAGCAGATCAAACAGCAGCGGCAGCAGATCAAGCGGCAGCAGCAGCAGCAGATCAAGCAGCAGCAGATCAAGCAGCAGCAGCAGATCAAGCAGCAGCAGCAGATCAAGCAGCAGCAGCAGCAGATCAAGCAGCAGCAGCAGCAGATCAAGCATCAGCAGCAGCAGCAGCAGCAGATAAAGCAGCAGATCAAGCAGCAGCAGCAGCAGATCAAGCAGCAGAAGCAGCAGCATATCAAGCAGCAGCAGCAGCAGATCAAGCAACAGCAGCAGCAGCAGCAGATCAAGCAGCAGCAGCAGCAGCAGCAGATCAAGCAGCAGCAGCAGCAGGAGATCAAGCAGCAGCAGCAGCAGATCAAGCAGCAGCAGCAGAAGATCAAGCAGCAGCAGCAGATCAAGCAGCAGCAGCAGCAGATCAAGCAGCAGCAGCAGCAGATCAAGCAGCAGCAGCAACAGCAGCAGATCAAGCAGCAGCAGCAGCAGCAGCAGATCAAGCAGCAGCAGCAGCAGATCAAGCAGCAGCAGCAGCAGCAGATCAAGCAGCAGCAGCAGCAGATCAGGAAACAGCAGCAGCAGCAGATCAAGCAGCAGCAGCACCAGATCAAGCAGCAGCAGCACCAGATCAAGCAGCAGCAGCAGCAGATCAAACAGCAGCAGCAGCAGCAGATCAAGCAGCGGCAGCAGCAGCAGCAGATCAAGCAGCAGCAGCAGATCAAGCAGCAGCAGCAGATCACGCAACAGCAGCAGCAGCAGATCAAGCAGCAGCAGCAGGAGATCAAGCAGCAGCAGCAGAAGCAGCAGCATATCAAGCAGCAGCAGCAGATCAAGCAGCAGCAGCAGCAGCAGATCAAGCAGCAGCAGCAGATCAAGCAGCAGCAGCAGCAGATCAAGAAACAGCAGCAGCAGATCAAGAAGCAGCAGCAGCAGACCAAGCAGCAGCAGCAGCAGATCAAGCAGCAGCAGCACCAGATCAAGCAGCAGCAGCAGATCAAGCATCAGCAGCAGCAGCAGATCAAGCAGCAGCAGCAGCAGATCAAACAGCAGCAGCAGCAGCAGCAGATCAAGCAGCAGCAGCAGCAGCATATCAAGCAAGCAGCAGCAGCAGCAGATCAAGCAGCAGCAGCAGCAGATCAAGCAGCAGCAGAAGCAGATCAAGAAGCAGCAGCAGATCGAGCAGCAGCAGCAGATCAAGCAGCAGCAGCAGCACCAGATCATGCAGCAGCAGCAGCAGATCAAGCAGCTGTAGCAGCAGCAGATCAAGCAGCAGCAGCAGATCAAGCAGCAGCAGCAGCAGCAGATCAAGCAGCAGCAGCAGCAGGTCAAGCAGCAGCAGCAGATCAAGCAGCAGCAGCAGCAGATAAAGCAGCAGCAGCAGCAGCAGATCAAGCAGCAGCAGCAGCACCAGCAGATCAAGCAGCAGCAGCAGCAGCAACAGCAGCAGATCAAGCAGCAGCAGCAGATCAAGCAGCAGCAGCAGATCAAGCAGCAGCAGCAGCAGCAGCAGGTCAAGCAGCAGCAGCAGATCAAGCAGCAGCAGCAGATCAAGCAGCAGCAGCAGATCAAGCAGCAGCAGCAGCAGATCAAGCAGCAGAAGCAGCAGCATATCAAGCAGCAGCAGCAGCAGATCAAGCAACAGCAGCACCAGCAGCAGCAGCAGCAGATCAAGCAGCAGCAGCAGCAGATCAAGCAGCAGCAGCAGATCAAGCAGCAGCAGCAGCAGATCAAGCAGCAGCAGCAGCAGATCAAGCAGCAGCAGCAGCACCAGCAGACCAAGCAGCAGCAGCAGCAGCAACAGCAGCAGATCAAGCAGCAGCAGATCAAGCAGCAGCAGCAGATCAAGCAGCAGCAGCAGATCAAGCAGCAGCAGCAGCAGATCAAGCCGCAGGAGCAGCAGCATATCAAGCAGCAGCAGCAGATCAAGCAACAGCAGCACCAGCAGCAGCAGCAGCAGATCAAGCAGCAGCAGCAGATCAAGCAGCAGCAGCAGATCAAGCAGCAGCAGCAGCAGCAGATCAAGCAGCAGCAGCAGCAGCAGCAGCAGATCAAGAAACAGCAGCAGCAGCAGATCAAGAAGCAGCAGCAGATCAAGCAGCAGCAGCAGATCAAGCAGCAGCAGCTCCAGATCAAGCAGCAGCAGCGGATCAAGCAGCAGCAGCAGCAGATCAAGCAGCAGCAGCAGCAGATCAAGCAGCAGCAGCAGCAGCAGCAGCAGGAGATCAAGCAGCAGCAGCAGATCAAGCAGCAGCAGCAGATCAAGCAGCGGCAGCAGATCAAGCAGCAGCAGCAGCAGATCAAGCAGCAGCAGCAGCAGATCAAGCAGCAGCAGCAGCAGATCAAGCAGCAGCAGCAGCAGATCAAGCAGCAGCAGCAACAGCAGCAGATCAAGCAGCAGCAGCAGCAGCAGATCAAGCAGCAGCAGCAGATCAAGCAGCAGAAGCAGCAGCATATCAAGCAGCAGCAGCAGATCAAGCGGCAGCAGCAGCAGCAGATCAAGCAGCAGCAGCAGATCAAGCAGCAGCCGCAGCAGATCAAGAAACAGCAGCAGCAGCAGATCAAGCAGCAGCAGCAGCAGATCTAGCAGCAGCAGCAGCAGGAGATCAAGCAGCAGCAGCAGATCAAGCAGCAGCAGCAGCAGATCAAGCAGCAGCAGCAGCAGATCAAGCAGCAGCAGCAGCAGATCAAGCAGCAGCAGCAGATCAAGCAGCAGCAGCAGAAGATCAAGCAGCAGCAGATCAAGCAGCAGCAGCAGCATCAGATCAAGCAGCAGCAGCAGCAACAGCAGCAGATCAAGCAGCAGCAGCAGCAGCCGGTCAAGCAGCAGCAGCAGCAGATCAAGCAGCAGCAGCAGCAGCAGATCAAGCATCAGCAGCAGCAGCAGATCAAGCAGCAGCAGCAGATCAAGCAGCAGAAGCAGCAGCATATCAAGCAGCAGCAGCAGATCAAGCAACAGCAGCAGCAGATCAAGCAGCAGCAGCAGCAGATCAAGCAGCAGCAGCAGCAGATCAAGCAGCAGCAGCAGCAGATCAAGCAGCAGCAGCAGCAGATCAAGAAACAGCAGCAGCAGCAGATCAAGCAGCAGCAGCAGCAGATCAAGCAGCAGCAGAAGCAGATCAAGCAGCAGCAGCACGAGATCAAGCTGCAGCAGCAGATCAAGCAGCTGCAGCAACAGAATCAAGCAGCAGCAGTAGCAGATCAAGCAGCAGCAGCAGCAGATGAAGCAGCAGCAGCAGATCAAGCAGCAGCAGCAGCAGATCAAGCAGCAGCAGGTCAAGCAGCAGCAGCAGCAGATCAAGCAGCAGCAGCAGCAGACCAAGCAGCAGCAGCACCAGATCAAGCAGCAGCAGCAGCAGATCAAACAGCAGCAGCAGCAGCAGATCAACCAGCGGCAGCAGATCAAGCGGCAGCAGCAGCAGCAGATCAAGCAGCAGCAGCAGATCAAGCAGCAGCCGCAGCAGATCACGAAACAGCAGCAGCAGCAGATCAAGCAGCAGCAGCAGCAGATCTAGCAGCAGCAGCAGGAGATCAAGCAGCAGCAGCAGATCAAGCAGCAGCAGCAGCAGATCAAGCAGCAGCAGCAGCAGCAGCAGATCAAGCAGCAGCAGCAGATCAAGCAGCAGCAGCAGCAGATCAAGCAGCAGCAGCAGATCAAGCAGCAGCAGCAGAAGATCAAGCAGCAGCAGATCAAGCAGCAGCAGCAGCAGCATCAGATCAAGCAGCAGCAGCAGCAACAGCAGCAGATCAAGCAGCAGCAGCAGATCAAGCAGCAGCAGCAGCAGCCGGTCAAGCAGCAGCAGCAGCAGATCAAGCAGCAGCAGCAGCAGCAGATCAAGCATCAGCAGCAGCAGCAGATCAAGCAGCAGCAGCAGATCAAGCAGCAGAAGCAGCAGCATATCAAGCAGCAGCACCAGCAGATCAAGCAACAGCAGCAGCAGAACAAGCAGCAGCAGCAGCAGATCAAGCAGCAGCAGCAGCAGATCAAGCAGCAGCAGCAGATCAAGCAGCAGCAGCAGCAGCAGATCAAGAAACAGCAGCAGCAGCAGATCAAGCAGCAGCAGCAGCAGATCAAGCAGCAGCAGAAGCAGATCAAGCAGCAGCAGCAGCACGAGATCAAGCTGCAGCAGCAGATCAAGCAGCTGCAGCAACAGAATCAAGCAGCAGCAGTAGCAGATCAAGCAGCAGCAGCAGCAGATGAAGCAGCAGCAGCAGCAGCAGATCAAGCAGCAGCAGCAGATCAAGCAGCAGCAGGTCAAGCAGCAGCAGCAGCAGCAGATCAAGCAGCAGCAGCAGCAGCAGATCAAGCAGCAGCAGCAGCAGCAGGAGATCAAGCAGCAGCAGCAGATCAAGCAGCAGGAGGTCAAGCAGCGGCAGCAGATCAAGCAGCAGCAGCAGCAGATCAAGCAGCAGCAGCAGCAGCAGATCAAGCAGCAGCAGCAGCAGCAGCAGATCAAGCAGCAGCAGCAACAGCAGCAGATCAAGCAGCAGCAGCAGCAGATCAAGCAGCAGCAGCAGATCAAGCAGCAGAAGCAGCAGCATATCAAACAGCAGCAGCAGCAGATCAAGCAACAGCAGCAGATCAAGCAGCAGCAGCAGCAGATCAAGAAACAGCAGCAGCAGCAGATCAAGCAGCAGCAGCAACAGACCAAGCAGCAGCAGCACCAGATCAAGCAGCAGCAGCAGCAGATCAAACAGCAGCAGCAGCAGCAGATCAAGCAGCGGCAGCAGATCAAGCGGCAGCAGCAGCAGCAGATCAAGCAGCAGCAGCAGATCAAGCAGCAGCCGCAGCAGATCAAGAAACAGCAGCAGCAGCAGATCAAGCAGCAGCAGCAGCAGATCTAGCAGCAGCAGCAGGAGATCAAGCAGCAGCAGCAGATCAAGCAGCAGCAGCAGCAGATCAAGCAGCAGCAGCAGCAGCAGATCAAGCAGCAGCAGCAGATCAAGCAGCAGCAGCAGCAGATCAAGCAGCAGCAGCAGATCAAGCAGCAGCAGCAGAAGATCAAGCAGCAGCAGATCAAGCAGCAGCAGCAGCATCAGATCAAGCAGCAGCAGCAGCAACAGCAGCAGATCAAGCAGCAGCAGCAGATCAAGCAGCAGCAGCAGCAGCAGCCGGTCAAGCAGCAGCAGCAGCAGATCAAGCAGCAGCAGCAGCAGCAGATCAAGCATCAGCAGCAGCAGCAGATCAAGCAGCAGCAGCAGATCAAGCAGCAGAAGCAGCAGCATATCAAGCAGCAGCAGCAGCAGATCAAGCAACAGCAGCAGCAGATCAAGCAGCAGCAGCAGCAGATCAAGCAGCAGCAGCAGCAGATCAAGCAGCAGCAGCAGATCAAGCAGCAGCAGCAGCAGATCAAGAAACAGCAGCAGCAGCAGATCAAGCAGCAGCAGCAGCAGATCAAGCAGCAGCAGAAGCAGATCAAGCAGCAGCAGCACGAGATCAAGCTGCAGCAGCAGATCAAGCAGCTGCCGCAACAGAATCAAGCAGCAGCAGTAGCAGATCAAGCAGCAGCAGCAGCAGATGAAGCAGCAGCAGCAGCAGCAGCAGATCAAGCAGCAGCAGCAGCAGATCAAGCAGCAGCAGGTCAAGCAGCAGCAGCAGCAGATCAAGCAGCAGCAGCAGCAGATCAAGCTGCAGCAGCAGCAGATCAAGCAGCAGCAGCAGCAGATCAAGCAGCAGCAGCAGCAGCAGATCAAGCAGCAGCAGCAACCGCAACAGCAGCAGATCAAGCAGCAGCAGCAGCAGCAGCAGCAGAACCAGCAGCAGCAGCAGATCAAGCAGCAGCAGCAGCAGCAGCAGGTCAAGCAGCAGCAGCAGCAGATCAAGCATCAGCAGCAGCAGCAGATCAAGCAGCAGAAGCAGCAGCATATCAAGCAGCAGCAGCAGCAGATCAAGCAACAGCAGCAGCAGCAGCAGATCAAGCAGCAGCAGCAGCAGATCAAGCAGCAGCAGCAGCAGCAGATCAAGCAGCAGCAGCAGCAGATCAAGCAGCAGCAGCAGCAGATCAAGCAGCAGCAGCAGCAGATCAAGAAACAGCAGCAGCAGATCAAGAAGCAGCAGCAGCAGCAGATCAAGCAGCAGCAGCAGCAGATCAAGCAGCAGCAGCACCAGATCAAGCAGCAGCAGCAGATCAAGCAGCAGCAGCAGCAGCAGATCAAGCAGCAGCAGCAGCAGCAGATCAAGCAGCAGCAGCAGCAGATCAAGCAGCAGCAGCAGATCAAGCAGCAGCAGCAGAAGCAGATCAAGCAGCAGCAGCAGCAGATCAAGCAGCAGCAGCAGATCAAGCAGCAGCAGCAGATCAAGCAGCAGCAGCAGCAGATCAAGCAGCTCCAGCAGCAGCAGATCAAGCAGCAGCAGCAGATCAAGCAGCAGCAGCAGCAGATCAAGCAGCAGCAGCAGGTCAAGCAGCAGCAGCAGATCAAGCAGCAGCAGCAGCAGCAGATCAAGCAGCAGCAGCAGCAGATCAAGCAGCAGCAGCAGCACCAGCAGATCAAGCAGCAGCAGCAGCAACAGCTGTAGATCAAGCAGCAGCAGCAGATCAAGCAGCAGTAGCAGCAGATCAAACAGCAGCAGATCAAGCAGCAGCAGCAGATCAAGCAGCAGCAGCAGCAGATCAAGCAGCAGCAGCAGCAGATCAGGTAGCAACTGCAGCAGCAGATCAAGCAACAGCAGCAGCAGATCAAGTAGCAGCAGCAGCAGATCAAGCAGCAGCAGCAGATCAAGCAGCAGCAGCAGCAGCAGATCAAACAGCAGCAGCAGAAGCAGATCAAGCAGCGGCAGCAGATCAAGCGGCAGCAGCAGCAGCAGATCAAGCAGCAGCAGATCAAGCAGCAGCAGCAGATCAAGCAGCAGCAGCAGATCAAGCAGCAGCAGCAGCAGATCAAGCAGCAGCAGCAGCAGATCAAGCATCAGCAGCAGCAGCAGCAGATAAAGCAGCAGATCAAGCAGCAGCAGCAGCAGATCAAGCAGCAGAAGCAGCAGCATATCAAGCAGCAGCAGCAGCAGATCAAGCAACAGCAGCAGCAGCAGCAGATCAAGCAGCAGCAGCAGCAGCAGATCAAGCAGCAGCAGCAGCAGGAGATCAAGCAGCAGCAGCAGCAGATCAAGCAGCAGCAGCAGCAGATCAAGCAGCAGCAGCAGATCAAGCAGCAGCAGCAGCAGATCAAGCAGCAGCAGCAGCAGATCAAGCAGCAGCAGCAACAGCAGCAGATCAAGCAGCAGCAGCAGCAGCAGCAGATCAAGCAGCAGCAGCAGCAGATCAAGCAGCAGCAGCAGCAGATCAAGCAGCAGCAGCAGCAGATCAGGAAACAGCAGCAGCAGCAGATCAAGCAGCAGCAGCACCAGATCAAGCAGCAGCAGCACCAGATCAAGCAGCAGCAGCAGCAGATCAAACAGCAGCAGCAGCAGCAGATCAAGCAGCGGCAGCAGCAGCAGCAGATCAAGCAGCAGCAGCAGATCAAGCAGCAGCAGCAGATCACGCAACAGCAGCAGCAGCAGATCAAGCAGCAGCAGCAGGAGATCAAGCAGCAGCAGCAGAAGCAGCAGCATATCAAGCAGCAGCAGCAGATCAAGCAGCAGCAGCAGCAGCAGATCAAGCAGCAGCAGCAGATCAAGCAGCAGCAGCAGCAGATCAAGAAACAGCAGCAGCAGATCAAGAAGCAGCAGCAGCAGACCAAGCAGCAGCAGCAGCAGATCAAGCAGCAGCAGCACCAGATCAAGCAGCAGCAGCAGATCAAGCATCAGCAGCAGCAGCAGATCAAGCAGCAGCAGCAGCAGATCAAACAGCAGCAGCAGCAGCAGATCAAGCAGCAGCAGCAGCAGCATATCAAGCAGCAGCAGCAGCAGCAGATCAAGCAGCAGCAGCAGCAGATCAAGCAGCAGCAGAAGCAGATCAAGAAGCAGCAGCAGATCGAGCAGCAGCAGATCAAGCAGCATCAGCAGCACCAGATCATGCAGCAGCAGCAGATCAAGCAGCTGTAGCAGCAGCAGATCAAGCAGCAGCAGCAGATCAAGCAGCAGCAGCAGCAGATCAAGCAGCAGCAGCAGCAGGTCAAGCAGCAGCAGCAGATCAAGCAGCAGCAGCAGCAGATAAAGCAGCAGCAGCAGCAGCAGATCAAGCAGCAGCAGCAGCACCAGCAGATCAAGCAGCAGCAGCAGCAGCAACAGCAGCAGATCAAGCAGCAGCAGCAGCAGATCAAGCAGCAGCAGCAGATCAAGCAGCAGCAGCAGCAGCAGCAGCAGCAGGTCAAGCAGCAGCAGCAGATCAAGCAGCAGCAGCAGATCAAGCAGCAGCAGCAGATCAAGCAGCAGCAGCAGCAGATCAAGCAGCAGAAGCAGCAGCATATCAAGCAGCAGCAGCAGATCAAGCAACAGCAGCACCAGCAGCAGCAGCAGCAGATCAAGCAGCAGCAGCAGCAGATCAAGCAGCAGCAGCAGATCAAGCAGCAGCAGCAGCAGATCAAGCAGCAGCAGCAGCAGATCAAGCAGCAGCAGCAGCACCAGCAGACCAAGCAGCAGCAGCAGCAGCAACAGCAGCAGATCAAGCAGCAGCAGATCAAGCAGCAGCAGCAGCAGATCAAGCCGCAGGAGCAGCAGCATATCAAGCAGCAGCAGCAGATCAAGCAACAGCAGCACCAGCAGCAGCAGCAGCAGATCAAGCAGCAGCAGCAGCAGATCAAGCAGCAGCAGCAGATCAAGCAGCAGCAGCAGCAGATCAAGCAGCAGCAGCAGCAGCAGATCAAGAAACAGCAGCAGAAGCAGATCAAGAAGCAGCAGCAGCAGATCAAGCAGCAGCAGCAGATCAAGCAGCAGCTCCAGATCAAGCAGCAGCAGCGGATCAAGCAGCAGCAGCAGCAGATCAAGCAGCAGCAGCAGCAGATCAAGCAGCAGCAGCAGCAGCAGCAGCAGGAGATCAAGCAGCAGCAGCAGATCAAGCAGCAGCAGCAGATCAAGCAGCGGCAGCAGATCAAGCAGCAGCAGCAGCAGATCAAGCAGCAGCAGCAGCAGATCAAGCAGCAGCAGCAGCAGATCAAGCAGCAGCAGCAGATCAAGCAGCAGCAGCAACAGCAGCAGATCAAGCAGCAGCAGCAGATCAAGCAGCAGCAGCAGATCAAGCAGCAGAAGCAGCAGCATATCAAGCAGCAGCAGCAGATCAAGCGGCAGCAGCAGCAGCAGATCAAGCAGCAGCAGCAGATCAAGCAGCAGCCGCAGCAGATCAAGAAACAGCAGCAGCAGCAGATCAAGCAGCAGCAGCAGCAGATCTAGCAGCAGCAGCAGGAGATCAAGCAGCAGCAGCAGATCAAGCAGCAGCAGCAGCAGATCAAGCAGCAGCAGCAGCAGCAGATCAAGCAGCAGCAGCAGATCAAGCAGCAGCAGCAGCAGATCAAGCAGCAGCAGCAGAAGATCAAGCAGCAGCAGATCAAGCAGCAGCAGCAGCATCAGATCAAGCAGCAGCAGCAGCAACAGCAGCAGATCAAGCAGCAGCAGCAGATCAAGCAGCAGCAGCAGCCGGTCAAGCAGCAGCAGCCGCAGATCAAGCAGCAGCAGCAGCAGCAGATCAAGCATCAGCAGCAGCAGCAGATCAAGCAGCAGCAGCAGCAGCAGATCAAGCAGCAGAAGCAGCAGCATATCAAGCAGCAGCAGCAGCAGATCAAGCAACAGCAGCAGCAGATCAAGCAGCAGCAGCAGCAGCAGATCAAGCAGCAGCAGCAGCAGATCAAGCAGCAGCAGCAGCAGATCAAGCAGCAGCAGCAGCAGATCAAGAAACAGCAGCAGCAGCAGATCAAGCAGCAGCAGCAGATCAAGCAGCAGCAGCAGATCAAGCAGCAGCAGCAGCAGATCAAGCAGCAGAAGCAGCAGCATATCAAGCAGCAGCAGCAGCAGATCAAGCAACAGCAGCACCAGCAGCAGCAGCAGCAGATCAAGCAGCAGCAGCAGCAGATCAAGCAGCAGCAGCAGATCAAGCAGCAGCAGCAGCAGATCAAGCAGCAGCAGCAGCAGATCAAGCAGCAGCAGCAGCACCAGCAGACCAAGCAGCAGCAGCAGCAGCAACAGCAGCAGATCAAGCAGCAGCAGATCAAGCAGCAGCAGCAGATCAAGCAGCAGCAGCAGATCAAGCAGCAGCAGCAGCAGATCAAGCCGCAGGAGCAGCAGCATATCAAGCAGCAGCAGCAGCAGATCAAGCAACAGCAGCACCAGCAGCAGCAGCAGCAGATCAAGCAGCAGCAGCAGATCAAGCAGCAGCAGCAGCAGCAGATCAAGCAGCAGCAGCAGCAGCAGCAGCAGATCAAGAAACAGCAGCAGCAGCAGATCAAGAAGCAGCAGCAGCAGATCAAGCAGCAGCAGCTCCAGATCAAGCAGCAGCAGCGGATCAAGCAGCAGCAGCAGCAGATCAAGCAGCAGCAGCAGCAGATCAAGCAGCAGCAGCAGCAGCAGCAGCAGGAGATCAAGCAGCAGCAGCAGATCAAGCAGCAGCAGCAGATCAAGCAGCGGCAGCAGATCAAGCAGCAGCAGCAGCAGATCAAGCAGCAGCAGCAGCAGATCAAGCAGCAGCAGCAGCAGATCAAGCAGCAGCAGCAGCAGATCAAGCAGCAGCAGCAACAGCAGCAGATCAAGCAGCAGCAGCAGCAGCAGATCAAGCAGCAGCAGCAGATCAAGCAGCAGAAGCAGCAGCATATCAAGCAGCAGCAGCAGATCAAGCGGCAGCAGCAGCAGCAGATCAAGCAGCAGCAGCAGATCAAGAAACAGCAGCAGCAGCAGATCAAGCAGCAGCAGCAGCAGATCTAGCAGCAGCAGCAGGAGATCAAGCAGCAGCAGCAGATCAAGCAGCAGCAGCAGCAGATCAAGCAGCAGCAGCAGCAGATCAAGCAGCAGCAGCAGATCAAGCAGCAGCAGCAGCAGATCAAGCAGCAGCAGCAGATCAAGCAGCAGCAGCAGAAGATCAAGCAGCAGCAGATCAAGCAGCAGCAGCAGCATCAGATCAAGCAGCAGCAGCAGCAACAGCAGCAGATCAAGCAGCAGCAGCAGATCAAGCAGCAGCAGCAGCAGCCGGTCAAGCAGCAGCAGCAGCAGATCAAGCAGCAGCAGCAGCAGCAGATCAAGCATCAGCAGCAGCAGCAGATCAAGCAGCAGCAGCAGATCAAGCAGCAGAAGCAGCAGCATATCAAGCAGCAGCAGCAGCAGATCAAGCAACAGCAGCAGCAGATCAAGCAGCAGCAGCAGCAGATCAAGCAGCAGCAGCAGCAGATCAAGCAGCAGCAGCAGCAGATCAAGAAACAGCAGCAGCAGCAGATCAAGCAGCAGCAGCAGCAGATCAAGCAGCAGCAGAAGCAGATCAAGCAGCAGCAGCACGAGATCAAGCTGCAGCAGCAGATCAAGCAGCTGCAGCAACAGAATCAAGCAGCAGCAGTAGCAGATCAAGCAGCAGCAGCAGCAGATGAAGCAGCAGCAGCAGCAGCAGATCAAGCAGCAGCAGCAGCAGATCAAGCAGCAGCAGGTCAAGCAGCAGCAGCAGCAGGTCAAGCAGCAGCAGCAGCAGACCAAGCAGCAGCAGCACCAGATCAAGCAGCAGCAGCAGCAGATCAAACAGCAGCAGCAGCAGCAGATCAACCAGCGGCAGCAGATCAAGCGGCAGCAGCAGCAGCAGATCAAGCAGCAGCAGCAGATCAAGCAGCAGCCGCAGCAGATCACGAAACAGCAGCAGCAGCAGATCAAGCAGCAGCAGCAGCAGATCTAGCAGCAGCAGCAGGAGATCAAGCAGCAGCAGCAGATCAAGCAGCAGCAGCAGCAGCAGCAGCAGATCAAGCAGCAGCAGCAGATCAAGCAGCAGCAGCAGCAGATCAAGCAGCAGCAGCAGATCAAGCAGCAGCAGCAGAAGATCAAGCAGCAGCAGATCAAGCAGCAGCAGCAGCAGCATCAGATCAAGCAGCAGCAGCAGCAACAGCAGCAGATCAAGCAGCAGCAGCAGATCAAGCAGCAGCAGCAGCAGCCGGTCAAGCAGCAGCAGCAGCAGCAGCAGCAGATCAAGCATCAGCAGCAGCAGCAGATCAAGCAGCAGCAGCAGATCAAGCAGCAGAAGCAGCAGCATATCAAGCAGCAGCACCAGCAGATCAAGCAACAGCAGCAGCAGAACAAGCAGCAGCAGCAGCAGATCAAGCAGCAGCAGCAGCAGATCAAGCAGCAGCAGCAGCAGATCAAGCAGCAGCAGCAGATCAAGCAGCAGCAGCAGCAGATCAAGAAACAGCAGCAGCAGCAGATCAAGCAGCAGCAGCAGCAGATCAAGCAGCAGCAGAAGCAGATCAAGCAGCAGCAGCAGCACGAGATCAAGCTGCAGCAGCAGATCAAGCAGCTGCAGCAACAGAATCAAGCAGCAGCAGTAGCAGATCAAGCAGCAGCAGCAGCAGATGAAGCAGCAGCAGCAGCAGATCAAGCAGCAGCAGCAGATCAAGCAGCAGCAGGTCAAGCAGCAGCAGCAGCAGCAGATCAAGCAGCAGCAGCAGCAGCAGATCAAGCAGCAGCAGCAGCAGCAGCAGGAGATCAAGCAGCAGCAGCAGATCAAGCAGCAGGAGATCAAGCAGCGGCAGCAGATCAAGCAGCAGCAGCAGCAGATCAAGCAGCAGCAGCAGCAGCAGATCAAGCAGCAGCAGCAGCAGCAGCAGCAGATCAAGCAGCAGCAGCAACAGCAGCAGATCAAGCAGCAGCAGCAGCAGCAGATCAAGCAGCAGCAGCAGATCAAGCAGCAGAAGCAGCAGCATATCAAACAGCAGCAGCAGCAGATCAAGCAACAGCAGCAGATCAAGCAGCAGCAGCAGCAGATCAACAAACAGCAGCAGCAGCAGATCAAGCAGCAGCAGCAGCAGACCAAGCAGCAGCAGCACCAGATCAAGCAGCAGCAGCAGCAGATCAAACAGCAGCAGCAGCAGCAGATCAAGCAGCGGCAGCAGATCAAGCGGCAGCAGCAGCAGCAGATCAAGCAGCAGCCGCAGCAGATCAAGAAACAGCAGCAGCAGCAGATCAAGCAGCAGCAGCAGCAGATCTAGCAGCAGCAGCAGGAGATCAAGCAGCAGCAGCAGATCAAGCAGCAGCAGCAGCAGATCAAGCAGCAGCAGCAGCAGCAGATCAAGCAGCAGCAGCAGATCAAGCAGCAGCAGCAGCAGATCAAGCAGCAGCAGCAGATCAAGCAGCAGCAGCAGAAGATCAAGCAGCAGCAGATCAAGCAGCAGCAGCAGCATCAGATCAAGCAGCAGCAGCAGCAACAGCAGCAGATCAAGCAGCAGCAGAAGCATATCAAGCAGCAGCAGCACGAGATCAAGCTGCAGCAGCAGATCAAGCAGCTGCAGCAACAGAATCAAGCAGCAGCAGTAGCAGATCAAGCAGCAGCAGCAGCAGATGAAGCAGCAGCAGCAGCAGCAGCAGATCAAGCAGCAGCAGCAGCAGATCAAGCAGCAGCAGGTCAAGCAGCAGCAGCAGCAGATCAAGCAGCAGCAGCAGCAGATCAAGCTGCAGCAGCAGCAGATCAAGCAGCAGCAGCAGCAGATCAAGCAGCAGCAGCAGCAGATCAAGCAGCAGCAGCAACCGCAACAGCAGCAGATCAAGCAGCAGCAGCAGCAGATCAAGCAACAGCAGCAGCAGCAGCAGATCAAGCAGCAGCAGCAGCAGATCAAGCAGCAGCAGCAGCAGATCAAGAAACAGCAGCAGCAGCAGATCAAGCAGCAGCAGACCAAGCAGCAGCAGCACCAGATCAAGCAGCAGCAGCACCAGGTCAAGCAGCAGCAGCAGCAGCAGATCAAACAGCAGCAGCAGATCAAGCAGCGGCAGCAGATCAAGCGGCAGCAGCAGCAGCAGATCAAGCAGCAGCAGCAGATCAAGCAGCAGCAGCAGCAGATCACGAAACAGCAGCAGCAGCAGATCAAGCAGCAGCAGCAGCAGATCTAGCAGCAGCAGCAGGAGATCAAGCAGCAGCAGCAGATCAAGCAGCAGCAGCAGCAGATCAAGCAACAGCAGCAGCAGCAGATCAAGCAGCAGTAGCAGCAGCAGATCAAGCAGCAGCAGAATCAAGCAGCAGCAGCAGCAGATCAAGCAGCAGCAGCAGCAGATCAAGCAGCAGCAGCAGATCAAGCAGCAGCAGCAGATCAAGCAGCAGCAGCAGATCAAGCAGCTGCAGCAGCAGCAGATCAAGCAGCAGCAGCAGATCAAGCAGCAGCAGCAGCAGATCAAGCAGCAGCAGCAGGTCAAGCAGCAGCAGCACCAGCAGATCAAGCAGCAGCAGCAGCAGATCAAGCAGCAGCAGCAGCACCAGCAGATCAAGCAGCAGCAGCAGCAACAGCTGCAGATCAAGCAGCAGCAGCAGATCAAGCAGCAGCAGCAGATCAAGCAGCAGTAGCAGCAGATCAAACAGCAGCAGATCAAGCAGCAGCAGCAGATCAAGCAGCAGCAGCAGCAGATCAAGCAGCAGCAGCAGCAGATCAGGTAGCAACTGCAGCAGCAGATCAAGCAACAGCAGCAGCAGATCAAGTAGCAGCAGCAGCAGATCAAGCAGCAGCAGCAGATCAAGCAGCAGCAGCAGCAGCAGATCAAACAGCAGCAGCAGAAGCAGATCAAGCAGCGGCAGCAGATCAAGCGGCAGCAGCAGCAGCAGATCAAGCAGCAGCAGATCAAGCAGCAGCAGCAGATCAAGCAGCAGCAGCAGATCAAGCAGCAGCAGCAGCAGATCAAGCAGCAGCAGCAGCAGATCAAGCATCAGCAGCAGCAGCAGCAGATAAAGCAGCAGATCAAGCAGCAGCAGCAGCAGATCAAGCAGCAGAAGCAGCAGCATATCAAGCAGCAGCAGCAGCAGATCAAGCAACAGCAGCAGCAGCAGCAGATCAAGCAGCAGCAGCAGCAGCAGCAGATCAAGCAGCAGCAGCAGCAGGAGATCAAGCAGCAGCAGCAGCAGATCAAGCAGCAGCAGCAGCAGATCAAGCAGCAGCAGCAGATCAAGCAGCAGCAGCAGCAGATCAAGCAGCAGCAGCAGCAGATCAAGCAGCAGCAGCAACAGCAGCAGATCAAGCAGCAGCAGCAGCAGCAGCAGATCAAGCAGCAGCAGCAGCAGATCAAGCAGCAGCAGCAGCAGATCAAGCAGCAGCAGCAGCAGATCAGGAAACAGCAGCAGCAGCAGATCAAGCAGCAGCAGCACCAGATCAAGCAGCAGCAGCACCAGATCAAGCAGCAGCAGCAGCAGATCAAACAGCAGCAGCAGCAGCAGATCAAGCAGCGGCAGCAGCAGCAGCAGATCAAGCAGCAGCAGCAGATCAAGCAGCAGCAGCAGATCACGCAACAGCAGCAGCAGCAGATCAAGCAGCAGCAGCAGGAGATCAAGCAGCAGCAGCAGAAGCAGCAGCATATCAAGCAGCAGCAGCAGATCAAGCAGCAGCAGCAGCAGCAGATCAAGCAGCAGCAGCAGATCAAGCAGCAGCAGCAGCAGATCAAGAAACAGCAGCAGCAGATCAAGAAGCAGCAGCAGCAGACCAAGCAGCAGCAGCAGCAGATCAAGCAGCAGCAGCACCAGATCAAGCAGCAGCAGCAGATCAAGCATCAGCAGCAGCAGCAGATCAAGCAGCAGCAGCAGCAGATCAAACAGCAGCAGCAGCAGCAGATCAAGCAGCAGCAGCAGCAGCATATCAAGCAGCAGCAGCAGCAGCAGATCAAGCAGCAGCAGCAGCAGATCAAGCAGCAGCAGAAGCAGATCAAGAAGCAGCAGCAGATCGAGCAGCAGCAGCAGATCAAGCAGCATCAGCAGCACCAGATCATGCAGCAGCAGCAGCAGATCAAGCAGCTGTAGCAGCAGCAGATCAAGCAGCAGCAGCAGATCAAGCAGCAGCAGCAGCAGATCAAGCAGCAGCAGCAGCAGGTCAAGCAGCAGCAGCAGATCAAGCAGCAGCAGCAGCAGATAAAGCAGCAGCAGCAGCAGCAGATCAAGCAGCAGCAGCAGCACCAGCAGATCAAGCAGCAGCAGCAGCAGCAACAGCAGCAGATCAAGCAGCAGCAGCAGATCAAGCAGCAGCAGCAGATCAAGCAGCAGCAGCAGCAGCAGCAGCAGGTCAAGCAGCAGCAGCAGATCAAGCAGCAGCAGCAGATCAAGCAGCAGCAGCAGATCAAGCAGCAGCAGCAGCAGATCAAGCAGCAGAAGCAGCAGCATATCAAGCAGCAGCAGCAGATCAAGCAACAGCAGCACCAGCAGCAGCAGCAGCAGATCAAGCAGCAGCAGCAGCAGATCAAGCAGCAGCAGCAGCAGATCAAGCAGCAGCAGCAGCAGATCAAGCAACAGCAGCACCAGCAGCAGCAGCAGCAGATCAAGCAGCAGCAGCAGCAGATCAAGCAGCAGCAGCAGATCAAGCAGCAGCAGCAGCAGCAGATCAAGCAGCAGCAGCAGCAGCAGATCAAGAAACAGCAGCAGCAGCAGATCAAGAAGCAGCAGCAGCAGATCAAGCAGCAGCAGCAGATCAAGCAGCAGCAGCTCCAGATCAAGCAGCAGCAGCGGATCAAGCAGCAGCAGCAGCAGATCAAGCAGCAGCAGCAGCAGCAGCAGCAGGAGATCAAGCAGCAGCAGCAGATCAAGCAGCAGCAGCAGATCAAGCAGCGGCAGCAGATCAAGCAGCAGCAGCAGCAGATCAAGCAGCAGCAGCAGCAGATCAAGCAGCAGCAGCAGCAGATCAAGCAGCAGCAGCAGCAGATCAAGCAGCAGCAGCAACAGCAGCAGATCAAGCAGCAGCAGCAGCAGCAGATCAAGCAGCAGCAGCAGATCAAGCAGCAGAAGCAGCAGCATATCAAGCAGCAGCAGCAGATCAAGCAGCAGCAGCAGATCAAGCAGCAGCCGCAGCAGATCAAGAAACAGCAGCAGCAGCAGATCAAGCAGCAGCAGCAGCAGATCTAGCAGCAGCAGCAGGAGATCAAGCAGCAGCAGCAGATCAAGCAGCAGCAGCAGCAGATCAAGCAGCAGCAGCAGCAGCAGATCAAGCAGCAGCAGCAGATCAAGCAGCAGCAGCAGCAGATCAAGCAGCAGCAGCAGATCAAGCAGCAGCAGCAGAAGATCAAGCAGCAGCAGATCAAGCAGCAGCAGCAGCATCAGATCAAGCAGCAGCAGCAGCAACAGCAGCAGATCAAGCAGCAGCAGCAGATCAAGCAGCAGCAGCAGCCGGTCAAGCAGCAGCAGCCGCAGATCAAGCAGCAGCAGCAGCAGATCAAGCATCAGCAGCAGCAGCAGATCAAGCAGCAGCAGCAGCAGCAGCAGATCAAGCAGCAGAAGCAGCAGCATATCAAGCAGCAGCAGCAGCAGATCAAGCAACAGCAGCAGCAGATCAAGCAGCAGCAGCAGCAGATCAAGCAGCAGCAGCAGCAGATCAAGCAGCAGCAGCAGCAGATCAAGCAGCAGCAGCAGCAGATCAAGAAACAGCAGCAGCAGCAGATCAAGCAGCAGCAGCAGCAGATCAAGCAGCAGCAGAAGCAGATCAAGCAGCAGCAGCACGAGATCAAGCTGCAGCAGCAGATCAAGCAGCTGCAGCAACAGAATCAAGCAGCAGCAGTAGCAGATCAAGCAGCAGCAGCAGCAGATGAAGCAGCAGCAGCAGCAGATCAAGCAGCAGCAGCAGCAGATCAAGCAGCAGCAGGTCAAGCAGCAGCAGCAGCAGATCAAGCAGCAGCAGCAGCAGATCAAGCTGCAGCAGCAGCAGATCAAGCAGCAGCAGCAGCAGATCAAGCAGCAGCAGCAGCAGATCAAGCAGCAGCAGCAACCGCAACAGCAGCAGATCAAGCAGCAGCAGCAGCAGCAGCAGAACCAGCAGCAGCAGCAGCAGATCAAGCAGCAGCAGCAGCAGCAGCAGGTCAAGCAGCAGCAGCAGCAGCAGATCAAGCATCAGCAGCAGCAGCAGATCAAGCAGCAGAAGCAGCAGCATATCAAGCAGCAGCAGCAGCAGATCAAGCAACAGCAGCAGCAGCAGCAGATCAAGCAGCAGCAGCAGCAGCAGATCAAGCAGCAGCAGCAGCAGCAGCAGATCAAGCAGCAGCAGCAGCAGCAGATCAAGCAGCAGCAGCAGCAGATCAAGCAGCAGCAGCAGCAGATCAAGAAACCGCAGCAGCAGATCAAGAAGCAGCAGCAGCAGCAGATCAAGCAGCAGCAGCAGCAGATCAAGCAGCAGCAGCACCAGATCAAGCAGCAGCAGCAGATCAAGCAGCAGCAGCAGCAGCAGCAGATCAAGCAGCAGCAGCAGCAGCAGATCAAGCAGCAGCAGCAGCAGATCAAGCAGCAGCAGCAGATCAAGCAGCAGCAGCAGATCAAGCAGCAGCAGCAGAAGCAGATCAAGCAGCAGCAGCAGCAGCAGATCAAGCAGCAGCAGCAGATCAAGCAGCAGCAGCAGATCAAGCAGCAGCAGCAGCAGATCAAGCAGCTGCAGCAGCAGCAGATCAAGCAGCAGCAGCAGATCAAGCAGCAGCAGCAGCAGATCAAGCAGCAGCAGCAGGTCAAGCAGCAGCAGCAGATCAAGCAGCAGCAGCAGCAGCAGATCAAGCAGCAGCAGCAGCAGATCAAGCAGCAGCAGCAGCACCAGCAGATCAAGCAGCAGCAGCAGCAACAGCTGCAGATCAAGCAGCAGCAGCAGATCAAGCAGCAGCAGCAGATCAAGCAGCAGCAGCAGATCAAGCAGCAGTAGCAGCAGATCAAACAGCAGCAGATCAAGCAGCAGCAGCAGATCAAGCAGCAGCAGCAGCAGATCAAGCAGCAGCAGCAGCAGATCAGGTAGCAACTGCAGCAGCAGATCAAGCAACAGCAGCAGCAGATCAAGTAGCAGCAGCAGCAGATCAAGCAGCAGCAGCAGATCAAACAGCAGCAGCAGAAGCAGATCAAGCAGCGGCAGCAGATCAAGCGGCAGCAGCAGCAGCAGATCAAGCAGCAGCAGATCAAGCAGCAGCAGCAGATCAAGCAGCAGCAGCAGATCAAGCAGCAGCAGCAGCAGATCAAGCAGCAGCAGCAGCAGATCAAGCAGCAGCAGCAGCAGATAAAGCAGCAGATCAAGCAGCAGCAGCAGCAGATCAAGCAGCAGAAGCAGCAGCATATCAAGCAGCAGCAGCAGCAGATCAAGCAACAGCAGCAGCAGCAGCAGATCAAGCAGCAGCAGCAGATCAAGCAGCAGCAGCAGCAGATCAAGCAGCAGCAGCAGCAGGAGATCAAGCAGCAGCAGCAGCAGATCAAGCAGCAGCAGCAGCAGATCAAGCAGCAGCAGCAGATCAAGCAGCAGCAGCAGCAGATCAAGCAGCAGCAGCAGCAGATCAAGCAGCAGCAGCAACAGCAGCAGATCAAGCAGCAGCAGCAGCAGCAGCAGCAGATCAAGCAGCAGCAGCAGCAGATCAAGCAGCAGCAGCAACCGCAACAGCAGCAGATCAAGCAGCAGCAGCAGCAGCAGCAGAACCAGCAGCAGCAGCAGCAGATCAAGCAGCAGCAGCAGCAGCAGCAGGTCAAGCAGCAGCAGCAGCAGCAGATCAAGCATCAGCAGCAGCAGCAGATCAAGCAGCAGAAGCAGCAGCATATCAAGCAGCAGCAGCAGCAGATCAAGCAACAGCAGCAGCAGCAGCAGATCAAGCAGCAGCAGCAGCAGCAGATCAAGCAGCAGCAGCAGCAGCAGCAGATCAAGCAGCAGCAGCAGCAGCAGATCAAGCAGCAGCAGCAGCAGATCAAGCAGCAGCAGCAGCAGATCAAGAAACCGCAGCAGCAGATCAAGAAGCAGCAGCAGCAGCAGATCAAGCAGCAGCAGCAGCAGATCAAGCAGCAGCAGCACCAGATCAAGCAGCAGCAGCAGATCAAGCAGCAGCAGCAGCAGCAGCAGATCAAGCAGCAGCAGCAGCAGCAGATCAAGCAGCAGCAGCAGCAGATCAAGCAGCAGCAGCAGATCAAGCAGCAGCAGCAGATCAAGCAGCAGCAGCAGAAGCAGATCAAGCAGCAGCAGCAGCAGCAGATCAAGCAGCAGCAGCAGATCAAGCAGCAGCAGCAGATCAAGCAGCAGCAGCAGCAGATCAAGCAGCTGCAGCAGCAGCAGATCAAGCAGCAGCAGCAGATCAAGCAGCAGCAGCAGCAGATCAAGCAGCAGCAGCAGGTCAAGCAGCAGCAGCAGATCAAGCAGCAGCAGCAGCAGCAGATCAAGCAGCAGCAGCAGCAGATCAAGCAGCAGCAGCAGCACCAGCAGATCAAGCAGCAGCAGCAGCAACAGCTGCAGATCAAGCAGCAGCAGCAGATCAAGCAGCAGCAGCAGATCAAGCAGCAGCAGCAGATCAAGCAGCAGTAGCAGCAGATCAAACAGCAGCAGATCAAGCAGCAGCAGCAGATCAAGCAGCAGCAGCAGCAGATCAAGCAGCAGCAGCAGCAGATCAGGTAGCAACTGCAGCAGCAGATCAAGCAACAGCAGCAGCAGATCAAGTAGCAGCAGCAGCAGATCAAGCAGCAGCAGCAGATCAAACAGCAGCAGCAGAAGCAGATCAAGCAGCGGCAGCAGATCAAGCGGCAGCAGCAGCAGCAGATCAAGCAGCAGCAGATCAAGCAGCAGCAGCAGATCAAGCAGCAGCAGCAGATCAAGCAGCAGCAGCAGCAGATCAAGCAGCAGCAGCAGCAGATCAAGCAGCAGCAGCAGCAGATAAAGCAGCAGATCAAGCAGCAGCAGCAGCAGATCAAGCAGCAGAAGCAGCAGCATATCAAGCAGCAGCAGCAGCAGATCAAGCAACAGCAGCAGCAGCAGCAGATCAAGCAGCAGCAGCAGATCAAGCAGCAGCAGCAGCAGATCAAGCAGCAGCAGCAGCAGGAGATCAAGCAGCAGCAGCAGCAGATCAAGCAGCAGCAGCAGCAGATCAAGCAGCAGCAGCAGATCAAGCAGCAGCAGCAGCAGATCAAGCAGCAGCAGCAGCAGATCAAGCAGCAGCAGCAACAGCAGCAGATCAAGCAGCAGCAGCAGCAGCAGCAGCAGATCAAGCAGCAGCAGCAGCAGATCAAGCAGCAGCAGCAGCAGATCAAGCAGCAGCAGCAGCAGATCAGGAAACAGCAGCAGCAGCAGATCAAGCAGCAGCAGCACCAGATCAAGCAGCAGCAGCACCAGATCAAGCAGCAGCAGCAGCAGATCAAACAGCAGCAGCAGCAGCAGATCAAGCAGCGGCAGCAGCAGCAGCAGATCAAGCAGCAGCAGCAGATCAAGCAGCAGCAGCAGATCACGCAACAGCAGCAGCAGCAGATCAAGCAGCAGCAGCAGGAGATCAAGCAGCAGCAGCAGAAGCAGCAGCATATCAAGCAGCAGCAGCAGCAGATCAAGCAGCAGCAGCAGCAGCAGATCAAGCAGCAGCAGCAGCAGATCAAGCAGCAGCAGCAGATCAAGCAGCAGCAGCAGCAGATCAAGAAACAGCAGCAGCAGATCAAGAAGCAGCAGCAGACCAAGCAGCAGCAGCAGCAGATCAAGCAGCAGCAGCACCAGATCAAGCAGCAGCAGCAGATCAAGCATCAGCAGCAGCAGCAGATCAAGCAGCAGCAGCAGCAGATCAAACAGCAGCAGCAGCAGCAGATCAAGCAGCAGCAGCAGCAGATCAAGCAGCAGCAGCAGCAGATCAAGCAGCAGCAGAAGCAGATCAAGAAGCAGCAGCAGATCGAGCAGCAGCAGCAGATCAAGCAGCAGCAGCAGCACCAGATCATGCAGCAGCAGCAGCAGATCAAGCAGCTGTAGCAGCAGCAGATCAAGCAGCAGCAGCAGATCAAGCAGCAGCAGCAGCAGATCAAGCAGCAGCAGCAGCAGGTCAAGCAGCAGCAGCAGATCAAGCAGCAGCAGCAGCAGATAAAGCAGCAGCAGCAGCAGCAGATCAAGCAGCAGCAGCAGCACCAGCAGATCAAGCAGCAGCAGCAGCAGCAACAGCAGCAGATCAAGCAGCAGCAGCAGCAGATCAAGCAGCAGCAGATCAAGCAGCAGCAGCAGCAGGTCAAGCAGCAGCAGCAGATCAAGCAGCAGCAGCAGATCAAGCAGCAGCAGCAGATCAAGCAGCAGCAGCAGCAGATCAAGCAGCAGAAGCAGCAGCATATCAAGCAGCAGCAGCAGCAGCAGCAGATCAAGCAACAGCAGCACCAGCAGCAGCAGCAGCAGATCAAGCAGCAGCAGCAGCAGATCAAGCAGCAGCAGCAGATCAAGCAGCAGCAGCAGCAGATCAAGCAGCAGCAGCAGCAGATCAAGCAGCAGCAGCAGCACCAGCAGACCAAGCAGCAGCAGCAGCAGCAACAGCAGCAGATCAAGCAGCAGCAGATCAAGCAGCAGCAGCAGATCAAGCAGCAGCAGCAGATCAAGCAGCAGCAGCAGCAGATCAAGCCGCAGGAGCAGCAGCATATCAAGCAGCAGCAGCAGCAGATCAAGCAACAGCAGCACCAGCAGCAGCAGCAGCAGATCAAGCAGCAGCAGCAGCAGCAGATCAAGCAGCAGCAGCAGCAGCAGCAGCAGCAGATCAAGCAGCAGCAGCAGCAGCAGCAGATCAAGAAACAGCAGCAGCAGCAGATCAAGAAGCAGCAGCAGCAGATCAAGCAGCAGCAGCAGATCAAGCAGCAGCAGCTCCAGATCAAGCAGCAGCAGCGGATCAAGCAGCAGCAGCAGCAGATCAAGCAGCAGCAGCAGCAGCAGCAGCAGGAGATCAAGCAGCAGCAGCAGATCAAGCAGCAGCAGCAGATCAAGCAGCGCCAGCAGATCAAGCAGCAGCAGCAGATCAAGCAGCAGCAGCAGCAGATCAAGCAGCAGCAGCAGCAGATCAAGCAGCAGCAGCAGCAGATCAAGCAGCAGCAGCAACAGCAGCAGATCAAGCAGCAGCAGCAGCAGCAGATCAAGCAGCAGCAGCAGATCAAGCAGCAGAAGCAGCAGCATATCAAGCAGCAGCAGCAGCAGATCAAGCAACAGCAGCAGCAGCAGCAGATCAAGCAGCAGCAGCAGCAGATCAAGCAGCAGCAGCAGCAGATCAAGAAACAGCAGCAGCAGCAGATCAAGCAGCAGCAGCAGACCAAGCAGCAGCAGCACCAGATCAAGCAGCAGCAGCACCAGGTCAAGCAGCAGCAGCAGCAGCAGATCAAACAGCAGCAGCAGATCAAGCAGCGGCAGCAGATCAAGCGGCAGCAGCAGCAGCAGATCAAGCAGCAGCAGCAGATCAAGCAGCAGCAGCAGCAGATCACGAAACAGCAGCAGCAGCAGATCAAGCAGCAGCAGCAGCAGATCTAGCAGCAGCAGCAGGAGATCAAGCAGCAGCAGCAGATCAAGCAGCAGCAGCAGCAGATCAAGCAACAGCAGCAGCAGCAGATCAAGCAGCAGTAGCAGCAGCAGATCAAGCAGCAGCAGAATCAAGCAGCAGCAGCAGCAGATCAAGCAGCAGCAGCAGCAGCCGGTCAAGCAGCAGCAGCAGCAGATCAAGCAGCAGCAGCAGCAGCAGATCAAGCATCAGCAGCAGCAGCAGATCAATCAGCAGCAGCAGCAGATCAAGCAGCAGCAGCAGCAGCAGATCAAGCAGCAGAAGCAGCAGCATATCAAGCAGCAGCAGCAGCAGATCAAGCAACAGCAGCAGCAGATCAAGCAGCAGCAGCAGCAGATCAAGCAGCAGCAGCAGATCAAGAAACAGCAGCAGCAGCAGATCAAGCAGCAGCAGCAGCAGCAGATCAAGCAGCAGCAGCAGCACGAGATCAAGCAGCAGCAGCAGATCAAGCAGCTGCAGCAACAGAATCAAGCAGCAGCAGTAGCAGATCAAGCAGCAGCAGCAGCAGATCAAGCAGCAGCAGCATCAGATCAAGCAGCAGCAGCAGCAGATCAAGCAGCAGCAGGTCAAGCAGCAGCAGCAGCAGATCAAGCAGCAGCAGCAGCAG
Organism: Amblyomma americanum; assembly: GCF_052857255.1. Lineage (NCBI taxonomy): Eukaryota > Metazoa > Arthropoda > Arachnida > Ixodida > Ixodidae > Amblyomma > Amblyomma americanum. The sequence goes on from NC_135502.1 coordinate 134,603,795, forward strand.
ATCAAGCTGCAGCAGCAGCAGATCAAGCAGCAGCAGCAGATCAAGCAGCAGCAGCAGCAACAGCAACAGCAGCAGATCAAGCAGCAGCAGCAGCAGCAGAACCAGCAGCAGCAGATCAAGCAGCAGCAGCAGCAGCAGCAGGTCAAGCAGCAGCAGCAACAGATCAAGCAGCAGCAGCAGATCAAGCAGCAGCGGCAGCAGCAGATCAAGCATCAGCAGCAGCAGCAGATCAAGCAGCAGAAGCAGCAGCATATCAAGCAGCAGCAGCAGATCAAGCAACAGCAGCAGCAGCAGATCAAGCAGCAGCAGCAGCAGATCAAGCAGCAGCAGCAGCAGATCAAGAAACAGCAGCAGCAGATCAAGAAGCAGCAGCAGCAGATCAAGCAGCAGCAGCAGCAGCAGATCAAGCAGCAGCAGCACCAGATCAAGCAGCAGCAGCAGATCAAGCAGCAGCAGCAGCAGCAGATCAAGCAGCAGCAGCAGCAGCAGATCAAGCAGCAGCAGCAGCAGATCAAGCAGCAGCAGCAGATCAAGCAGCATCAGCAGATCAAGCAGCAGCAGCAGCAGATCAAGCAGCTGCAGCAGCAGATCAAGCAGCAGCAGCAGATCAAGCAGCAGCAGCAGCAGATCAAGCAGCAGCAGCAGCAGGTCAAGCAGCAGCAGCAGCAGATCAAGCAGCAGCAGCAGCAGATCAAGCAGCAGCAGCAGCACCAGCAGATCAAGCAGCAGCAGCAGCAACAGCTGCAGATCAAGCAGCAGCAGCAGTTCAAGCAGCAGTAGCAGCAGATCAAACAGCAGCAGATCAAGCAGCAGCAGCAGATCAAGCAGCAGCAGCAGCAGATCAAGCAGCAGCAGCAGATCAGGTAGCAACTGCAGCAGCAGATCAAGCAACAGCAGCAGCAGATCAAGTAGCAGCAGCAGCAGATTAAGCAGCAGCAACAGCAGATCAAGCAGCAGCAGCAGATCAAGCAGCAGCAGCAGCAGATCAAGCAGCAGCAGCACATCCAGCAGCAGCAGCAGCAGATCAAACAGCAGCAGCAGAAGCAGATCAAGCAGCGGCAGCAGATCAAGCGGCAGCAGCAGCAGCAGATCAAGCAGCAGCAGCAGCAGATCAAGCAGCAGCAGCAGCAGATCAAGCATCAGCAGCAGCAGCAGCAGATAAAGCAGCAGATCAAGCAGCAGCAGCAGCAGATCAAGCAGCAGAAGCAGCAGCATATCAAGCAGCAGCAGCAGCAGATCAAGCAACAGCAGCAGCAGCAGCAGATCAAGCAGCAGCAGCAGCAGCAGATCAAGCAGCAGCAGCAGATCAAGCAGCAGCAGCAGATCAAGCAGCAGCAGCAGAAGATCAAGCAGCAGCAGATCAAGCAGCAGCAGCAGCATCAGATCAAGCAGCAGCAGCAGCAACAGCAGCAGATCAAGCAGCAGCAGCAGATCAAGCAGCAGCAGCAGCAGCCGGTCAAGCAGCAGCAGCAGCAGATCAAGCAGCAGCAGCAGCAGCAGATCAAGCATCAGCAGCAGCAGCAGATCAAGCAGCAGCAGCAGATCAAGCAGCAGAAGCAGCAGCATATCAAGCAGCAGCAGCAGCAGATCAAGCAACAGCAGCAGCAGCAGATCAAGCAGCAGCAGCAGCAGCAGATCAAGCAGCAGCAGAAGCAGATCAAGCAGCAGCAGCACGAGATCAAGCTGCAGCAGCAGATCAAGCAGCTGCAGCAACAGAATCAAGCAGCAGCAGTAGCAGATCAAGCAGCAGCAGCAGCAGATGAAGCAGCAGCAGCAGCAGCAGATCAAGCAGCAGCAGCAGCAGATCAAGCAGCAGCAGGTCAAGCAGCAGCAGCAGCAGATCAAGCAGCAGCAGCAGCAGATCAAGCTGCAGCAGCAGCAGATCAAGCAGCAGCAGCAGCAGATCAAGCAGCAGCAGCAGCAGCAGCAGATCAAGCAGCAGCAGCAACCGCAACAGCAGCAGATCAAGCAGCAGCAGCAGCAGCAGCAGCAGAACCAGCAGCAGCAGCAGATCAAGCAGCAGCAGCAGCAGCAGGTCAAGCAGCAGCAGCAGCAGCAGCAGATCAAGCATCAGCAGCAGCAGCAGATCAAGCAGCAGAAGCAGCAGCATATCAAGCAGCAGCAGCAGCAGATCAAGCAACAGCAGCAGCAGCAGCAGCAGATCAAGCAGCAGCAGCAGCAGCAGCAGATCAAGCAGCAGCAGCAGCAGCAGCAGCAGATCAAGCAGCAGCAGCAGCAGATCAAGCAGCAGCAGCAGCAGATCAAGCAGCAGCAGCAGCAGATCAAGAAACAGCAGCAGCACATCAAGAAGCAGCAGCAGCAGCAGATCAAGCAGCAGCAGCAGCAGATCAAGCAGCAGCAGCACCAGATCAAGCAGCAGCAGCAGATCAAGCAGCAGCAGCAGCAGCAGCAGATCAAGCAGCAGCAGCAGCAGATCAAGCAGCAGCAGCAGCAGATCAAGCAGCAGCAGCAGATCAAGCAGCAGCAGCAGAAGCAGATCAAGCAGCAGCAGCAGCAGCAGATCAAGCAGCAGCAGCAGATCAAGCAGCAGCAGCAGATCAAGCAGCAGCAGCAGCAGATCAAGCAGCTGCAGCAGCAGCAGATCAAGCAGCAGCAGCAGATCAAGCAGCAGCAGCAGCAGATCAAGCAGCAGCAGCAGGTCAAGCAGCAGCAGCAGATCAAGCAGCAGCAGCAGCAGATCAAGCAGCAGCAGCAGCAGATCAAGCAGCAGCAGCAGCACCAGCAGATCAAGCAGCAGCAGCAGCAACAGCTGCAGATCAAGCAGCAGCAGCAGATCAAGCAGCAGCAGCAGATCAAGCAGCAGTAGCAGCAGATCAAACAGCAGCAGATCAAGCAGCAGCAGCAGATCAAGCAGCAGCAGCAGCAGATCAAGCAGCAGCAGCAGCAGATCAGGTAGCAACTGCAGCAGCAGATCAAGCAACAGCAGCAGCAGATCAAGTAGCAGCAGCAGCAGATCAAGCAGCAGCAGCAGATCAAGCAGCAGCAGCAGCAGCAGATCAAACAGCAGCAGCAGAAGCAGATCAAGCAGCGGCAGCAGATCAAGCGGCAGCAGCAGCAGCAGATCAAGCAGCAGCAGATCAAGCAGCAGCAGCAGATCAAGCAGCAGCAGCAGATCAAGCAGCAGCAGCAGCAGATCAAGCAGCAGCAGCAGCAGATCAAGCATCAGCAGCAGCAGCAGCAGATAAAGCAGCAGATCAAGCAGCAGCAGCAGCAGATCAAGCAGCAGAAGCAGCAGCATATCAAGCAGCAGCAGCAGCAGATCAAGCAACAGCAGCAGCAGCAGCAGATCAAGCAGCAGCAGCAGATCAAGCAGCAGCAGCAGCAGATCAAGCAGCAGCAGCAGCAGGAGATCAAGCAGCAGCAGCAGCAGATCAAGCAGCAGCAGCAGCAGATCAAGCAGCAGCAGCAGATCAAGCAGCAGCAGCAGCAGATCAAGCAGCAGCAGCAGCAGATCAAGCAGCAGCAGCAACAGCAGCAGATCAAGCAGCAGCAGCAACAGCAGCAGATCAAGCAGCAGCAGCACCAGATCAAGCAGCAGCAGCACCAGATCAAGCAGCAGCAGCAGCAGATCAAACAGCAGCAGCAGCAGCAGATCAAGCAGCGGCAGCAGCAGCAGCAGATCAAGCAGCAGCAGCAGATCAAGCAGCAGCAGCAGATCACGCAACAGCAGCAGCAGCAGATCAAGCAGCAGCAGCAGGAGATCAAGCAGCAGCAGCAGAAGCAGCAGCATATCAAGCAGCAGCAGCAGCAGATCAAGCAGCAGCAGCAGCAGATCAAGCAGCAGCAGCAGCAGCAGATCAAGCAGCAGCAGCAGATCAAGCAGCAGCAGCAGCAGATCAAGAAACAGCAGCAGCAGATCAAGAAGCAGCAGCAGCAGACCAAGCAGCAGCAGCAGCAGATCAAGCAGCAGCAGCACCAGATCAAGCAGCAGCAGCAGATCAAGCATCAGCAGCAGCAGCAGATCAAGCAGCAGCAGCAGCAGATCAAACAGCAGCAGCAGCAGCAGATCAAGCAGCAGCAGCAGCAGCATATCAAGCAGCAGCAGCAGCAGCAGATCAAGCAGCAGCAGCAGCAGATCAAGCAGCAGCAGAAGCAGATCAAGAAGCAGCAGCAGATCGAGCAGCAGCAGCAGATCAAGCAGCAGCAGCAGCACCAGATCATGCAGCAGCAGCAGCAGATCAAGCAGCTGTAGCAGCAGCAGATCAAGCAGCAGCAGCAGATCAAGAAGCAGCAGCAGCAGGTCAAGCAGCAGCAGCAGATCAAGCAGCAGCAGCAGCAGATAAAGCAGCAGCAGCAGCAGCAGATCAAGCAGCAGCAGCAGCACCAGCAGATCAAGCAGCAGCAGCAGCAGCAACAGCAGCAGATCAAGCAGCAGCAGCAGCAGATCAAGCAGCAGCAGCAGATCAAGCAGCAGCAGCAGCAGCAGCAGCAGGTCAAGCAGCAGCAGCAGATCAAGCAGCAGCAGCAGATCAAGCAGCAGCAGCAGATCAAGCAGCAGCAGCAGCAGATCAAGCAGCAGCAGCAGCACCAGCAGACCAAGCAGCAGCAGCAGCAGCAACAGCAGCAGATCAAGCAGCAGCAGATCAAGCAGCAGCAGCAGATCAAGCAGCAGCAGCAGATCAAGCAGCAGCAGCAGCAGATCAAGCCGCAGGAGCAGCAGCATATCAAGCAGCAGCAGCAGCAGATCAAGCAACAGCAGCACCAGCAGCAGCAGCAGCAGATCAAGCAGCAGCAGCAGCAGATCAAGCAGCAGCAGCAGATCAAGCAGCAGCAGCAGCAGCAGATCAAGCAGCAGCAGCAGCAGCAGCAGCAGATCAAGAAACAGCAGCAGCAGCAGATCAAGAAGCAGCAGCAGCAGATCAAGCAGCAGCAGCAGATCAAGCAGCAGCAGCTCCAGATCAAGCAGCAGCAGCGGATCAAGCAGCAGCAGCAGCAGATCAAGCAGCAGCAGCAGCAGATCAAGCAGCAGCAGCAGCAGCAGCAGCAGGAGATCAAGCAGCAGCAGCAGATCAAGCAGCAGCAGCAGATCAAGCAGCGGCAGCAGATCAAGCAGCAGCAGCAGCAGATCAAGCAGCAGCAGCAGCAGATCAAGCAGCAGCAGCAGCAGATCAAGCAGCAGCAGCAGATCAAGCAGCAGCAGCAGATCAAGCAGCAGTAGCAGCAGATCAAACAGCAGCAGATCAAGCAGCAGCAGCAGATCAAGCAGCAGCAGCAGCAGATCAAGCAGCAGCAGCAGCAGATCAGGTAGCAACTGCAGCAGCAGATCAAGCAACAGCAGCAGCAGATCAAGTAGCAGCAGCAGCAGATCAAGCAGCAGCAGCAGATCAAGCAGCAGCAGCAGCAGATCAAACAGCAGCAGCAGAAGCAGATCAAGCAGCGGCAGCAGATCAAGCGGCAGCAGCAGCAGCAGATCAAGCAGCAGCAGATCAAGCAGCAGCAGCAGATCAAGCAGCAGCAGCAGATCAAGCAGCAGCAGCAGCAGATCAAGCAGCAGCAGCAGCAGATCAAGCAGCAGCAGCAGCAGATAAAGCAGCAGATCAAGCAGCAGCAGCAGCAGATCAAGCAGCAGAAGCAGCAGCATATCAAGCAGCAGCAGCAGCAGATCAAGCAACAGCAGCAGCAGCAGCAGATCAAGCAGCAGCAGCAGATCAAGCAGCAGCAGCAGCAGATCAAGCAGCAGCAGCAGCAGGAGATCAAGCAGCAGCAGCAGCAGATCAAGCAGCAGCAGCAGCAGATCAAGCAGCAGCAGCAGATCAAGCAGCAGCAGCAGCAGATCAAGCAGCAGCAGCAGCAGATCAAGCAGCAGCAGCAACAGCAGCAGATCAAGCAGCAGCAGCAGCAGCAGCAGATCAAGCAGCAGCAGCAGCAGATCAAGCAGCAGCAGCAGCAGATCAAGCAGCAGCAGCAGCAGATCAGGAAACAGCAGCAGCAGCAGATCAAGCAGCAGCAGCACCAGATCAAGCAGCAGCAGCACCAGATCAAGCAGCAGCAGCAGCAGATCAAACAGCAGCAGCAGCAGCAGATCAAGCAGCGGCAGCAGCAGCAGCAGATCAAGCAGCAGCAGCAGATCAAGCAGCAGCAGCAGATCACGCAACAGCAGCAGCAGCAGATCAAGCAGCAGCAGCAGGAGATCAAGCAGCAGCAGCAGAAGCAGCAGCATATCAAGCAGCAGCAGCAGCAGATCAAGCAGCAGCAGCAGCAGCAGATCAAGCAGCAGCAGCAGCAGATCAAGCAGCAGCAGCAGATCAAGCAGCAGCAGCAGCAGATCAAGAAACAGCAGCAGCAGATCAAGAAGCAGCAGCAGACCAAGCAGCAGCAGCAGCAGATCAAGCAGCAGCAGCACCAGATCAAGCAGCAGCAGCAGATCAAGCATCAGCAGCAGCAGCAGATCAAGCAGCAGCAGCAGATCAAACAGCAGCAGCAGCAGCAGATCAAGCAGCAGCAGCAGCAGATCAAGCAGCAGCAGCAGCAGATCAAGCAGCAGCAGAAGCAGATCAAGAAGCAGCAGCAGATCGAGCAGCAGCAGCAGATCAAGCAGCAGCAGCAGCACCAGATCATGCAGCAGCAGCAGCAGATCAAGCAGCTGTAGCAGCAGCAGATCAAGCAGCAGCAGCAGATCAAGCAGCAGCAGCAGCAGATCAAGCAGCAGCAGCAGCAGGTCAAGCAGCAGCAGCAGATCAAGCAGCAGCAGCAGCAGATAAAGCAGCAGCAGCAGCAGCAGATCAAGCAGCAGCAGCAGCACCAGCAGATCAAGCAGCAGCAGCAGCAGCAACAGCAGCAGATCAAGCAGCAGCAGCAGCAGATCAAGCAGCAGCAGATCAAGCAGCAGCAGCAGCAGCAGCAGGTCAAGCAGCAGCAGCAGATCAAGCAGCAGCAGCAGATCAAGCAGCAGCAGCAGATCAAGCAGCAGCAGCAGCAGATCAAGCAGCAGAAGCAGCAGCATATCAAGCAGCAGCAGCAGCAGCAGCAGATCAAGCAACAGCAGCACCAGCAGCAGCAGCAGCAGATCAAGCAGCAGCAGCAGCAGATCAAGCAGCAGCAGCAGATCAAGCAGCAGCAGCAGCAGATCAAGCAGCAGCAGCAGCAGATCAAGCAGCAGCAGCAGCACCAGCAGACCAAGCAGCAGCAGCAGCAGCAACAGCAGCAGATCAAGCAGCAGCAGATCAAGCAGCAGCAGCAGATCAAGCAGCAGCAGCAGATCAAGCAGCAGCAGCAGCAGATCAAGCCGCAGGAGCAGCAGCATATCAAGCAGCAGCAGCAGCAGATCAAGCAACAGCAGCACCAGCAGCAGCAGCAGCAGATCAAGCAGCAGCAGCAGCAGCAGATCAAGCAGCAGCAGCAGATCAAGCAGCAGCAGCAGCAGCAGCAGCAGATCAAGCAGCAGCAGCAGCAGCAGCAGATCAAGAAACAGCAGCAGCAGCAGATCAAGAAGCAGCAGCAGCAGATCAAGCAGCAGCAGCAGATCAAGCAGCAGCAGCTCCAGATCAAGCAGCAGCAGCGGATCAAGCAGCAGCAGCAGCAGATCAAGCAGCAGCAGCAGCAGCAGCAGCAGCAGGAGATCAAGCAGCAGCAGCAGATCAAGCAGCAGCAGCAGATCAAGCAGCGCCAGCAGATCAAGCAGCAGCAGCAGATCAAGCAGCAGCAGCAGCAGATCAAGCAGCAGCAGCAGCAGATCAAGCAGCAGCAGCAGCAGATCAAGCAGCAGCAGCAACAGCAGCAGATCAAGCAGCAGCAGCAGCAGCAGATCAAGCAGCAGCAGCAGATCAAGCAGCAGAAGCAGCAGCATATCAAGCAGCAGCAGCAGCAGATCAAGCAACAGCAGCAGCAGCAGCAGATCAAGCAGCAGCAGCAGCAGATCAAGCAGCAGCAGCAGCAGATCAAGAAACAGCAGCAGCAGCAGATCAAGCAGCAGCAGACCAAGCAGCAGCAGCACCAGATCAAGCAGCAGCAGCACCAGGTCAAGCAGCAGCAGCAGCAGCAGATCAAACAGCAGCAGCAGATCAAGCAGCGGCAGCAGATCAAGCGGCAGCAGCAGCAGCAGATCAAGCAGCAGCAGCAGATCAAGCAGCAGCAGCAGCAGATCACGAAACAGCAGCAGCAGCAGATCAAGCAGCAGCAGCAGCAGATCTAGCAGCAGCAGCAGGAGATCAAGCAGCAGCAGCAGATCAAGCAGCAGCAGCAGCAGATCAAGCAACAGCAGCAGCAGCAGATCAAGCAGCAGTAGCAGCAGCAGATCAAGCAGCAGCAGAATCAAGCAGCAGCAGCAGCAGATCAAGCAGCAGCAGCAGCAGCCGGTCAAGCAGCAGCAGCAGCAGATCAAGCAGCAGCAGCAGCAGCAGATCAAGCATCAGCAGCAGCAGCAGATCAATCAGCAGCAGCAGCAGATCAAGCAGCAGCAGCAGCAGCAGATCAAGCAGCAGAAGCAGCAGCATATCAAGCAGTAGCAGCAGCAGATCAAGCAACAGCAGCAGCAGATCAAGCAGCAGCAGCAGCAGATCAAGCAGCAGCAGCAGATCAAGAAACAGCAGCAGCAGCAGATCAAGCAGCAGCAGCAGCAGCAGATCAAGCAGCAGCAGCAGCACGAGATCAAGCAGCAGCAGCAGATCAAGCAGCTGCAGCAACAGAATCAAGCAGCAGCAGTAGCAGATCAAGCAGCAGCAGCAGCAGATCAAGCAGCAGCAGCATCAGATCAAGCAGCAGCAGCAGCAGATCAAGCAGCAGCAGGTCAAGCAGCAGCAGCAGCAGATCAAGCAGCAGCAGCAGCAGATCAAGCTGCAGCAGCAGCAGATCAAGCAGCAGCAGCAGATCAAGCAGCAGCAGCAGCAACAGCAACAGCAGCAGATCAAGCAGCAGCAGCAGCAGCAGAACCAGCAGCAGCAGATCAAGCAGCAGCAGCAGCAGCAGCAGGTCAAGCAGCAGCAGCAACAGATCAAGCAGCAGCAGCAGATCAAGCAGCAGCGGCAGCAGCAGATCAAGCATCAGCAGCAGCAGCAGATCAAGCAGCAGAAGCAGCAGCATATCAAGCAGCAGCAGCAGATCAAGCAACAGCAGCAGCAGCAGATCAAGCAGCAGCAGCAGCAGATCAAGCAGCAGCAGCAGCAGATCAAGAAACAGCAGCAGCAGATCAAGAAGCAGCAGCAGCAGATCAAGCAGCAGCAGCAGCAGCAGATCAAGCAGCAGCAGCACCAGATCAAGCAGCAGCAGCAGATCAAGCAGCAGCAGCAGCAGCAGATCAAGCAGCAGCAGCAGCAGCAGATCAAGCAGCAGCAGCAGCAGATCAAGCAGCAGCAGCAGATCAAGCAGCAGCAGCAGATCAAGCAGCAGCAGCAGCAGATCAAGCAGCTGCAGCAGCAGATCAAGCAGCAGCAGCAGATCAAGCAGCAGCAGCAGATCAAGCAGCAGCAGCAGCAGGTCAAGCAGCAGCAGCAGCAGATCAAGCAGCAGCAGCAGCAGATCAAGCAGCAGCAGCAGCACCAGCAGATCAAGCAGCAGCAGCAGCAACAGCTGCAGATCAAGCAGCAGCAGCAGTTCAAGCAGCAGTAGCAGCAGATCAAACAGCAGCAGATCAAGCAGCAGCAGCAGATCAAGCAGCAGCAGCAGCAGATCAAGCAGCAGCAGCAGATCAGGTAGCAACTGCAGCAGCAGATCAAGCAACAGCAGCAGCAGATCAAGTAGCAGCAGCAGCAGATTAAGCAGCAGCAACAGCAGATCAAGCAGCAGCAGCAGATCAAGCAGCAGCAGCAGCAGATCAAGCAGCAGCAGCACATCCAGCAGCAGCAGCAGCAGATCAAACAGCAGCAGCAGAAGCAGATCAAGCAGCGGCAGCAGATCAAGCGGCAGCAGCAGCAGCAGATCAAGCAGCAGCAGCAGCAGATCAAGCAGCAGCAGCAGCAGATCAAGCATCAGCAGCAGCAGCAGCAGATAAAGCAGCAGATCAAGCAGCAGCAGCAGCAGATCAAGCAGCAGAAGCAGCAGCATATCAAGCAGCAGCAGCAGCAGATCAAGCAACAGCAGCAGCAGCAGCAGATCAAGCAGCAGCAGCAGCAGCAGATCAAGCAGCAGCAGCAGATCAAGCAGCAGCAGCAGATCAAGCAGCAGCAGCAGAAGATCAAGCAGCAGCAGATCAAGCAGCAGCAGCAGCATCAGATCAAGCAGCAGCAGCAGCAACAGCAGCAGATCAAGCAGCAGCAGCAGATCAAGCAGCAGCAGCAGCAGCCGGTCAAGCAGCAGCAGCAGCAGATCAAGCAGCAGCAGCAGCAGCAGATCAAGCATCAGCAGCAGCAGCAGATCAAGCAGCAGCAGCAGATCAAGCAGCAGAAGCAGCAGCATATCAAGCAGCAGCAGCAGCAGATCAAGCAACAGCAGCAGCAGCAGATCAAGCAGCAGCAGCAGCAGCAGATCAAGCAGCAGCAGAAGCAGATCAAGCAGCAGCAGCACGAGATCAAGCTGCAGCAGCAGATCAAGCAGCTGCAGCAACAGAATCAAGCAGCAGCAGTAGCAGATCAAGCAGCAGCAGCAGCAGATGAAGCAGCAGCAGCAGCAGCAGATCAAGCAGCAGCAGCAGCAGATCAAGCAGCAGCAGGTCAAGCAGCAGCAGCAGCAGATCAAGCAGCAGCAGCAGCAGATCAAGCTGCAGCAGCAGCAGATCAAGCAGCAGCAGCAGCAGATCAAGCAGCAGCAGCAGCAGCAGATCAAGCAGCAGCAGCAACCGCAACAGCAGCAGATCAAGCAGCAGCAGCAGCAGCAGCAGCAGATCAAGCAGCAGCAGCAGCAGCAGCAGCAGATCAAGCATCAGCAGCAGCAGCAGATCAAGCAGCAGAAGCAGCAGCATATCAAGCAGCAGCAGCAGCAGATCAAGCAACAGCAGCAGCAGCAGCAGCAGATCAAGCAGCAGCAGCAGCAGCAGCAGATCAAGCAGCAGCAGCAGCAGCAGCAGCAGATCAAGCAGCAGCAGCAGCAGATCAAGCAGCAGCAGCAGCAGATCAAGCAGCAGCAGCAGCAGATCAAGAAACAGCAGCAGCAGATCAAGAAGCAGCAGCAGCAGCAGATCAAGCAGCAGCAGCAGCAGATCAAGCAGCAGCAGCACCAGATCAAGCAGCAGCAGCAGATCAAGCAGCAGCAGCAGCAGCAGCAGATCAAGCAGCAGCAGCAGCAGATCAAGCAGCAGCAGCAGCAGATCAAGCAGCAGCAGCAGATCAAGCAGCAGCAGCAGAAGCAGATCAAGCAGCAGCAGCAGCAGATCAAGCAGCAGCAGCAGATCAAGCAGCAGCAGCAGATCAAGCAGCAGCAGCAGCAGATCAAGCAGCTGCAGCAGCAGCAGATCAAGCAGCAGCAGCAGATCAAGCAGCAGCAGCAGCAGATCAAGCAGCAGCAGCAGGTCAAGCAGCAGCAGCAGATCAAGCAGCAGCAGCAGCAGATCAAGCAGCAGCAGCAGCAGATCAAGCAGCAGCAGCAGCACCAGCAGATCAAGCAGCAGCAGCAGCAACAGCTGCAGATCAAGCAGCAGCAGCAGATCAAGCAGCAGCAGCAGATCAAGCAGCAGTAGCAGCAGATCAAACAGCAGCAGATCAAGCAGCAGCAGCAGATCAAGCAGCAGCAGCAGCAGATCAAGCAGCAGCAGCAGCAGATCAGGTAGCAACTGCAGCAGCAGATCAAGCAACAGCAGCAGCAGATCAAGTAGCAGCAGCAGCAGATCAAGCAGCAGCAGCAGATCAAGCAGCAGCAGCAGCAGATCAAACAGCAGCAGCAGAAGCAGATCAAGCAGCGGCAGCAGATCAAGCGGCAGCAGCAGCAGCAGATCAAGCAGCAGCAGATCAAGCAGCAGCAGCAGATCAAGCAGCAGCAGCAGATCAAGCAGCAGCAGCAGCAGATCAAGCAGCAGCAGCAGCAGATCAAGCATCAGCAGCAGCAGCAGCAGATAAAGCAGCAGATCAAGCAGCAGCAGCAGCAGCAGATCAAGCAGCAGAAGCAGCAGCATATCAAGCAGCAGCAGCAGCAGATCAAGCAACAGCAGCAGCAGCAGATCAAGCAGCAGCAGCAGATCAAGCAGCAGCAGCAGCAGATCAAGCAGCAGCAGCAGCAGGAGATCAAGCAGCAGCAGCAGCAGATCAAGCAGCAGCAGCAGCAGATCAAGCAGCAGCAGCAGATCAAGCAGCAGCAGCAGCAGATCAAGCAGCAGCAGCAGCAGATCAAGCAGCAGCAGCAACAGCAGCAGATCAAGCAGCAGCAGCAACAGCAGCAGATCAAGCAGCAGCAGCACCAGATCAAGCAGCAGCAGCACCAGATCAAGCAGCAGCAGCAGCAGATCAAACAGCAGCAGCAGCAGCAGATCAAGCAGCGGCAGCAGCAGCAGCAGATCAAGCAGCAGCAGCAGATCAAGCAGCAGCAGCAGATCACGCAACAGCAGCAGCAGCAGATCAAGCAGCAGCAGCAGGAGATCAAGCAGCAGCAGCAGAAGCAGCAGCATATCAAGCAGCAGCAGCAGCAGATCAAGCAGCAGCAGCAGCAGCAGATCAAGCAGCAGCAGCAGATCAAGCAGCAGCAGCAGCAGATCAAGAAACAGCAGCAGCAGATCAAGAAGCAGCAGCAGCAGACCAAGCAGCAGCAGCAGCAGATCAAGCAGCAGCAGCACCAGATCAAGCAGCAGCAGCAGATCAAGCATCAGCAGCAGCAGCAGATCAAGCAGCAGCAGCAGCAGATCAAACAGCAGCAGCAGCAGCAGATCAAGCAGCAGCAGCAGCAGCATATCAAGCAGCAGCAGCAGCAGATCAAGCAGCAGCAGCAGCAGATCAAGCAGCAGCAGAAGCAGATCAAGAAGCAGCAGCAGATCGAGCAGCAGCAGCAGATCAAGCAGCAGCAGCAGCACCAGATCATGCAGCAGCAGCAGCAGATCAAGCAGCTGTAGCAGCAGCAGATCAAGCAGCAGCAGCAGATCAAGAAGCAGCAGCAGCAGGTCAAGCAGCAGCAGCAGATCAAGCAGCAGCAGCAGCAGATAAAGCAGCAGCAGCAGCAGCAGATCAAGCAGCAGCAGCAGCACCAGCAGATCAAGCAGCAGCAGCAGCAGCAACAGCAGCAGATCAAGCAGCAGCAGCAGCAGATCAAGCAGCAGCAGCAGATCAAGCAGCAGCAGCAGCAGCAGCAGCAGGTCAAGCAGCAGCAGCAGATCAAGCAGCAGCAGCAGATCAAGCAGCAGCAGCAGATCAAGCAGCAGCAGCAGCAGATCAAGCAGCAGCAGCAGCACCAGCAGACCAAGCAGCAGCAGCAGCAGCAACAGCAGCAGATCAAGCAGCAGCAGATCAAGCAGCAGCAGCAGATCAAGCAGCAGCAGCAGATCAAGCAGCAGCAGCAGCAGATCAAGCCGCAGGAGCAGCAGCATATCAAGCAGCAGCAGCAGCAGATCAAGCAACAGCAGCACCAGCAGCAGCAGCAGCAGATCAAGCAGCAGCAGCAGCAGATCAAGCAGCAGCAGCAGATCAAGCAGCAGCAGCAGCAGATCAAGCAGCAGCAGCAGCAGCAGCAGCAGCAGATCAAGAAACAGCAGCAGCAGCAGATCAAGAAGCAGCAGCAGCAGATCAAGCAGCAGCAGCAGATCAAGCAGCAGCAGCTCCAGATCAAGCAGCAGCAGCGGATCAAGCAGCAGCAGCAGCAGATCAAGCAGCAGCAGCAGCAGATCAAGCAGCAGCAGCAGCAGCAGCAGCAGGAGATCAAGCAGCAGCAGCAGATCAAGCAGCAGCAGCAGATCAAGCAGCGGCAGCAGATCAAGCAGCAGCAGCAGCAGATCAAGCAGCAGCAGCAGCAGATCAAGCAGCAGCAGCAGCAGATCAAGCAGCAGCAGCAGCAGATCAAGCAGCAGCAGCAACAGCAGCAGATCAAGCAGCAGCAGCAGCAGATCAAGCAGCAGCAGCAGATCAAGCAGCAGAAGCAGCAGCATATCAAGCAGCAGCAGCAGCAGATCAAGCAACAGCAGCAGCAGCAGCAGATCAAGCAGCAGCAGCAGCAGATCAAGCAGCAGCAGCAGCAGCAGATCAAGCAGCAGCAGCAGCAGATCAAGAAACAGCAGCAGCAGCAGATCAAGCAGCAGCAGACCAAGCAGCAGCAGCACCAGATCAAGCAGCAGCAGCACCAGGTCAAGCAGCAGCAGCAGCAGCAGATCAAACAGCAGCAGCAGATCAAGCAGCGGCAGCAGATGAAGCGGCAGCAGCAGCAGCAGATCAAGCAGCAGCAGCAGATCAAGCAGCAGCAGCAGCAGATCACGAAACAGCAGCAACAGCAGATCAAGCAGCAGCAGATCTAGCAGCAGCAGCAGGAGATCAAGCAGCAGCAGCAGATCAAGCAGCAGCAGCAGCAGATCAAGCAACAGCAGCAGCAGCAGATCAAGCAGCAGTAGCAGCAGCAGATCAAGCAGCAGCAGAATCAAGCAGCAGCAGCAGCAGATCAAGCAGCAGCAGCAGATAAAGCAGCAACAGCAGAAGATCAAGCAGCAGCAGCAGATCAAGCAGCAGCAGCAGCAGCAGATCAAGCAGCAGCAGCAACAGCAGCCGATCAAGCAGCAGCAGCAGATCAAGCAGCAGCAGCAGCAGCCGGTCAAGCAGCAGCAGCAGCAGATCAAGCAGCAGCAGCAGCAGCAGATCAAGCATCAGCAGCAGCAGCAGATCAATCAGCAGCAGCAGCAGATCAAGCAGCAGCAGCAGCAGCAGCAGATCAAGCAGCAGAAGCAGCAGCATATCAAGCAGCAGCAGCAGCAGATCAAGCAACAGCAGCAGCAGATCAAGCAGCAGCAGCAGCAGATCAAGCAGCAGCAGCAGATCAAGAAACAGCAGCAGCAGCAGATCAAGCAGCAGCAGCAGCAGCAGATCAAGCAGCAGCAGCAGCACGAGATCAAGCAGCAGCAGCAGATCAAGCAGCTGCAGCAACAGAATCAAGCAGCAGCAGTAGCAGATCAAGCAGCAGCAGCAGCAGCATCAGATCAAGCAGCAGCAGCAGCAGATCAAGCAGCAGCAGGTCAAGCAGCAGCAGCAGATCAAGCAGCAGCAGCAGATCAAGCTGCAGCAGCAGCAGATCAAGCAGCAGCAGCAGCAGATCAAGCAGCAGCAGCAGCAACAGCAACAGCAGCAGATCAAGCAGCAGCAGCAGCAGCAGAACCAGCAGCAGCAGATCAAGCAGCAGCAGCAGCAGCAGCAGGTCAAGCAGCAGCAGCAACAGATCAAGCAGCAGCAGCAGATCAAGCAGCAGCAGCAGCAGATCAAGCATCAGCAGCAGCAGCAGATCAAGCAGCAGAAGCAGCAGCATATCAAGCAGCAGCAGCAGCAGATCAAGCAACAGCAGCAGCAGCAGATCAAGCAGCAGCAGCAGCAGATCAAGCAGCAGCAGCAGCAGATCAAGAAACAGCAGCAGCAGATCAAGAAGCAGCAGCAGCAGATCAAGCAGCAGCAGCATCAGCAGATCAAGCAGCAGCAGCACCAGATCAAGAAGCAGCAGCAGATCAAGCAGCAGCAGCAGATCAAGCAGCAGCAGCAGCAGCAGATCAAGCAGCAGCAGCAGATCAAGCAGCAGCAGCAGATCAAGCAGCAGCAGCAGCAGATCAAGCAGCTGCAGCAGCAGATCAAGCAGCAGCAGCAGATCAAGCAGCAGCAGCAGCAGATCAAGCAGCAGCAGCAGCAGGTCAAGCAGCAGCAGCAGCAGCAGCAGATCAAGCAGCAGCAGCAGCAGATCAAGCAGCAGCAGCACCAGCAGATCAAGCAGCAGCAGCAGCAACAGCTGCAGATCAAGCAGCAGCAGCAGATCAAGCAGCAGTAGCAGCAGATCAAACAGCAGCAGATCAAGCAGCAGCAGCAGATCAAGCAGCAGCAGCAGCAGATCAAGCAGCAGCAGCAGATCAGGTAGCAACTGCAGCAGCAGATCAAGCAACAGCAGCAGCAGATCAAGTAGCAGCAGCAGCAGATTAAGCAGCAGCAACAGCAGATCAAGCAGCAGCAGCAGCAGATCAAGAAACAGCAGCAGCAGCAGATCAAGAAGCAGCAGCAGCAGATCAAGCAGCAGCAGCAGATCAAGCAGCGGCAGCAGATCAAGCAGCAGCAGCAGCAGATCAAGCAGCAGCAGCAGCAGATCAAGCAGCAGCAGCAGCAGATCAAGCAGCAGCAGCAGCAGATCAAGCAGCAGCAGCAACAGCAGCAGATCAAGCAGCAGCAGCAGCAGCAGATCAAGCAGCAGCAGCAGATCAAGCAGCAGAAGCAGCAGCATATCAAGCAGCAGCAGCAGCAGATCAAGCAACAGCAGCAGCAGCAGCAGATCAAGCAGCAGCAGCAGCAGATCAAGCAGCAGCAGCAGCAGCAGATCAAGCAGCAGCAGCAGCAGATCAAGAAACAGCAGCAGCAGCAGATCAAGCAGCAGCAGACCAAGCAGCAGCAGCACCAGATCAAGCAGCAGCAGCACCAGGTCAAGCAGCAGCAGCAGCAGCAGATCAAACAGCAGCAGCAGATCAAGCAGCGGCAGCAGATGAAGCGGCAGCAGCAGCAGCAGATCAAGCAGCAGCAGCAGATCAAGCAGCAGCAGCAGCAGATCACGAAACAGCAGCAACAGCAGATCAAGCAGCAGCAGATCTAGCAGCAGCAGCAGGAGATCAAGCAGCAGCAGCAGATCAAGCAGCAGCAGCAGCAGATCAAGCAACAGCAGCAGCAGCAGATCAAGCAGCAGTAGCAGCAGCAGATCAAGCAGCAGCAGAATCAAGCAGCAGCAGCAGCAGATCAAGCAGCAGCAGCAGATAAAGCAGCAACAGCAGAAGATCAAGCAGCAGCAGCAGATCAAGCAGCAGCAGCAGCAGCAGATCAAGCAGCAGCAGCAACAGCAGCCGATCAAGCAGCAGCAGCAGATCAAGCAGCAGCAGCAGCAGCCGGTCAAGCAGCAGCAGCAGCAGATCAAGCAGCAGCAGCAGCAGCAGATCAAGCATCAGCAGCAGCAGCAGATCAATCAGCAGCAGCAGCAGATCAAGCAGCAGCAGCAGCAGCAGCAGATCAAGCAGCAGAAGCAGCAGCATATCAAGCAGCAGCAGCAGCAGATCAAGCAACAGCAGCAGCAGATCAAGCAGCAGCAGCAGCAGATCAAGCAGCAGCAGCAGATCAAGAAACAGCAGCAGCAGCAGATCAAGCAGCAGCAGCAGCAGCAGATCAAGCAGCAGCAGCAGCACGAGATCAAGCAGCAGCAGATCAAGCAGCTGCAGCAACAGAATCAAGCAGCAGCAGTAGCAGATCAAGCAGCAGCAGCAGCAGATGAAGCAGCAGCAGCATCAGATCAAGCAGCAGCAGCAGCAGATCAAGCAGCAGCAGGTCAAGCAGCAGCAGCAGATCAAGCAGCAGCAGCAGCAGATCAAGCTGCAGCAGCAGCAGATCAAGCAGCAGCAGCAGCAGATCAAGCAGCAGCAGCAGCAACAGCAACAGCAGCAGATCAAGCAGCAGCAGCAGCAGCAGAACCAGCAGCAGCAGATCAAGCAGCAGCAGCAGCAGCAGCAGGTCAAGCAGCAGCAGCAACAGATCAAGCAGCAGCAGCAGATCAAGCAGCAGCAGCAGCAGATCAAGCATCAGCAGCAGCAGCAGATCAAGCAGCAGAAGCAGCAGCATATCAAGCAGCAGCAGCAGCAGATCAAGCAACAGCAGCAGCAGCAGATCAAGCAGCAGCAGCAGCAGATCAAGCAGCAGCAGCAGCAGATCAAGAAACAGCAGCAGCAGATCAAGAAGCAGCAGCAGCAGATCAAGCAGCAGCAGCATCAGCAGATCAAGCAGCAGCAGCACCAGATCAAGAAGCAGCAGCAGATCAAGCAGCAGCAGCAGATCAAGCAGCAGCAGCAGCAGATCAAGCAGCAGCAGCAGATCAAGCAGCAGCAGCAGATCAAGCAGCAGCAGCAGCAGATCAAGCAGCTGCAGCAGCAGATCAAGCAGCAGCAGCAGATCAAGCAGCAGCAGCAGCAGATCAAGCAGCAGCAGCAGCAGGTCAAGCAGCAGCAGCAGCAGATCAAGCAGCAGCAGCAGCAGATCAAGCAGCAGCAGCACCAGCAGATCAAGCAGCAGCAGCAGCAACAGCTGCAGATCAAGCAGCAGCAGCAGATCAAGCAGCAGTAGCAGCAGATCAAACAGCAGCAGATCAAGCAGCAGCAGCAGATCAAGCAGCAGCAGCAGCAGATCAAGCAGCAGCAGCAGATCAGGTAGCAACTGCAGCAGCAGATCAAGCAACAGCAGCAGCAGATCAAGTAGCAGCAGCAGCAGATTAAGCAGCAGCAACAGCAGATCAAGCAGCAGCAGCAGCAGATCAAGCAGCAGCAGCACATCCAGCAGCAGCAGCAGCAGATCAAACAGCAGCAGCAGAAGCAGATCAAGCAGCGGCAGCAGATCAAGCGGCAGCAGCAGCAGCAGATCAAGCAGCAGCAGCAGCAGATCAAGCAGCAGCAGCAGCAGATCAAGCAGCAGCAGCAGCAGATCAAGCATCAGCAGCAGCAGCAGCAGATAAAGCAGCAGATCAAGCAGCAGCAGCAGCAGATCAAGCAGCAGAAGCAGCAGCATATCAAGCAGCAGCAGCAGCAGCAGATCAAGCAACAGCAGCAGCAGCAGCAGATCAAGCAGCAGCAGCAGCAGATCAAGCAGCAGCAGCAGATCAAGAAACAGCAGCAGCAGCAGCAGCAGATCAAGCAGCAGCAGCAGCAGCACCAGCAGATCAAGCAGCAGCAGCACCAGATCAAGCAGCAGCAGCAGAGGCAGATCACACAGCAGCAGCAGCAGAATCAAGCAGCGGCAGCAGATCAAGCGGCAGCAGCAGCAGCAGATCAAGCAGCAGCAGCAGATCACGAAACAGCAGCAGCAGCAGCAGATCAAGCAGCAGCAGCAGCAGCAGATCAAGCAGCAGCAGCAGGAGATCAAGCAGCAGCAGCAGCAGCAGATCAAGCAACAGCAGCAGCAGATCAAGCAGCAGCAGCAGAATAAGCAGCAGCAGCAGATCAAGCAGCAGAAGCAGCAGCAGCAGCAGGTCAAGCAGCAGCGGCAGCAGATCAAGCAGCAGATCAAGCATCAGCAGCAGCAGCAGATCAAGCAGCAGCAGCAGCAGATCAAGCAGCAGAAGCAGCAGCATATCAAGCAGCAGCAGCAGCAGATCAAGCAGCAGCAGCAGATCAAGCAGAGGCAGCAGCAGATCAAGCAGCAGCAGCAGCAGCAGATCAAGCAGCAGCAGCAGCAGATCAAGCAGCAGCAGCAGCACCAGATCAAGCAGCAGCAGCACCAGATCAAGCAGCAGCAGCACCAGATCAACCAGCAGCAGCAGAGGCAGATCAAACAGCAGCAGCAGCAGATCAAGCAGCGGCAGCAGATCAAGCGGCGGCAGCAGCAGCAGATCAAGCAGCAGCAGCAGATCAAGCAGCCGCAGCAGATCCCGAAACAGCAGCAGCAGCAGCAGATCAAGCAGCAGCAGCAGCAGGAGATCAAGCAGCAGCAGCAGCAGCAGCAGGAGATCAAGCAGCAGCAGCAGATCAAGCAGCAGCAGCAGCAGCAGGAGATCAAGCAGCAGCAGCAGATCAAGCAGCAGCAGCAGCAGCAGATCAGGCAGCAGCAGCAGCAGATCAAGAAACAGCAGCAGCAGATCAAGAAGCAGCAGCAGCAGATCAAGCAGCAGCAGCACCAGATCAAGCAGCAGCAGCAGATCAAGCATCAGCAGCAGCAGATCAAGCAGCAGCAGCAGCAGCAGATCAAGCAGCAGCAGCAGCAGCAGATCAAGCAGCAGCAGCAGAAGCAGATCAAGCAGCAGCAGCAGCAGATCAAGCAGCAGCAGCAGAAGCAGGTCAAGCAGCAGCAGCAGCAGCAGATCAAGCAGCAGCAGCAGCAGATCAAGCAGCAGCAGCAGCAGCAGCAGATCAAGCAGCAGCAGCAGATCTAGCAGCAGCAGCAGCAGCAGGTCAAGCAGCAGCAGCAGCAGATCAAGCAGCAGCAGCAGATCAAGCAGCAGCAGCAGCAGATCAAGCAGCAGCAGCAGATCAAGCAGCAGCAGCAGCAGATCAAGCAGCAGCAGCAGATCAAGCAGCAGCAGCAGCACCAGCAGATCAAGCAGCAGCAGCAGCAGCAGATCAAGCAGCAGCAGCAGCAGCAGCAACAGCAGCAGATCCAGCAGCAGCAGCAGCAGATCAAGCAGCAGTAGCAGATCAATCAGCAGCAGCAGCAGATCAAGCAGCAGCAGCAGCAGATCAAGCAGCAGAAGCAGCAGCATATCAAGCAGCAGATCAAGCAACAGCAGCAGCAGATCAAGCAGCAGCAGCAGCAGATCAAGCAGCAGCAGCAGATCAAGCAGCAGCAGCAGCAGATCAAGAAACAGCAGCAGCAGCTGCAGATCAAGCAGCAGCAGCAGCAGCAGCACCAGATCAAGCAGCAGCAGCACCAGATCAAGCAGCAGCAGCAGATCAAGCAGCAGCAGCAGAGGCAGATCAAACAGCAGCAGCAGCAGCAGATCAAGCGGCGGCAGCAGCAGCAGATCAAGCAGCAGCAGCAGCAGATCAAGCAGCAGCAGCAGCAGATCACGAAACAGCAGCAGCAGCAGCAGATCAAGCAGCAGCAGCAGCAGATCAAGCAGCAGCAGCAGCAGCAGCAGGAGATCAAGCAGCAGCAGCAGATCAAGCAGCAGCAGCAGATCAAGAAACAGCAGCAGCAGATCAAGAAGCAGCAGCAGCAGCAGATCAAGCAGCAGCAGCAGATCAAGCAGCAGCAGCAGCAGCAGATCAAGCAGTAGCAGCAGATCAAGCAGCAGCAGATCAAGCAGCAGCAGCAGCAGATCAAGCAGCAGCAGCAGCAGCAGATCAAGCAGCAGCAGCAGCAGATCAAGCAGCAGCAGCAGATCAAGCAGCAGCAGCAGATCAGGTAGCAACTGCAGCAGCAGATCAAGCAACAGCAGCAGCAGATCAAGCAGCAGCAGCAGCAGATCAAGCAGCAGCAGCAGCAGCAGATCAAGAAGCAGTAGCAGCAGATCAAACAGCAGCAGATCAAGCAGCAGCAGCAGATCAAGCAGCAGCAGCAGCAGATCAGGTAGCAACTGCAGCAGCAGATCAAGCAACAGCAGCAGCAGATCAAGCAGCAGCAGCAGATCAAGCAGCAGCAGCAGATTAAGCAGCAGCAGCAGCAGATCAAGCAGCAGCAGATCAAGCAGCAGCAGCAGATCAAGCAGCAACAGCAGCAGATCAAGCAGCAGCAGCAGCAGATCAAACAGCAGCAGCAGAAGCAGATCAACCAGCGGCAGCAGATCAAGCGGCAGCAGCAGCAGCAGATCAAGCAGCAGCAGATCAAGCAGCAGCAGCAGATCAAGCAGCAGCAGCAGATCAAGCAGCAGCAGCAGCAGATTAAGCATCAGCAGCAGCAGCAGCAGATAAAGCAGCAGATCAAGCAGCAGCAGCAGATCAAGCAGCAGAAGCAGCAGCATATCAAGCAGCAGCAGCAGCAGCAGATCAAGCAACAGCAGCAGCAGCAGCAGCAGATCAAGCAGCAGCAGCAGCAGATCAAGCAGCAGCAGCAGCAGGAGATCAAGCAGCAGCAGCAGCAGATCACGAAACAGCAGCAGCAGCAGCAGATCAAGCAGCAGCAGCAGATCAAGCAGCAGCAGCAGGTCAAGCAGCAGCAGCAGCAGGTCAAGCAGCAGCAGCAGCAGATCAAGCAGCAGCAGCAGCAGCAGATCAAGCATCAGCAGCAGCAGCAGATCAAGCAGCAGCAGCAGCAACAGATCAAGCAGCAGCAGCAGCAGATCAAGCAGCAGAAGCAGCAGCATATCAAGCAGCAGCAGCAGCAGGTCAAGCAACAGCAGCAGCAGATCAAGCAGCTGCAGCAGCAGATCAAGCAGCAGCAGCAGATCAAGCAGCAGCAGCAGATCAAGCAGCAGCAGCAGAAGATCAAGAAACAGCAGCAGCAGCAGATCAAGCAGCAGCAGCAGCAGCACCAGATCAAGCAGCCGCAGCAGCAGATCAAGCAGCAGCAGCAGAGGCAGATCAAACAGCAGCAGCAGCAGCAGCAGCAGATCAAGCAGCGGCAGCAGATCAAGCACGGCAGCAGCAGCAGATCAAGCAGCAGCAGCAGCAGATCACGAAACAGCAGCAGCAGATCAAGCAGCAGCAGCAGCAGATCTAGCAGCAGCAGCAGGAGATCAAGCAGCAGCAGCACATCAAGCAGCAGCAGCAGCAGATCAAGCAACAGCAGCAGCAGCAGATCAAGCAGCAGCAGCAGCAGCAGAATCAAGCAGCAGCAGCAGCAGCAGCAGCAGATAAAGCAGCAACAGCAGAAGATCAAGCAGCAGCAGCAGATCAAGCAGCAGCAGCAGATCAAGCAGCAGCAGCAGCAACAGCAGCAGATCAAGCAGCAGCAGCAGATCAAGCAGCAGCAGCAGCAGCCGGTCAAGCAGCAGCAGAAGCAGATCAAGCAGCAGCAGCAGCAGCAGATCAAGCATCAGCAGCAGCAGCAGATCAATCAGCAGCAGCAGCAGATCAAGCAGCAGCAGCAGCAGCAGATCAAGCAGCAGAAGCAGCAGCATATCAAGCAGCAGCAGCAGCAGATCAAGCAACAGCAGCAGCAGATCAAGCAGCAGCAGCAGATCAAGCAGCAGCAGCAGATCAAGAAACAGCAGCAGCACGAGATCAAGCAGCAGCAGCAGATCAAGCAGCTGCAGCAACAGAATCAAGCAGCAGCAGTAGCAGATCAAGCAGCAGCAGCAGCAGATGAAGCAGCAGCAGCATCAGATCAAGCAGCAGCAGCAGCAGATCAAGCAGCAGCAGGTCAAGCAGCAGCAGCAGCAGATCAAGAAGCAGCAGCAGCAGATCAAGCTGCAGCAGCAGCAGATCAAGCAGCAGCAGCAGCAGATGAAGCAGCAGCAGCAGCAGATCAAGCAGCAGCAGCAGCAACAGCAACAGCAGCAGATCAAGCAGCAGCAGCAGCAGCAGAACCAGCAGCAGCAGCAGCAGATCAAGCAGCAGCAGCAGCAGCAGGTCAAGCAGCAGCAGCAACAGATCAAGCAGCAGCAGCAGATCAAGCAGCAGCAGCAGCAGCAGATCAAGCATCAGCAGCAGCAGCAGCAGCAGATCAAGCAGCAGAAGCAGCAGCATATCAAGCAGCAGCAGCAGCAGATCAAGCAACAGCAGCAGCAGCAGATCAAGCAGCAGCAGCAGATCAAGCAGCAGGCAGCAGCAGATCAAGCAGCAGCAGCAGCAGATCAAGAAACAGCAGCAGCAGATCAAGAAGCAGCAGCAGCAGCAGATCAAGCAGCAGCAGCAGCCGATCAAGCAGCAGCAGCACCAGTTCAAGCAGCAGCAGCAGATCAAGCAGCAGCAGCAGATCAAGCAGCAGCAGCAGATCAAGCAGCAGCAGCAGATCAAGCAGCAGCAGCAGCAGATCAAGCAGCAGCAGCAGATCAAGCAGCAGCAGCAGATCAAGCAGCAGCAGCAGATCAAGCAGCAGCAGCAGCAGCAGCAGATCAAGCAGCTGCAGCAAGCAGATCAAGCAGCAGCAGCAGATCAAGCAGCAGCAGCAGCAGATCAAGCAGCAGCAACAGCAGGTCAAGCAGCAGCAGCAGCAGCAGATCAAGCAGCAGCAGCAGCAGATCAAGCAGCAGCAGCAGCAGATCAAGCAGCAGCAGCAGCAACAGCTGCAGATCAAGCAGCAGCCAGCAGCAGATCAAGCAGCAGTAGCAGCAGATCAAACAGCAGCAGATCAAGCAGCAGCAGCAGATCAAGCAGCAGCAGCAGATCAAGCAGCAGCAGCAGCAGATCCGGTAGCAACTGCAGCAGCAGATCAAGCAACAGCAGCAGCAGATCAAGTAGCAGCAGCAGCAGAGTAAGCAGCAGCAACAGCAGATCAAGCAGCAGCAGCAGATCAAGCAGCAGCAGCAGCAGATCAAGCAGCAGCAGCACATCAAGCAGCAGCAGCAGCAGATCAAACAGCAGCAGCAGAAGCAGATCAAGCAGCGGCAGCAGATCAAGCGGCAGCAGCAGCAGCAGCAGCAGATCAAGCAGCAGCAGCAGCAGATCAAGCAGCAGCAGCAGCAGATCAAGCATCAGCAGCAGCAGCAGCAGATAAAGCAGCAGATCAAGCAGCAGCAGCAGCAGATCAAGCAGCAGAAGCAGCAGCATATCAAGCAGCAGCAGCAGCAGCAGCAGATCAAGCAACAGCAGCAGCAGCAGCAGCAGATCAAGCAGCAGCAGCAGATCAAGCAGCAGCAGCAGATCAAGAAACAGCAGCAGCAGCAGCAGATCAAGCAGCAGCAGCAGCAGCACCAGCAGATCAAGCAGCAGCAGCAGCAGATCAAGCAGCAGCAGCACCAGATCAAGCAGCAGCAGCAGAAGGCAGATCAAACAGCAGCAGCAGCAGAATCAAGCAGCGGCAGCAGATCAAGCGGCAGCAGCAGCAGCATATCACGAAACAGCAGCAGCAGCAGCAGATCAAGCAGCAGCAGCAGCAGCAGATCAAGCAGCAGCAGCAGCAGGAGATCAAGCAGCAGCAGCAGCAGATCAAGCAACAGCAGCAGCAGCAGATCAAGCAGCAGCAGCAGCAGCAGATCAAGCAGCAGCAGCAGAATAAGCAGCAGCAGCAGATCAAGCAGCAGAAGCAGCAGCAGCAGCAGGTCAAGCAGCAGCGGCAGCAGATCAAGCAGCAGCAGCAGCAGCAGATCAAGCATCAGCAGCAGCAGCAGATCAAGCAGCAGCAGCAGCAGATCAAGCAGCAGAAGCAGCAGCATATCAAGCAGCAGCAGCAGCAGATCAAGCAGCAGCAGCAGCAGATCAAGCAGCAGCAGCAGCAGATCAAGCAGCAGCAGCAGCAGCAGATCAAGCAGCAGCAGCAGATCAAGCAGCAGCAGCAGCAGATCAAGAAACTGCAGCAGCAGCAGCAGATCAAGCAGCAGCAGCAGCACCAGATCAAACAGCAGCAGCAGCAGATCAAGCAGCGGCAGCAGATCAAGCGGCGGCAGCAGCAGCAGATCAAGCAGCAGCAGCAGATCAAGCAGCAGCAGCAGCAGATCCCGAAACAGCAGCAGCAGCAGCAGATCAAGCAGCAGCAGCAGGAGATCAAGCAGCAGCAGGAGATCAAGCAGCAGCAGCAGATCAAGCAGCAGCAGCAGCAGCAGCAGGAGATCAAGCAGCAGCAGCAGATCAAGCAGCAGCAGCAGCAGCAGCAGATCAAGCAGCAGCAGCAGCAGCAGGAGATCAAGCAGCAGCAGCAGCAGATCAAGCAACAGCAGCAGAATAAGCAGCAGCAGCAGATCAAGCAGCAGAAGCAGCAGCAGCAGCAGGTCAAGCAGCAGCGGCAGCAGATTAAGCAGCAGCAGCAGCAGATCAAGCATCAGCAGCAGCAGCAGATCAAGCAGCAGCAGCAGCAGATCAAGCAGCAGAAGCAGCAGCATATCAAGCAGCAGCAGCAGCAGATCAAGCAGCAGCAGCAGCAGATCAAGCAGCAGCAGCAGCAGATCAAGCAGCAGCAGCAGCAGATCAAGAAACTGCAGCAGCAGCAGCAGATCAAGCAGCAGCAGCAGCACCAGATCAAGCAGCAGCAGCACCAGATCAAGCAGCAGCAGCACCAGATCAACCAGCAGCAGCAGAGGCAGATCAAACAGCAGCAGCAGCAGATCAAGCAGCGGCAGGAGATCAAGCGGCGGCAGCAGCAGCAGATCAAGCAGCAGCAGCAGATCAAGCAGCAGCAGCAGATCCCGAAACAGCAGCAGCAGCAGCAGATCAAGCAGCAGCAGGAGATCAAGCAGCAGCAGCAGCAGCAGCAGGAGATCAAGCAGCAGCAGCAGCAGCAGGAGATCAAGCAGCAGCAGCAGATCAAGCAGCAGCAGCAGCAGCAGCAGCAGATCAAGCAGCAGCAGCAGCAGATCAAGAAACAGCAGCAGCAGATCAAGAAGCAGCAGCAGCAGATCAAGCAGCAGCAGCACCAGATCAAGCAGCAGCAGCAGATCAAGCATCAGCAGCAGCAGATCAAGCAGCAGCAGCAGCAGATCAAGCAGCAGCAGCAGCAGCAGATCAAGCAGCAGCAGCAGAAGCAGATCAAGCAGCAGCAGCAGATCAAGCAGCAGCAGCAGAAGCAGGTCAAGCAGCAGCAGCAGCAGCAGATCAAGCAGCAGCAGCAGCAGCAGATCAAGCAGCAGCAGCAGCAGCAGCAGATCAAGCAGCAGCAGCAGATCAAGCAGCAGCAGCAGCAGCAGGTCAAGCAGCAGCAGCAGCAGATCAAGCAGCAGCAGCAGATCAAGCAGCAGCAGCAGCAGATCAAGCAGCAGCAGCAGATCAAGCAGCAGCAGCAGCAGATCAAGCAGCAGCAGCAGATCAAGCAGCAGCAGCAGCACCAGCAGATCAAGCAGCAGCAGCAGCAGATCAAGCAGCAGCAGCAGCACCAGCAGATCAAGCAGCAGCAGCAGCAACAGCAGCAGATCAAGCAGCAGCAGCAGCAGATCAAGCAGCAGTAGCAGATCAATCAGCAGCAGCAGCAGATCAAGCAGCAGCAGCAGCAGATCAAGCAGCAGAAGCAGCAGCATATCAAGCAGCAGCAGCAGCAGATCAAGCAACAGCAGCAGCAGATCAAGCAGCAGCAGCAGCAGATCAAGCAGCAGCAGCAGCAGATCAAGCAGCAGCAGCAGCAGATCAAGAAACAGCAGCAGCAGCAGCAGATCAAGCAGCAGCAGCAGCAGCACCAGATCAAGCAGCAGCAGCACCAGATCAAGCAGCAGCAGCAGATCAAGCAGCAGCAGCAGAGGCAGATCAAACAGCAGCAGCAGCAGCAGATCAAGCGGCGGCAGCAGCAGCAGATCAAGCAGCAGCAGCAGCAGCAGATCAAGCAGCAGCAGCAGCAGATCACGAAACAGCAGCAGCAGCAGCAGCAACAGCAACAGCAGCAGATCAAGCAGCAGCAGCAGCAGCAGAACCAGCAGCAGCAGCAGCAGATCAAGCAGCAGCAGCAGCAGCAGCAGCAGGTCAAGCAGCAGCAGCAACAGATCAAGCAGCAGCAGCAGATCAAGCAGCAGCAGCAGCAGCAGATCAAGCATCAGCAGCAGCAGCAGCAGCAGATCAAGCAGCAGAAGCAGCAGCATATCAAGCAGCAGCAGCAGATCAAGCAACAGCAGCAGCAGCAGATCAAGCAGCAGCAGCAGATCAAGCAGCAGCAGCAGCAACAGCAGCAGATCAAGCAGCAGCAGCAGATCAAGCAGCAGCAGCAGCAGCCGGTCAAGCAGCAGCAGAAGCAGATCAAGCAGCAGCAGCAGCAGCAGATCAAGCATCAGCAGCAGCAGCAGCAGATCAATCAGCAGCAGCAGCAGATCAAGCAGCAGCAGCAGCAGCAGATCAAGCAGCAGAAGCAGCAGCATATCAAGCAGCAGCAGCAGCAGATCAAGCAACAGCAGCAGCAGATCAAGCAGCAGCAGCAGCAGATCAAGCAGCAGCAGCAGATCAAGAAACAGCAGCAGCAGCAGATCAAGCAGCAGCAGCAGCAGATCAAGCAGCAGCAGAAGCAGATCAAGCAGCAGCAGCAGCACGAGATCAAGCAGCAGCAGCAGATCAAGCAGCTGCAGCAACAGAATCAAGCAGCAGCAGTAGCAGATCAAGCAGCAGCAGCAGCAGATGAAGCAGCAGCAGCATCAGATCAAGCAGCAGCAGCAGCAGATCAAGCAGCAGCAGGTCAAGCAGCAGCAGCAGCAGATCAAGAAGCAGCAGCAGCAGATCAAGCTGCAGCAGCAGCAGATCAAGCAGCAGCAGCAGCAGATGAAGCAGCAGCAGCAACAGATCAAGCAGCAGCAGCAGCAACAGCAACAGCAGCAGATCAAGCAGCAGCAGCAGCAGCAGAACCAGCCGCAGCAGCAGCAGATCAAGCAGCAGCAGCAGCAGCAGGTCAAGCAGCAGCAGCAACAGATCAAGCGGCAGCAGCAGATCAAGCAGCAGCAGCAGCAGCAGCAGATCAAGCATCAGCAGCAGCAGCAGCAGATCAAGCAGCAGAAGCAGCAGCATATCAAGCAGCAGCAGCAGCAGATCAAGCAACAGCAGCAGCAGCAGATCAAGCAGCAGCAGCAGATCAAGCAGCAGCAGCAGCAGCAGCAGATCAAGCAGCAGCAGCAGCAGATCAAGAAACAGCAGCAGCAGATCAAGAAGCAGCAGCAGCAGCAGATCAAGCAGCAGCAGCAGCCGATCAAGCAGCAGCAGCACCAGATCAAGCAGCAGCAGCAGATCAAGCAGCAGCAGCAGATCAAGCAGCAGCAGCAGCAGCAGATCAAGCAGCAGCAGCAGCAGCAGATCAAGCAGCAGCAGCAGATCAAGCAGCAGCAGCAGATCAAGCAGCAGCAGCAGATCAAGCAGCAGCAGCAGCAGCAGATCAAGCAGCTGCAGCAGCAGATCAAGCAGCAGCAGCAGATCAAGCAGCAGCAGCAGCAGATCAAGCAGCAGCAGCAGCAGGTCAAGCAGCAGCAGCAGCAGCAGATCAAGCAGCAGCAGCAGCAGATCAAGCAGCAGCAGCAGCAGCAGATCAAGCAGCAGCAGCAGCAACAGCTGCAGATCAAGCAGCAGCAGCAGCAGATCAAGCAGCAGTAGCAGCAGATCAAACAGCAGCAGATCAAGCAGCAGCAGCAGATCAAGCAGCAGCAGCAGATCAAGCAGCAGCAGCAGCAGATCAGGTAGCAACTGCAGCAGCAGATCAAGCAACAGCAGCAGCAGATCAAGTAGCAGCAGCAGCAGAGTAAGCAGCAGCAACAGCAGATCAAGCAGCAGCAGCAGATCAAGCAGCAGCAGCAGCAGATCAAGCAGCAGCAGCACATCAAGCAGCAGCAGCAGCAGATCAAACAGCAGCAGCAGAAGCAGATCAAGCAGCGGCAGCAGATCAAGCGGCAGCAGCAGCAGCAGCAGATCAAGCAGCAGCAGCAGCAGATCAAGCAGCAGCAGCAGCAGCAGCAGATCAAGCATCAGCAGCAGCAGCAGCAGATAAAGCAGCAGATCAAGCAGCAGCAGCAGCAGATCAAGCAGCAGAAGCAGCAGCATATCAAGCAGCAGCAGCAGCAGCAGATCAAGCAACAGCAGCAGCAGCAGCAGATCAAGCAGCAGCAGCAGATCAAGCAGCAGCAGCAGATCAAGAAACAGCAGCAGCAGCAGCAGATCAAGCAGCAGCAGCACCAGCAGATCAAGCAGCAGCAGCAGCAGATCAAGCAGCAGCAGCACCAGATCAAGCAGCAGCAGCAGAGGCAGATCAAACAGCAGCAGCAGCAGAATCAAGCAGCGGCAGCAGATCAAGCGGCAGCAGCAGCAGCAGATCAAGCAGCAGCAGCAGATCACGAAACAGCAGCAGCAGCAGCAGATCAAGCAGCAGCAGCAGCAGCAGATCAAGCAGCAGCAGCAGCAGGAGATCAAGCAGCAGCAGCAGCAGATCAAGCAACAGCAGCAGCAGCAGATCAAGCAGCAGCAGCAGCAGCAGCAGATCAAGCAGCAGCAGCAGAATAAGCAGCAGCAGCAGATCAAGCAGCAGAAGCAGCAGCAGCAGCAGGTCAAGCAGCAGCGGCAGCAGATCAAGCAGCAGCAGCAGCAGCAGATCAAGCATCAGCAGCAGCAGCAGATCAAGCAGCAGCAGCAGATCAAGCAGCAGAAGCAGCAGCATATCAAGCAGCAGCAGCAGCAGATCAAGCAGCAGCAGCAGCAGATCAAGCAGCAGCAGCAGCAGATCAAGCAGCAGCAGCAGCAGCAGATCAAGCAGCAGCAGCAGATCAAGCAGCAGCAGCAGCAGATCAAGAAACTGCAGCAGCAGCAGCAGATCAAGCAGCAGCAGCAGCACCAGATCAAACAGCAGCAGCAGCAGATCAAGCAGCGGCAGCAGATCAAGCGGCGGCAGCAGCAGCAGATCAAGCAGCAGCAGCAGATCAAGCAGCAGCAGCAGCAGATCCCGAAACAGCAGCAGCAGCAGCAGATCAAGCAGCAGCAGCAGGAGATCAAGCAGCAGCAGCAGGAGATCAAGCAGCAGCAGCAGATCAAGCAGCAGCAGCAGCAGCAGCAGCAGCAGGAGATCAAGCAGCAGCAGCAGATCAAGCAGCAGCAGCAGCAGCAGCAGATCAAGCAGCAGCAGCAGCAGCAGGAGATCAAGCAGCAGCAGCAGCAGATCAAGCAACAGCAGCAGCAGCAGATCAAGTAGCAGCAGCAGCAGCAGATCAAGCAGCAGCAGCAGAATAAGCAGCAGCAGCAGATCAAGCAGCAGAAGCAGCAGCAGCAGGTCAAGCAGCAGCGGCAGCAGATTAAGCAGCAGCAGCAGCAGATCAAGCATCAGCAGCAGCAGCAGATCAAGCAGCAGCAGCAGCAGATCAAGCAGCAGAAGCAGCAGCATATCAAGCAGCAGCAGCAGATCAAGCAGCAGCAGCAGCAGATCAAGCAGCAGCAGCAGCAGATCAAGCAACAGCAGCAGCAGATCAAGAAACTGCAGCAGCAGCAGCAGATCAAGCAGCAGCAGCAGCACCAGATCAAGCAGCAGCAGCACCAGATCAACCAGCAGCAGCACCAGATCAACCAGCAGCAGCAGAGGCAGATCAAACAGCAGCAGCAGCAGATCAAGCAGCGGCAGGAGATCAAGCGGCGGCAGCAGCAGCAGATCAAGCAGCAGCAGCAGATCAAGCAGCAGCAGCAGATCCCGAAACAGCAGCAGCAGCAGCAGATCAAGCAGCAGCAGGAGATCAAGCAGCAGCAGCAGCAGCAGCAGGAGATCAAGCAGCAGCAGCAGATCAAGCAGCAGCAGCAGCAGCAGCAGGAGATCAAGCAGCAGCAGCAGATCAAGCAGCAGCAGCAGCAGATCAAGAAACAGCAGCAGCAGATCAAGAAGCAGCAGCAGCAGATCAAGCAGCAGCAGCACCAGATCAAGCAGCAGCAGCAGATCAAGCATCAGCAGCAGCAGATCAAGCAGCAGCAGCAGCAGATCAAGCAGCAGCAGCAGCAGCAGATCAAGCAGCAGCAGCAGCAGATCAAGCAGCAGCAGCAGAAGCAGATCAAGCAGCAGCAGCAGATCAAGCAGCAGCAGCAGAAGCAGGTCAAGCAGCAGCAGCAGCAGCAGCAGCAGATCAAGCAGCAGCAGCAGCAGATCAAGCAGCAGCAGCAGCAGCAGCAGCAGATCAAGCAGCAGCAGCAGATCAAGCAGCAGCAGCAGCAGCAGCAGGTCAAGCAGCAGCAGCAGCAGCAGCAGATCAAGCAGCAGCAGCAGATCAAGCAGCAGCAGCAGCAGATCAAGCAGCAGCAGCAGCAGATCAAGCAGCAGCAGCAGATCAAGCAGCAGCAGCAGCAGATCAAGCAGCAGCAGCAGCAGATCAAGCAGCAGCAGCAGCACCAGCAGATCAAGCAGCAGCAGCAGCAACAGCAGCAGATCAAGCAGCAGCAGCAGCAGATCAAGCAGCAGTAGCAGATCAATCAGCAGCAGCAGCAGATCAAGCAGCAGCAGCAGCAGATCAAGCAGCAGAAGCAGCAGCATATCAAGCAGCAGCAGCAGCAGATCAAGCAACAGCAGCAGCAGATCAAGCAGCAGCAGCAGCAGATCAAGCAGCAGCAGCAGCAGATCAAGCAGCAGCAGCAGCAGATCAAGAAACAGCAGCAGCAGCAGCAGATCAAGCAGCAGCAGCAGCAGCACCAGATCAAGCAGCAGCAGCACCAGATCAAGCAGCAGCAGCAGATCAAGCAGCAGCAGCAGAGGCAGATCAAACAGCAGCAGCAGCAGCAGATCAAGCGGCGGCAGCAGCAGCAGATCAAGCAGCAGCAGCAGCAGATCAAGCAGCAGCAGCAGCAGATCACGAAACAGCAGCAGCAGCAGCAGATCAAGCAGCAGCAGCAGCAGATCAAGCAGCAGCAGCAGCAGCAGCAGCAGGAGATCAAGCAGCAGCAGCAGATCAAGCAGCAGCAGCAGATCAAGAAACAGCAGCAGCAGATCAAGAAGCAGCAGCAGCAGCAGCAGATCAAGCAGCAGCAGCAGATCAAGCAGCAGCAGCAGCAGATCAAGCAGTAGCAGCAGATCAAGCAGCAGCAGCAGCAGATCAAGCAGCAGCAGCAGCAGATCAAGCAGCAGCAGCAGCAGCAGATCAAGCAGCAGCAGCAGCAGATCAAGCAGCAGCAGCCGATCAAGCAGCAGCAGCAGATCAGGTAGCAACTGCAGCAGCAGATCAAGCAACAGCAGCAGCAGATCAAGCAGCAGCAGCAGCAGATCAAGCAGCAGCAGCAGCAGCAGATCAAGAAGCAGTAGCAGCAGATCAAACAGCAGCAGATCAAGCAGCAGCAGCAGATCAAGCAGCAGCAGCAGATCAAGCAGCAGCAGCAGCAGATCAGGTAGCAACTGCAGCAGCAGATCAAGCAACAGCAGCAGCAGATCAAGCAGCAGCAGCAGATCAAGCAGCAGCAGCAGATTAAGCAGCAGCAGCAGCAGATCAAGCAGCAGCAGCAGATCAAGCAGCAGCAGCAGATCAAGCAGCAGCAGCAGATTAAGCAGCAGCAGCAGCAGATCAAGCAGCAGCAGCAGATCAAGCAGCAGCAGCAGATCAAGCAGCAGCAGCAGCAGATCAAGCAGCAGCAGCAGCAGATCAAACAGCAGCAGCAGAAGCAGATCAAGCAGCGGCAGCAGATCAAGCAGCAGCAGCAGCACCAGATCAAGCAGCAGCAGCACCAGATCAAGCAGCAGCAGCAGATCAAGCAGCAGCAGCAGAGGCAGATCAAACAGCAGCAGCAGCAGCAGATCAAGCGGCGGCAGCAGCAGCAGATCAAGCAGCAGCAGCAGCAGATCAAGCAGCAGCAGCAGCAGATCACGAAACAGCAGCAGCAGCAGCAGCAGATCAAGCAGCAGCAGCAGCAGATCAAGCAGCAGCAGCAGCAGCAGCAGGAGATCAAGCAGCAGCAGCAGATCAAGCAGCAGCAGCAGATCAAGAAACAGCAGCAGCAGATCAAGAAGCAGCAGCAGCAGCAGATCAAGCAGCAGCAGCAGATCAAGCAGCAGCAGCAGCAGATCAAGCAGTAGCAGCAGATCAAGCAGCAGCAGCAGCAGCTGAACAAGCAGCAGCAGCAGCAGATCAAGCAGCAGCAGCAGATCAAGCTGCCGCAGCAGCAGATCAAGCAGCAGTAGCAGATCAATCAGCAGCAGCAGCAGATCAAGCAGCAGCAGCAGCAGATCAAGGAGCAGAAGCAGCAGCATATCAAGCAGCAGCAGCAGCAGCAGATCAAGCAACAGCAGCAGCAGATCAAGCAGCAGCAGCAGCAGATCAAGCAGCAGCAGCAGCAGATCAAGCAGCAGCAGCAGCAGATCAAGAAACAGCAGCAGCAGCAGCAGATCAAGCAGCAGCAGCAGCAGCACCAGATCAAGCAGCAGCAGCACCAGATCAAGCAGCAGCAGCAGATCAAGCAGCAGCAGCAGAGGCAGATCAAACAGCAGCAGCAGCAGCAGATCAAGCGGCGGCAGCAGCAGCAGATCAAGCAGCAGCAGCAGCAGATCAAGCAGCAGCAGCAGCAGATCACGAAACAGCAGCAGCAGCAGCAGCAGCAGCAGCAGATCAAGCAGCAGCAGCAGCAGCAGATCAAGCAGCAGCAGCAGCAGCAGCAGGAGATCAAGCAGCAGCAGCAGATCAAGCAGCAGCAGCAGCATATCAAGAAACAGCAGCAGCAGATCAAGAAGCAGCAGCAGCAGCAGATCAAGCAGCAGCAGCAGCAGATCAAGCAGCAGCAGCAGCAGATCAAGCAGCAGCAGCAGATCAAGCAGCAGCAGCAGCAGATCAAGCAGCAGCAGCAGCAGATCAAGCAGCAGCAGATCAAGCAGCAGCAGCAGCAGATCAAGCAGCAGCAGCAGCAGATCAAGCAGCAGCAGCAGATCAAGGAGCAGCAGCAGCAGATCAAGCAGCAGCAGCAGCAGATCAGGTAGCAACTGCAGCAGCAGATCAAGCAACAGCAGCAGCAGATCAAGCAGCAGCAGCAGCAGATCAAGCAGCAGCAGCAGCAGCAGATCAAGAAGCAGTAGCAGCAGATCAAACAGCAGCAGATCAAGCAGCAGCAGCAGATCAAGCAGCAGCAGCAGATCAAGCAGCAGCAGCAGATTAAGCAGCAGCAGCAGCAGATCAAGCAGCAGCAGCAGATCAAGCAGCAGCAGCAGATCAAGCAGCAGCAGCAGCAGATCAAACAGCAGCAGCAGAAGCAGATCAAGCAGCGGCAGCAGATCAAGCGGCAGCAGCAGCAGCAGATCAAGCAGCAGCAGATCAAGCAGCAGCAGCAGATCAAGCAGCAGCAGCAGCAGATTAAGCATCAGCAGCAGCAGCAGCAGATAAAGCAGCAGATCAAGCAGCAGCAGCAGATCAAGCAGCAGAAGCAGCAGCATATCAAGCAGCAGCAGCAGCAGCAGATCAAGCAACAGCAGCAGCAGCAGCAGATCAAGCAGCAGCAGCAGCAGATCAAGCAGCAGCAGCAGCAGATCAAGCAGCAGCAGCAGATCAAGCAGCAGCAGCAGCAGATCAAGCAGCAGCAGCAGCAGATCAAGAAACAGCAGCAGCAGCAGCAGATCAAGCAGCAGCAGCAGCAGATCAAGCAGCAGCAGCACCAGATCAAGCAGCAGCAGCAGAGGCAGATCAAACAGCAGCAGCAGCAGAATCAAGCAGCGGCAGCAGATCAAGCGGCAGCAGCAGCAGCATGTCAAGCAGCAGCAGCAGCAGATCAAGCAGCAGCAGCAGATCAAGCAGCAGCAGCAGCAGGAGATCAAGCAGCAGCAGCAGCAGATCACGAAACAGCAGCAGCAGCAGCAGATCAAGCAGCAGCAGCAGATCAAGCAGCAGCAGCAGCAGGTCAAGCAGCAGCAGCAGCAGGTCAAGCAGCAGCAGCAGCAGCAGATCAAGCAGCAGCAGCAGCAGCAGCAGATCAAGCATCAGCAGCAGCAGCAGCAGATCAAGCAGCAGCAGCAGCAGATCAAGCAGCAGAAGCAGCAGCATATCAAGCAGCAGCAGCAGCAGATCAAGCAACAGCAGCAGCAGATCAAGCAGCAGCAGCAGCAGATCAAGCAGCCGCAGCAGATCAAGCAGCAGCAGCAGAAGATCAAGAAACAGCAGCAGCAGCAGCAGATCAAGCAGCAGCAGCAGCACCAGATCAAGCAGCAGCAGCACCAGATCAAGCAGCAGCAGCAGATCAAGCAGCAGCAGCAGAGGCAGATCAAACAGCAGCAGCAGCAGCAGATCAAGCAGCGGCAGCAGATCAAGCGGCGGCAGCAGCAGCAGATCAAGCAGCAGCAGCAGATCAAGCAGCAGCAGCAGCAGATCACGAAACAGCAGCAGCAGCAGCAGCAGCAGATCAAGCAGCAGCAGCAGCAGCAGCTGCAGGAGATCAAGCAGCAGCAGCAGCAGATCAAGCAGCAGCAGCAGATCAAGCAACAGCAGCAGCAGATCAAGCAACAGCATCAGCAGCAGATCAAGCAGCAGCAGCAGCAGCAGCAGCAGATCAAGCAGCAGCAGCAGATCAAGCAGCAGCAGCAGCAGATGAAGCAGCAGCAGCATCAGATCAAGCAGCAGCAGCAGCAGATCAAGCAGCAGCAGGTCAAGCAGCAGCAGCAGCAGATCAAGAAGCAGCAGCAGCAGATCAAGCTGCAGCAGCAGCAGATCAAGCAGCAGCAGCAGCAGATGAAGCAGCAGCAGCAGCAGATCAAGCAGCAGCAGCAGCAACAGCAACAGCAGCAGATCAAGCAGCAGCAGCAGCAGCAGAACCAGCCGCAGCAGCAGCAGATCAAGCAGCAGCAGCAGCAGCAGCAGGTCAAGCAGCAGCAGCAACAGATCAAGCAGCAGCAGCAGATCAAGCAGCAGCAGCAGCAGCAGCAGATCAAGCATCAGCAGCAGCAGCAGCAGCAGATCAAGCAGCAGAAGCAGCAGCATATCAAGCAGCAGCAGCAGCAGATCAAGCAACAGCAGCAGCAGCAGATCAAGCAGCAGCAGCAGATCAAGCAGCAGCAGCAGCAGCAGCAGATCAAGCAGCAGCAGCAGCAGATCAAGAAACAGCAGCAGCAGATCAAGAAGCAGCAGCAGCAGATCAAGCAGCAGCAGCAGCCGATCAAGCAGCAGCAGCACCAGATCAAGCAGCAGCAGCAGATCAAGCAGCAGCAGCAGATCAAGCAGCAGCAGCAGCAGCAGATCAAGCAGCAGCAGCAGCAGCAGATCAAGCAGCAGCAGCAGATCAAGCAGCAGCAGCAGATCAAGCAGCAGCAGCAGATCAAGCAGCTGCAGCAGCAGATCAAGCAGCAGCAGCAGATCAAGCAGCAGCAGCAGCAGATCAAGCAGCAGCAGCAGCAGGTCAAGCAGCAGCAGCAGCAGCAGATCAAGCAGCAGCAGCAGCAGATCAAGCAGCAGCAGCAGATCAAGCAGCAGCAGCAGCAACAGCTGCAGATCAAGCAGCAGCAGCAGCAGATCAAGCAGCAGTAGCAGCAGATCAAACAGCAGCAGATCAAGCAGCAGCAGCAGATCAAGCAGCAGCAGCAGATCAAGCAGCAGCAGCAGCAGATCAGGTAGCAACTGCAGCAGCAGATCAAGCAACAGCAGCAGCAGATCAAGTAGCAGCAGCAGCAGAGTAAGCAGCAGCAACAGCAGATCAAGCAGCAGCAGCAGATCAAGCAGCAGCAGCAGCAGCAGATCAAGCAGCAGCAGCACATCAAGCAGCAGCAGCAGCAGATCAAACAGCAGCAGCAGAAGCAGATCAAGCAGCGGCAGCAGATCAAGCGGCAGCAGCAGCAGCAGCAGCAGATCAAGCAGCAGCAGCAGCAGCAGATCAAGCAGCAGCAGCAGCAGATCAAGCATCAGCAGCAGCAGCAGATAAAGCAGCAGATCAAGCAGCAGCAGCAGCAGATCAAGCAGCAGAAGCAGCAGCATATCAAGCAGCAGCAGCAGCAGCAGATCAAGCAACAGCAGCAGCAGCAGCAGCAGATCAAGCAGCAGCAGCAGATCAAGCAGCAGCAGCAGATCAAGAAACAGCAGCAGCAGCAGCAGCAGATCAAGCAGCAGCAGCAGCAGCACCAGCAGATCAAGCAGCAGCAGCAGCAGATCAAGCAGCAGCAGCACCAGATCAAGCAGCAGCAGCAGAGGCAGATCAAACAGCAGCAGCAGCAGAATCAAGCAGCGGCAGCAGATCAAGCGGCAGCAGCAGCAGCAGATCAAGCAGCAGCAGCAGATCACGAAACAGCAGCAGCAGCAGCAGATCAAGCAGCAGCAGCAGCAGCAGATCAAGCAGCAGCAGCAGCAGCAGCAGATCAAGCAGCAGCAGCAGAATAAGCAGCAGCAGCAGATCAAGCAGCAGAAGCAGCAGCAGCAGCAGGTCAAGCAGCAGCGGCAGCAGATCAAGCAGCAGCAGCAGCAGCAGATCAAGCATCAGCAGCAGCAGCAGATCAAGCAGCAGCAGCAGCAGATCAAGCAGCAGAAGCAGCAGCATATCAAGCAGCAGCAGCAGCAGATCAAGCAGCAGCAGCAGCAGATCAAGCAGCAGCAGCAGCAGATCAAGCAGCAGCAGCAGCAGCAGATCAAGCAGCAGCAGCAGATCAAGCAGCAGCAGCAGCAGATCAAGAAACTGCAGCAGCAGCAGCAGATCAAGCAGCAGCAGCAGCACCAGATCAAACAGCAGCAGCAGCAGATCAAGCAGCGGCAGCAGATCAAGCGGCGGCAGCAGCAGCAGATCAAGCAGCAGCAGCAGATCAAGCAGCAGCAGCAGCAGATCCCGAAACAGCAGCAGCAGCAGCAGATCAAGCAGCAGCAGCAGGAGATCAAGCAGCAGCAGCAGGAGATCAAGCAGCAGCAGCAGCAGCAGCAGGAGATCAAGCAGCAGCAGCAGATCAAGCAGCAGCAGCAGCAGCAGCAGATCAAGCAGCAGCAGCAGCAGCACGAGATCAAGCAGCAGCAGCAGCAGATCAAGCAACAGCAGCAGCAGCAGATCAAGCAGCAGCAGCAGCAGCAGATCAAGCAGCAGCAGCAGAATAAGCAGCAGCAGCAGATCAAGCAGCAGAAGCAGCAGCAGCAGGTCAAGCAGCAGCGGCAGCAGATTAAGCAGCAGCAGCAGCAGATCAAGCATCAGCAGCAGCAGCAGATCAAGCAGCAGCAGCAGCAGATCAAGCAGCAGAAGCAGCAGCATATCAAGCAGCAGCAGCAGATCAAGCAGCAGCAGCAGCAGATCAAGCAGCAGCAGCAGCAGATCAAGCAACAGCAGCAGCAGATCAAGAAACTGCAGCAGCAGCAGCAGATCAAGCAGCAGCAGCAGCACCAGATCAAGCAGCAGCAGCACCAGATCAAGCAGCAGCAGCACCAGATCAACCAGCAGCAGCAGAGGCAGATCAAACAGCAGCAGCAGCAGATCAAGCAGCGGCAGGAGATCAAGCGGCGGCAGCAGCAGCAGATCAAGCAGCAGCAGCAGATCAAGCAGCAGCAGCAGATCCCGAAACAGCAGCAGCAGCAGCAGATCAAGCAGCAGCAGGAGATCAAGCAGCAGCAGCAGCAGCAGCAGCAGGAGATCAAGCAGCAGCAGCAGATCAAGCAGCAGCAGCAGCAGCAGGAGATCAAGCAGCAGCAGCAGATCAAGCAGCAGCAGCAGCAGATCAAGCAGCAGCAGCAGCAGATCAAGAAACAGCAGCAGCAGATCAAGAAGCAGCAGCAGCAGATCAAGCAGCAGCAGCAGATCAAGCATCAGCAGCAGCAGATCAAGCAGCAGCAGCAGCAGATCAAGCAGCAGCAGCAGCAGCAGATCAAGCAGCAGCAGCAGCAGCAGATCAAGCAGCAGCAGCAGAAGCAGATCAAGCAGCAGCAGCAGATCAAGCAGCAGCAGCAGAAGCAGGTCAAGCAGCAGCAGCAGCAGCAGCAGATCAAGCAGCAGCAGCAGCAGATCAAGCAGCAGCAGCAGCAGCAGCAGCAGATCAAGCAGCAGCAGCAGATCAAGCAGCAGCAGCAGCAGCAGGTCAAGCAGCAGCAGCAGCAGCAGCAGATCAAGCAGCAGCAGCAGATCAAGCAGCAGCAGCAGCAGATCAAGCAGCAGCAGCAGCAGATCAAGCAGCAGCAGCAGCAGATCAAGCAGCAGCAGCAGATCAAGCAGCAGCAGCAGCAGATCAAGCAGCAGCAGCAGCAGATCAAGCAGCAGCAGCAGCACCAGCAGATCAAGCAGCAGCAGCAGCAACAGCAGCAGATCAAGCAGCAGCAGCAGCAGATCAAGCAGCAGTAGCAGATCAATCAGCAGCAGCAGCAGATCAAGCAGCAGCAGCAGCAGATCAAGCAGCAGAAGCAGCAGCATATCAAGCAGCAGCAGCAGCAGATCAAGCAACAGCAGCAGCAGATCAAGCAGCAGCAGCAGCAGATCAAGCAGCAGCAGCAGCAGATCAAGCAGCAGCAGCAGCAGATCAAGAAACAGCAGCAGCAGCAGCAGATCAAGCAGCAGCAGCAGCAGCACCAGATCAAGCAGCAGCAGCACCAGATCAAGCAGCAGCAGCAGATCAAGCAGCAGCAGCAGAGGCAGATCAAACAGCAGCAGCAGCAGCAGATCAAGCGGCGGCAGCAGCAGCAGATCAAGCAGCAGCAGCAGCAGATCAAGCAGCAGCAGCAGCAGATCACGAAACAGCAGCAGCAGCAGCAGCAGATCAAGCAGCAGCAGCAGATCAAGCAGCAGCAGCAGCAGCAGGAGATCAAGCAGCAGCAGCAGATCAAGCAGCAGCAGCAGATCAAGAAACAGCAGCAGCAGATCAAGAAGCAGCAGCAGCAGCAGCAGATCAAGCAGCAGCAGCAGATCAAGCAGCAGCAGCAGCAGATCAAGCAGTAGCAGCAGATCAAGCAGCAGCAGCAGCAGATCAAGCAGCAGCAGCAGCAGCAGCAGATCAAGCAGCAGCAGCCGATCAAGCAGCAGCAGCAGATCAGGTAGCAACTGCAGCAGCAGATCAAGCAACAGCAGCAGCAGATCAAGCAGCAGCAGCAGCAGATCAAGCAGCAGCAGCAGCAGCAGATCAAGAAGCAGTAGCAGCAGATCAAACAGCAGCAGATCAAGCAGCAGCAGCAGATCAAGCAGCAGCAGCAGATCAAGCAGCAGCAGCAGCAGATCAGGTAGCAACTGCAGCAGCAGATCAAGCAACAGCAGCAGCAGATCAAGCAGCAGCAGCAGATCAAGCAGCAGCAGCAGATTAAGCAGCAGCAGCAGCAGATCAAGCAGCAGCAGCAGATCAAGCAGCAGCAGCAGATCAAGCAGCAGCAGCAGATTAAGCAGCAGCAGCAGCAGATCAAGCAGCAGCAGCAGATCAAGCAGCAGCAGCAGATCAAGCAGCAGCAGCAGCAGATCAAGCAGCAGCAGCAGCACATCAAACAGCAGCAGCAGAAGCAGATCAAGCAGCGGCAGCAGATCAAGCAGCAGCAGCAGCACCAGATCAAGCAGCAGCAGCAGCACCAGATCAAGCAGCAGCAGCAGATCAAGCAGCAGCAGCAGAGGCAGATCAAACAGCAGCAGCAGCAGCAGATCAAGCGGCGGCAGCAGCAGCAGATCAAGCAGCAGCAGCAGCAGATCACGAAACAGCAGCAGCAGCAGCAGCAGATCAAGCAGCAGCAGCAGCAGATCAAGCAGCAGCAGCAGCAGCAGCAGGAGATCAAGCAGCAGCAGCAGATCAAGCAGCAGCAGCAGATCAAGAAACAGCAGCAGCAGATCAAGAAGCAGCAGCAGCAGCAGCAGATCAAGCAGCAGCAGCAGATCAAGCAGCAGCAGCAGCAGATCAAGCAGTAGCAGCAGATCAAGCAGCAGCAGCAGCAGATCAAGCAGCAGCAGCAGCAGATCAAGCAGCAGCAGCAGATCAAGCTGCCGCAGCAGCAGATCAAGCAGCAGTAGCAGATCAATCAGCAGCAGCAGCAGCAGATCAAGCAGCAGCAGCAGCAGATCAAGGAGCAGAAGCAGCAGCATATCAAGCAGCAGCAGCAGCAGCAGATCAAGCAACAGCAGCAGCAGATCAAGCAGCAGCAGCAGCAGATCAAGCAGCAGCAGCAGCAGATCAAGCAGCAGCAGCAGCAGATCAAGAAACAGCAGCAGCAGCAGCAGATCAAGCAGCAGCAGCAGCAGCACCAGATCAAGCAGCAGCAGCACCAGATCAAGCAGCAGCAGCAGATCAAGCAGCAGCAGCAGAGGCAGATCAAACAGCAGCAGCAGCAGCAGATCAAGCGGCGGCAGCAGCAGCAGATCAAGCAGCAGCAGCAGCAGATCAAGCAGCAGCAGCAGCAGATCACGAAACAGCAGCAGCAGCAGCAGCAGCAGATCAAGCAGCAGCAGCAGCAGCAGATCAAGCAGCAGCAGCAGCAGCAGGAGATCAAGCAGCAGCAGCAGATCAAGCAGCAGCAGCAGCATATCAAGAAACAGCAGCAGCAGATCAAGAAGCAGCAGCAGCAGCAGATCAAGCAGCAGCAGCAGCAGATCAAGCAGCAGCAGCAGCAGCAGATCAAGCAGCAGCAGCAGATCAAGCAGCAGCAGCAGCAGATCAAGCAGCAGCAGCAGCAGATCAAGCAGCAGCAGATCAAGCAGCAGCAGCAGCAGATCAAGCAGCAGCAGCAGCAGATCAAGCAGCAGCAGCAGATCAAGCAGCAGCAGCAGATCAAGGAGCAGCAGCAGCAGATCAAGCAGCAGCAGCAGCAGATCAGGTAGCAACTGCAGCAGCAGATCAAGCAACAGCAGCAGCAGATCAAGCAGCAGCAGCAGATCAAGCAGCAGCAGCAGCAGCAGATCAAGAAGCAGTAGCAGCAGATCAAACAGCAGCAGATCAAGCAGCAGCAGCAGATCAAGCAGCAGCAGCAGATCAAGCAGCAGCAGCAGCAGATCAGGTAGCAACTGCAGCAGCAGATCAAGCAACAGCAGCAGCAGATCAAGCAGCAGCAGCAGATCAAGCAGCAGCAGCAGATTAAGCAGCAGCAGCAGCAGATCAAGCAGCAGCAGCAGATCAAGCAGCAGCAGCAGATCAAGCAGCAGCAGCAGCAGATCAAACAGCAGCAGCAGAAGCAGATCAAGCAGCGGCAGCAGATCAAGCGGCAGCAGCAGCAGCAGATCAAGCAGCAGC
The DNA here is from genome assembly GCF_052857255.1 of Amblyomma americanum. Taxonomy (NCBI): domain Eukaryota; kingdom Metazoa; phylum Arthropoda; class Arachnida; order Ixodida; family Ixodidae; genus Amblyomma; species Amblyomma americanum. The sequence goes on from NC_135502.1 coordinate 134,645,842, forward strand.
AGATCAAGCAGCAGCAGCAGCAGATCAAGCAGCAGCAGCAGCAGATCAAGCAGCAGCAGCAGCAGATTAAGCATCAGCAGCAGCAGCAGCAGATAAAGCAGCAGATCAAGCAGCAGCAGCAGATCAAGCAGCAGAAGCAGCAGCATATCAAGCAGCAGCAGCAGATCAAGCAACAGCAGCAGCAGCAGCAGATCAAGCAGCAGCAGCAGCAGATCAAGCAGCAGCAGCAGCAGCAGATCAAGCAGCAGCAGCAGATCAAGCAGCAGCAGCAGCAGATCAAGCAGCAGCAGCAGCAGATCAAGAAACAGCAGCAGCAGCAGCAGCAGATCAAGCAGCAGCAGCAGCAGATCAAGCAGCAGCAGCACCAGATCAAGCAGCAGCAGCAGAGGCAGATCAAACAGCAGCAGCAGCAGAATCAAGCAGCGGCAGCAGATCAAGCGGCAGCAGCAGCAGCATGTCAAGCAGCAGCAGCAGCAGATCAAGCAGCAGCAGCAGCAGCAGATCAAGCAGCAGCAGCAGCAGGAGATCAAGCAGCAGCAGCAGCAGATCACGAAACAGCAGCAGCAGCAGCAGATCAAGCAGCAGCAGCAGATCAAGCAGCAGCAGCAGCAGGTCAAGCAGCAGCAGCAGCAGGCCAAGCAGCAGCAGCAGCAGCAGATCAAGCAGCAGCAGCAGCAGCAGATCAAGCATCAGCAGCAGCAGCAGCAGATCAAGCAGCAGCAGCAGCAGATCAAGCAGCAGCAGCAGCAGATCAAGCAGCAGAAGCAGCAGCATATCAAGCAGCAGCAGCAGCAGATCAAGCAACAGCAGCAGCAGATCAAGCAGCAGCCGCAGCAGATCAAGCAGCCGCAGCAGATCAAGCAGCAGCAGCAGAAGATCAAGAAACAGCAGCAGCAGCAGCAGATCAAGCAGCAGCAGCAGCAGCACCAGATCAAGCAGCAGCAGCACCAGATCAAGCAGCAGCAGCAGATCAAGCAGCAGCAGCAGAGGCAGATCAAACAGCAGCAGCAGCAGCAGATCAAGCAGCGGCAGCAGATCAAGCGGCGGCAGCAGCAGCAGATCAAGCAGCAGCAGCAGATCAAGCAGCAGCAGCAGCAGATCACGAAACAGCAGCAGCAGATCAAGCAGCAGCAGCAGCAGCAGCTGCAGGAGATCAAGCAGCAGCAGCAGATCAAGCAGCAGCAGCAGATCAAGCAACAGCAGCAGCAGATCAAGCAACAGCATCAGCAGCAGCAGATCAAGCAGCAGCAGCAGATCAAGCAGCAGCAGCAGCAGATCAAGCAGCAGCAGCAGATCAAGCAGCAGCAGCAGCAGATCAAGCAGCAGCAGCAGCAACAGCAGCAGATCAAGCAGCAGCAGCAGATCAAGCAGCAGCAGCAGCAGGTCAAGCAGCAGCAGCAGCATATCAAGCAGCAGCAGCAGCAGCAGATCAAGCAGCAGCAGCAGATCAAGCAGCAGCAGCAGATCAAGAAACTGCAGCAGCAGCAGCAGATCAAGCAGCAGCAGCAGCAGCACCAGATCAAGCAGCAGCAGCACCAGATCAAGCAGCAGCAGCACCAGATCAACCAGCAGCAGCAGAGGCAGATCAAACAGCAGCAGCAGCAGATCAAGCAACAGCAGCAGCAGCAGCAGATCAAGCAGCAGCAGCAGATCAAGCAGCAGCAGCAGCAGCAGATCAAGCAGCAGCAGCAGATCAAGCAGCAGCAGCAGCAGATCAAGCAGCAGCAGCAGCAGATCAAGAAACAGCAGCAGCAGCAGCAGATCAAGCAGCAGCAGCAGCAGATCAAGCAGCAGCAGCACCAGATCAAGCAGCAGCAGCAGAGGCAGATCAAACAGCAGCAGCAGCAGAATCAAGCAGCGGCAGCAGATCAAGCGGCAGCAGCAGCAGCATGTCAAGCAGCAGCAGCAGCAGATCACGAAACAGCAGCAGCAGCAGCAGATCAAGCAGCAGCAGCAGCAGCAGATCAAGCAGCAGCAGCAGCAGATCACGAAACAGCAGCAGCAGCAGCAGATCAAGCAGCAGCAGCAGCAGATCAAGCAGCAGCAGCAGCAGGTCAAGCAGCAGCAGCAGCAGGTCAAGCAGCAGCAGCAGCAGCAGATCAAGCAGCAGCAGCAGCAGCAGATCAAGCATCAGCAGCAGCAGCAGATCAAGCAGCAGCAGCAGCAGATCAAGCAGCAGCAGCAGCAGATCAAGCAGCAGAAGCAGCAGCATATCAAGCAGCAGCAGCAGCAGATCAAGCAACAGCAGCAGCAGATCAAGCAGCAGCAGCAGCAGATCAAGCAGCAGCAGCAGATCAAGCAGCAGCAGCAGAAGATCAAGAAACAGCAGCAGCAGCAGCAGATCAAGCAGCAGCAGCAGCACCAGATCAAGCAGCAGCAGCACCAGATCAAGCAGCAGCAGCAGATCAAGCAGCAGCAGCAGAGGCAGATCAAACAGCAGCAGCAGCAGCAGATCAAGCAGCGGCAGCAGATCAAGCGGCGGCAGCAGCAGCAGATCAAGCAGCAGCAGCAGATCAAGCAGCAGCAGCAGCAGCAGATCACGAAACAGCAGCAGCAGCAGCAGCAGATCAAGCAGCAGCAGCAGCAGCAGCTGCAGGAGATCAAGCAGCAGCAGCAGATCAAGCAGCAGCAGCAGCAGATCAAGCAACAGCAGCAGCAGATCAAGCAACAGCATCAGCAGCAGATCAAGCAGCAGCAGCAGCAGCAGATCAAGCAGCAGCAGCAGATCAAGCAGCAGCAGCAGCAGATCAAGCAGCAGCAGCAGATCAAGCAGCAGCAGCAGCAGATCAAGCAGCAGCAGCAGCAACAGCAGCAGATCAAGCAGCAGCAGCAGATCAAGCAGCAGCAGCAGCAGGTCAAGCAGCAGCAGCAGCATATCAAGCAGCAGCAGCAGCAGCAGCAGATCAAGCAGCAGCAGCAGATCAAGCAGCAGCAGCAGCAGATCAAGCAGCAGCAGCAGCAGATCAAGCAGCAGAAGCAGCAGCATATCAAGCAGCAGCAGCAGCAGATCAAGCAACAGCAGCAGATCAAGCAGCAGCAGCAGCAGATCAAGCAGCAGCAGCAGATCAAGCAGCAGCAGCAGATCAAGAAACAGCAGCAGCCGCAGATCAAGAAGCAGCAGCAGCAGATCAAGCAGCAGCAGATCAAGCAGCAGCAGCAGCACCAGATCAAGCAGCAGCAGCGGATCAAGCAGCAGCAGCAGCAGATCAAGCAGCAGCAGCAGCAGCAGATCAAGCAGCAGCAGCAGCAGCAGATCAAGCAGCAGCAGCAGCAGCAGCAGATCAAGCAGCAGCAGCAGCAGCAGGAGATCAAGCAGCAGCAGCAGATCAAGCAGCAGCAGCAGCAGATCAAGCAGCAGCAGGAGATCAAGCAGCAGCAGCAGCAGCAGATCAAGCAGCAGCAGCAGCAGATCAAGCAGCAGCAGCAGCAGATCAAGCAGCAGCAGCAACAGCAGCAGATCAAGCAGCAGCAGCACATCAAGCAGCAGAAGCAGCAGCATATCAAGCAGCAGCAGCAGCAGATCAAGCAACAGCAGCAGCAGCAGCAGATCAAGCAGCAGCAGCAGATCAAGCAGCAGCAGCAGCAGATCAAGCAGCAGCAGCAGCAGATCAAGAAACAGCAGCAGCAGCAGCAGATCAAGCAGCAGCAGCAGCAGATCAAGCAGCAGCAGCAGCAGATCAAGCAGCAGCAGCACCAGATCAAGCAGCAGCAGCACCAGATCAAGCAGCAGCAGCAGATCAAGCAGCAGCAGCAGCAGCAGCAGATCAAACTGCAGCAGCAGCAGCAGCAGATCAAGCAGCGGCAGCAGCTCAAGCGGCAACACCAGCAGCAGATCAAGCAGCAGCAGCAGATCAAGCAGCAGCAGCAGCAGATCACGCAACAGCAGCAGCAGCAGCAGAAAAAGCAGCAGCACCAGCAGATCAAGCAGCAGCAGCAGCAGGAGATCAAGCAGCAGCAGCAGATCAAGCAGCAGAAGCAGCAGCATATCAAGCAGCAGCAGCAGCAGATCAAGCAGCAGCAGCAGCAGATCAAGCAGCAGCAGCAGATCAAGCAGCAGCAGCAGCAGATCAAGAAACAGCAGCAGCAGATCAAGAAGCAGCAGCAGCAGATCAAGCAGCAGCAGCAGCAGCAGATCAAGCAGCAGCAGCACCAGATCAAGCAGCAGCAGCAGATCAAGCAACAGCAGCAGCAGCAGATCAAGCAGCAGCAGCAGCGGATCAAGCAGCAGCAGCAGCAGCAGATCAAGCAGCAGCAGCAGCAGCATATCAAGCAGCAGCAGCAGATCAAGCAGCAGCAGCAGCAGATCAAGCAGCAGCAGAAGCAGATCAAGCAGCAGCAGCACATCAAGCAGCAGCAGCAGATCAAGCAGCTGCAGCAGCAGCAGATCAAGCAGCAGCAGCAGCAGATCAAGCAGCAGCAGCAGCAGGTCAAGCAGCAGCAGCAGCAGATCAAGCAGCAGCAGCAGCAGATAAAGCAGCAGCAGCAGCAGCAGATCAAGCAGCAGCAGCACCAGCAGATCAAGCAGCAGCAGCAGCAACAGCAGCAGATCAAGCAGCAGCAGCAGTAGATCAAGCAGCAGCAGCAGATCAAGCAGCAGCAGCAGCAGCAGATCGAGCAGCAGCAGCAGCAGCAGCAGGTCAAGCAGCAGCAGCAGCAGATCAAGCAGCAGCAGCAGCAGCAGATCAAGCATCAGCAGCAGCAGCAGATCAAGCAGCAGCAGATCAAGCAGCAGAAGCAGCAGCATATCAAGGAGCAGCAGCAGCAGCAGCAGCAGCAGCAGATCAAGCAGCAGCAGCAGCAGATCAAGCAGCAGCAGCAGATCAAGCAGCAGCAGCAGCAGATCAAGCAGCAGCAGCGGATCAAGCAGCAGCAGCAGCAGCAGGTCAAGCAGCAGCAGCAGATCAAGCAGCAGCAGCAGCAGCAGGAGATCAAGCAGCAGCAGCAGATCAAGCAGCAGCAGCAGCAGCAGATCAAGCAGCAGCAGCAGCAGCAGCAGCAGCACCAGATCAAGCAGCAGCAGCAGATCAAGCAGCAGAAGCAGCAGCATATCAAGCAGCAGCAGCAGCAGATCAAGCAACAGCAGCAGCAGCAGCAGCAGATCAAGCAGCAGCAGCAGATCAAGCAGCAGCAGATCAAGCAGCAGCAGATCAAGCAGCAGCAGCAGATCAAGAAACAGCAGCAGCAGCAGATCAAGCAGCAGCAGCAGCAGATCAAGCAGCAGCAGCACCAGATCAAGCAGCAGCAGCACCAGATCAAGCAGCAGCAGCAGATCAAGCAGCAGCAGCAGCAGCAGATCAAGCAGCAGCAGCAGCAGATCAAGCAGCAGAAGCAGCAGCATATCAAGCAGCAGCAGCAGATCAAGCAGCAGCAGCAGATCAAGCAGCAGCAGCAGCAGCAGAACAAGCAGCAGCAGAGGCAGATCAAACAGCAGCAGCAGCAGATCAAGCAGCGGCAGCAGATCAAGCGGCGGCAGCAGCAGCAGATCAAGCAGCAGCAGCAGATCAAGCAGCAACAGCAGCAGATCCCGAAACAGCAGCAGCAGCAGCAGATCAAGCAGCAGCAGCAGCAGGAGATCAAGCAGCAGCAGCAGCAGCAGGAGATCAAGCAGCAGCAGCAGATCAAGCAGCAGCAGCAGCAGCAGCAGCAGGAGATCAAGCAGCAGCAGCAGATCAAGCAGCAGAAGCAGCAGCAGATCAAGCAGCAGCAGCAGATCAAGAAACAGCAGCAGCAGATCAAGAAGCAGCAGCAGCAGCAGATCAAGCAGCAGCAGCACCAGATCAAGCAGCAGCACCAGATCAAGCAGCAGCAGCAGATCAAGCATCAGCAGCAGCAGATCAAGCAGCAGCAGCAGCAGATCAAGCAGCAGCAGCAGCAGATCAAGCAGCAGCAGCAGAAGCAGATCAAGCAGCAGCAGCAGAAGCAGATCAAGCAGCAGCAGCAGCAGCAGATCAAGCAGCAGCAGCAGCAGATCAAGCAGCAGCAGCAGCAGCAGATCAAGCAGCAGCAGCAGCAGCAGGTCAAGCAGCAGCAGCAGCAGCAGCAGCAGATCAAGCAGCAGCAGCAGATCAAGCAGCAGCAGCAGCAGATCAAGCAGCAGCAGCAGCAGATCAAGCAGCAGCAGCATCAGATCAAGCAGCAGCAGCAGCAGATCAAGCAGCAGCAGCAGCACCAGCAGATCAAGCAGCAGCAGCAGCAGCAGATCAAGCAGCAGCAGCAGCACCAGCAGATCAAGCAGCAGCAGCAACAGCAGCAGATCAAGCAGCAGCAGCAGCAGATCAAGCAGCAGTAGCAGATCAATCAGCAGCAGCAGCAGATCAAGCAGCAGCAGCAGCAGATCAAGGAGCAGAAGCAGCAGCATATCAAGCAGCAGCAGCAGCAGATCAAGCAACAGCAGCAGCAGATCAAGCAGCAGCAGCAGCAGATCAAGCAGCAGCAGCAGCAGATCAAGAAACAGCAGCAGCAGCAGCAGATCAAGCAGCAGCAGCAGCAGCACCAGATCAAGCAGCAGCAGCACCAGATCAAGCAGCAGCAGCAGATCAAGCAGCAGCAGCAGAGGCAGATCAAACAGCAGCAGCAGCAGCAGATCAAGCGGCGGCAGCAGCAGCAGATCAAGCAGCAGCAGCAGCAGATCAAGCAGCAGCAGCAGCAGATCACGAAACAGCAGCAGCAGCAGCAGCAGATCAAGCAGCAGCAGCAGCAGCAGATCAAGCAGCAGCAGCAGCAGCAGCAGGAGATCAAGCAGCAGCAGCAGATCAAGCAGCAGCAGCAGCAGATCAAGAAACAGCCGCAGCAGATCAAGAAGCAGCAGCAGCAGCAGATCAAGCAGCAGCAGCAGCAGATCAAGCAGCAGCAGCAGCAGATCAAGCAGCAGCAGCAGCAGAGCAAGCAGCAGCAGCAGCAGATCAAGCAGCAGTAGCAGCAGATCAAGCAGCAGCAGCAGCAGATCAAGCAGCAGCAGCAGCAGCAGCACCAGATCAAGCAGCAGCAGCACCAGATCAAGCAGCAGCAGCAGATCAAGCAGCAGCAGCAGAGGCAGATCAAACAGCAGCAGCAGCAGCAGATCAAGCGGCGGCAGCAGCAGCAGATCAAGCAGCAGCAGCAGCAGATCAAGCAGCAGCAGCAGCAGATCACGAAACAGCAGCAGCAGCAGCAGCAGATCAAGCAGCAGCAGCAGATCAAGCAGCAGCAGCAGCAGCAGGAGATCAAGCAGCAGCAGCAGATCAAGCAGCAGCAGCAGATCAAGAAACAGCAGCAGCAGATCAAGAAGCAGCAGCAGCAGCAGCAGATCAAGCAGCAGCAGCAGATCAAGCAGCAGCAGCAGCAGATCAAGCAGTAGCAGCAGATCAAGCAGCAGCAGCAGCAGATCAAGCAGCAGCAGCAGCAGCAGATCAAGCAGCAGCAGCCGATCAAGCAGCAGCAGCAGATCAGGTAGCAACTGCAGCAGCAGATCAAGCAACAGCAGCAGCAGATCAAGCAGCAGCAGCAGCAGATCAAGCAGCAGCAGCAGCAGCAGATCAAGAAGCAGTAGCAGCAGATCAAACAGCAGCAGATCAAGCAGCAGCAGCAGATCAAGCAGCAGCAGCAGATCAAGCAGCAGCAGCAGCAGATCAGGTAGCAACTGCAGCAGCAGATCAAGCAACAGCAGCAGCAGATCAAGCAGCAGCAGCAGATCAAGCAGCAGCAGCAGATTAAGCAGCAGCAGCAGCAGATCAAGCAGCAGCAGCAGATCAAGCAGCAGCAGCAGATCAAGCAGCAGCAGCAGATTAAGCAGCAGCAGCAGCAGATCAAGCAGCAGCAGCAGATCAAGCAGCAGCAGCAGATCAAGCAGCAGCAGCAGAGGCAGATCAAACAGCAGCAGCAGCAGCAGATCAAGCGGCGGCAGCAGCAGCAGATCAAGCAGCAGCAGCAGCAGATCACGAAACAGCAGCAGCAGCAGCAGCAGATCAAGCAGCAGCAGCAGCAGATCAAGCAGCAGCAGCAGCAGCAGCAGGAGATCAAGCAGCAGCAGCAGATCAAGCAGCAGCAGCAGATCAAGAAACAGCAGCAGCAGATCAAGAAGCAGCAGCAGCAGCAGCAGATCAAGCAGCAGCAGCAGATCAAGCAGCAGCAGCAGCAGATCAAGCAGTAGCAGCAGATCAAGCAGCAGCAGCAGCAGATCAAGCAGCAGCAGCAGCAGATCAAGCAGCAGCAGCAGATCAAGCTGCCGCAGCAGCAGATCAAGCAGCAGTAGCAGATCAATCAGCAGCAGCAGCAGCAGATCAAGCAGCAGCAGCAGCAGATCAAGGAGCAGAAGCAGCAGCATATCAAGCAGCAGCAGCAGCAGCAGATCAAGCAACAGCAGCAGCAGATCAAGCAGCAGCAGCAGCAGATCAAGCAGCAGCAGCAGCAGATCAAGCAGCAGCAGCAGCAGATCAAGAAACAGCAGCAGCAGCAGATCAAGCAGCACCAGATCAAGCAGCAGCAGCAGATCAAGCAGCAGCAGCAGAGGCAGATCAAACAGCAGCAGCAGCAGCAGATCAAGCGGCGGCAGCAGCAGCAGATCAAGCAGCAGCAGCAGCAGATCAAGCAGCAGCAGCAGCAGATCACGAAACAGCAGCAGCAGCAGCAGCAGCAGATCAAGCAGCAGCAGCAGCAGCAGATCAAGCAGCAGCAGCAGCAGCAGGAGATCAAGCAGCAGCAGCAGATCAAGCAGCAGCAGCAGCATATCAAGAAACAGCAGCAGCAGATCAAGAAGCAGCAGCAGCAGCAGATCAAGCAGCAGCAGCAGCAGATCAAGCAGCAGCAGCAGCAGCAGCAGATCAAGCAGCAGCAGCAGATCAAGCAGCAGCAGCAGCAGATCAAGCAGCAGCAGCAGCAGATCAAGCAGCAGCAGATCAAGCAGCAGCAGCAGCAGATCAAGCAGCAGCAGCAGCAGATCAAGCAGCAGCAGCAGATCAAGCAGCAGCAGCAGATCAAGGAGCAGCAGCAGCAGATCAAGCAGCAGCAGCAGCAGATCAGGTAGCAACTGCAGCAGCAGATCAAGCAACAGCAGCAGCAGATCAAGCAGCAGCAGCAGATCAAGCAGCAGCAGCAGCAGCAGATCAAGAAGCAGTAGCAGCAGATCAAACAGCAGCAGATCAAGCAGCAGCAGCAGATCAAGCAGCAGCAGCAGATCAAGCAGCAGCAGCAGCAGATCAGGTAGCAACTGCAGCAGCAGATCAAGCAACAGCAGCAGCAGATCAAGCAGCAGCAGCAGATCAAGCAGCAGCAGCAGATTAAGCAGCAGCAGCAGCAGATCAAGCAGCAGCAGCAGATCAAGCAGCAGCAGCAGATCAAGCAGCAGCAGCAGCAGCAGATCAAACAGCAGCAGCAGAAGCAGATCAAGCAGCGGCAGCAGATCAAGCGGCAGCAGCAGCAGCAGATCAAGCAGCAGCAGATCAAGCAGCAGCAGCAGATCAAGCAGCAGCAGCAGCAGATCAAGCAGCAGCAGCAGCAGATTAAGCATCAGCAGCAGCAGATCAAGCAGCAGCAGCAGATCAAGCAGCAGAAGCAGCAGCATATCAAGCAGCAGCAGCAGATCAAGCAACAGCAGCAGCAGCAGCAGATCAAGCAGCAGCAGCAGCAGATCAAGCAGCAGCAGCAGCAGCAGATCAAGCAGCAGCAGCAGATCAAGCAGCAGCAGCAGCAGATCAAGCAGCAGCAGCAGCAGATCAAGAAACAGCAGCAGCAGCAGCAGCAGATCAAGCAGCAGCAGCAGCAGATCAAGCAGCAGCAGCACCAGATCAAGCAGCAGCAGCAGAGGCAGATCAAACAGCAGCAGCAGCAGAATCAAGCAGCGGCAGCAGATCAAGCGGCAGCAGCAGCAGCATGTCAAGCAGCAGCAGCAGCAGATCAAGCAGCAGCAGCAGCAGCAGATCAAGCAGCAGCAGCAGCAGGAGATCAAGCAGCAGCAGCAGCAGATCACGAAACAGCAGCAGCAGCAGCAGATCAAGCAGCAGCAGCAGATCAAGCAGCAGCAGCAGCAGGTCAAGCAGCAGCAGCAGCAGGCCAAGCAGCAGCAGCAGCAGCAGATCAAGCAGCAGCAGCAGCAGCAGATCAAGCATCAGCAGCAGCAGCAGCAGATCAAGCAGCAGCAGCAGCAGATCAAGCAGCAGCAGCAGCAGATCAAGCAGCAGAAGCAGCAGCATATCAAGCAGCAGCAGCAGCAGATCAAGCAACAGCAGCAGCAGATCAAGCAGCAGCCGCAGCAGATCAAGCAGCCGCAGCAGATCAAGCAGCAGCAGCAGAAGATCAAGAAACAGCAGCAGCAGCAGCAGATCAAGCAGCAGCAGCAGCAGCACCAGATCAAGCAGCAGCAGCACCAGATCAAGCAGCAGCAGCAGATCAAGCAGCAGCAGCAGAGGCAGATCAAACAGCAGCAGCAGCAGCAGATCAAGCAGCGGCAGCAGATCAAGCGGCGGCAGCAGCAGCAGATCAAGCAGCAGCAGCAGATCAAGCAGCAGCAGCAGCAGATCACGAAACAGCAGCAGCAGATCAAGCAGCAGCAGCAGCAGCAGCAGCTGCAGGAGATCAAGCAGCAGCAGCAGATCAAGCAGCAGCAGCAGATCAAGCAACAGCAGCAGCAGATCAAGCAACAGCATCAGCAGCAGCAGATCAAGCAGCAGCAGCAGATCAAGCAGCAGCAGCAGCAGATCAAGCAGCAGCAGCAGATCAAGCAGCAGCAGCAGCAGATCACGCAGCAGCAGCAGCAACAGCAGCAGATCAAGCAGCAGCAGCAGATCAAGCAGCAGCAGCAGCAGGTCAAGCAGCAGCAGCAGCATATCAAGCAGCAGCAGCAGCAGCAGATCAAGCAGCAGCAGCAGATCAAGCAGCAGCAGCAGATCAAGAAACTGCAGCAGCAGCAGCAGATCAAGCAGCAGCAGCAGCAGCACCAGATCAAGCAGCAGCAGCACCAGATCAAGCAGCAGCAGCACCAGATCAACCAGCAGCAGCAGAGGCAGATCAAACAGCAGCAGCAGCAGATCAAGCAACAGCAGCAGCAGCAGCAGATCAAGCAGCAGCAGCAGATCAAGCAGCAGCAGCAGCAGCAGATCAAGCAGCAGCAGCAGATCAAGCAGCAGCAGCAGCAGATCAAGCAGCAGCAGCAGCAGATCAAGAAACAGCAGCAGCAGCAGCAGATCAAGCAGCAGCAGCAGCAGATCAAGCAGCAGCAGCACCAGATCAAGCAGCAGCAGCAGAGGCAGATCAAACAGCAGCAGCAGCAGAATCAAGCAGCGGCAGCAGATCAAGCGGCAGCAGCAGCAGCATGTCAAGCAGCAGCAGCAGCAGATCACGAAACAGCAGCAGCAGCAGCAGATCAAGCAGCAGCAGCAGCAGCAGATCAAGCAGCAGCAGCAGCAGATCACGAAACAGCAGCAGCAGCAGCAGATCAAGCAGCAGCAGCAGCAGATCAAGCAGCAGCAGCAGCAGGTCAAGCAGCAGCAGCAGCAGCAGGTCAAGCAGCAGCAGCAGCAGCAGATCAAGCAGCAGCAGCAGCAGCAGATCAAGCATTAGCAGCAGCAGCAGATCAAGCAGCAGCAGCAGCAGATCAAGCAGCAGCAGCAGCAGATCAAGCAGCAGAAGCAGCAGCATATCAAGCAGCAGCAGCAGCAGATCAAGCAACAGCAGCAGCAGATCAAGCAGCAGCAGCAGCAGATCAAGCAGCAGCAGCAGATCAAGCAGCAGCAGCAGAAGATCAAGAAACAGCAGCAGCAGCAGCAGATCAAGCAGCAGCAGCAGCACCAGATCAAGCAGCAGCAGCACCAGATCAAGCAGCAGCAGCAGATCAAGCAGCAGCAGCAGAGGCAGATCAAACAGCAGCAGCAGCAGCAGATCAAGCAGCGGCAGCAGATCAAGCGGCGGCAGCAGCAGCAGATCAAGCAGCAGCAGCAGATCAAGCAGCAGCAGCAGCAGCAGATCACGAAACAGCAGCAGCAGCAGCAGCAGATCAAGCAGCAGCAGCAGCAGCAGCTGCAGGAGATCAAGCAGCAGCAGCAGATCAAGCAGCAGCAGCAGCAGATCAAGCAACAGCAGCAGCAGATCAAGCAACAGCATCAGCAGCAGATCAAGCAGCAGCAGCAGCAGCAGATCAAGCAGCAGCAGCAGATCAAGCAGCAGCAGCAGCAGATCAAGCAGCAGCAGCAGATCAAGCAGCAGCAGCAGCAGATCAAGCAGCAGCAGCAGCAACAGCAGCAGATCAAGCAGCAGCAGCAGATCAAGCAGCAGCAGCAGCAGGTCAAGCAGCAGCAGCATATCAAGCAGCAGCAGCAGCAGCAGATCAAGCAGCAGCAGCAGATCAAGCAGCAGCAGCAGCAGATCAAGCAGCAGCAGCAGCAGATCAAGCAGCAGAAGCAGCAGCATATCAAGCAGCAGCAGCAGCAGATCAAGCAACAGCAGCAGATCAAGCAGCAGCAGCAGCAGATCAAGCAGCAGCAGCAGATCAAGCAGCAGCAGCAGATCAAGAAACAGCAGCAGCCGCAGATCAAGAAGCAGCAGCAGCAGATCAAGCAGCAGCAGATCAAGCAGCAGCAGCAGCACCAGATCAAGCAGCAGCAGCGGATCAAGCAGCAGCAGCAGCAGATCAAGCAGCAGCAGCAGCAGCAGCAGATCAAGCAGCAGCAGCAGCAGCAGATCAAGCAGCAGCAGCAGCAGCAGGAGATCAAGCAGCAGCAGCAGATCAAGCAGCAGCAGCAGCAGATCAAGCAGCAGCAGGAGATCAAGCAGCAGCAGCAGCAGCAGATCAAGCAGCAGCAGCAGCAGATCAAGCAGCAGCAGCAGCAGATCAAGCAGCAGCAGCAACAGCAGCAGATCAAGCAGCAGCAGCACATCAAGCAGCAGAAGCAGCAGCATATCAAGCAGCAGCAGCAGCAGATCAAGCAACAGCAGCAGCAGCAGCAGATCAAGCAGCAGCAGCAGATCAAGCAGCAGCAGCAGCAGATCAAGCAGCAGCAGCAGCAGATCAAGAAACAGCAGCAGCAGCAGCAGATCAAGCAGCAGCAGCAGCAGATCAAGCAGCAGCAGCACCAGATCAAGCAGCAGCAGCACCAGATCAAGCAGCAGCAGCAGATCAAGCAGCAGCAGCAGCAGCAGCAGATCAAACTGCAGCAGCAGCAGCAGCAGATCAAGCAGCGGCAGCAGCTCAAGCGGCAGCACCAGCAGCAGATCAAGCAGCAGCAGCAGATCAAGCAGCAGCAGCAGCAGATCACGCAACAGCAGCAGCAGCAGCAGAAAAAGCAGCAGCACCAGCAGATCAAGTAGCAGCAGCAGCAGGAGATCAAGCAGCAGCAGCAGATCAAGCAGCAGAAGCAGCAGCATATCAAGCAGCAGCAGCAGCAGATCAAGCAGCAGCAGCAGCAGATCAAGCAGCAGCAGCAGATCAAGCAGCAGCAGCAGCAGATCAAGAAACAGCAGCAGCAGATCAAGAAGCAGCAGCAGCAGATCAAGCAGCAGCAGCAGCAGCAGATCAAGCAGCAGCAGCACCAGATCAAGCAGCAGCAGCAGATCAAGCAACAGCAGCAGCAGCAGATCAAGCAGCAGCAGCAGCGGATCAAGCAGCAGCAGCAGCAGCAGATCAAGCAGCAGCAGCAGCAGCATATCAAGCAGCAGCAGCAGATCAAGCAGCAGCAGCAGCAGATCTAGCAGCAGCAGAAGCAGATCAAGCAGCAGCAGCACATCAAGCAGCAGCAGCAGATCAAGCAGCTGCAGCAGCAGCAGATCAAGCAGCAGCAGCAGCAGATCAAGCAGCAGCAGCAGGTCAAGCAGCAGCAGCAGCAGATCAAGCAGCAGCAGCAGCAGATAAAGCAGCAGCAGCAGCAGTAGATCAAGCAGCAGCAGCAGATCAAGCAGCAGCAGCAGCAGCAGATCGAGCAGCAGCAGCAGCAGCAGGTCAAGCAGCAGCAGCAGCAGATCAAGCAGCAGCAGCAGCAGCAGATCAAGCATCAGCAGCAGCAGCAGATCAAGCAGCAGCAGATCAAGCAGCAGAAGCAGCAGCATATCAAGGAGCAGCAGCAGCAGCAGCAGCAGCAGATCAAGCAGCAGCAGCAGCAGATCAAGCAGCAGCAGCAGATCAAGCAGCAGCAGCAGCAGATCAAGCAGCAGCAGCGGATCAAGCAGCAGCAGCAGCAGGTCAAGCAGCAGCAGCAGATCAAGCAGCAGCAGCAGCAGCAGGAGATCAAGCAGCAGCAGCAGATCAAGCAGCAGCAGCAGCAGCAGATCAAGCAGCAGCAGCAGCAGCAGCAGCACCAGATCAAGCAGCAGCAGCAGATCAAGCAGCAGAAGCAGCAGCATATCAAGCAGCAGCAGCAGCAGATCAAGCAACAGCAGCAGCAGCAGCAGCAGATCAAGCAGCAGCAGCAGATCAAGCAGCAGCAGATCAAGCAGCAGCAGATCAAGCAGCAGCAGCAGATCAAGAAACAGCAGCAGCAGCAGATCAAGCAGCAGCAGCAGCAGATCAAGCAGCAGCAGCACCAGATCAAGCAGCAGCAGCACCAGATCAAGCAGCAGCAGCAGATCAAGCAGCAGCAGCAGCAGCAGATCAAGCAGCAGCAGCAGCAGATCAAGCAGCAGAAGCAGCAGCATATCAAGCAGCAGCAGCAGATCAAGCAGCAGCAGCAGATCAAGCAGCAGCAGCAGCAGCAGAACAAGCAGCAGCAGAGGCAGATCAAACAGCAGCAGCAGCAGATCAAGCAGCGGCAGCAGATCAAGCGGCGGCAGCAGCAGCAGATCAAGCAGCAGCAGCAGATCAAGCAGCAACAGCAGCAGATCCCGAAACAGCAGCAGCAGCAGCAGATCAAGCAGCAGCAGCAGCAGGAGATCAAGCAGCAGCAGCAGCAGCAGGAGATCAAGCAGCAGCAGCAGATCAAGCAGCAGCAGCAGCAGCAGCAGCAGGAGATCAAGCAGCAGCAGCAGATCAAGCAGCAGAAGCAGCAGCAGATCAAGCAGCAGCAGCAGCAGATCAAGAAACAGCAGCAGCAGATCAAGAAGCAGCAGCAGCAGCAGATCAAGCAGCAGCAGCACCAGATCAAGCAGCAGCACCAGATCAAGCAGCAGCAGCAGATCAAGCATCAGCAGCAGCAGATCAAGCAGCAGCAGCAGCAGATCAAGCAGCAGCAGCAGCAGATCAAGCAGCAGCAGCAGAAGCAGATCAAGCAGCAGCAGCAGAAGCAGATCAAGCAGCAGCAGCAGCAGCAGCAGATCAAGCAGCAGCAGCAGCAGATCAAGCAGCAGCAGCAGCAGCAGATCAAGCAGCAGCAGCAGATCAAGCAGCAGCAGCAGCAGCAGGTCAAGCAGCAGCAGCAGCAGCAGCAGCAGCAGATCAAGCAGCAGCAGCAGATCAAGCAGCAGCAGCAGCAGATCAAGCAGCAGCAGCAGCAGATCAAGCAGCAGCAGCATCAGATCAAGCAGCAGCAGCAGCAGATCAAGCAGCAGCAGCAGCACCAGCAGATCAAGCAGCAGCAGCAGCAGCAGATCAAGCAGCAGCAGCAGCACCAGCAGATCAAGCAGCAGCAGCAACAGCAGCAGATCAAGCAGCAGCAGCAGCAGATCAAGCAGCAGTAGCAGATCAATCAGCAGCAGCAGCAGATCAAGCAGCAGCAGCAGCAGATCAAGGAGCAGAAGCAGCAGCATATCAAGCAGCAGCAGCAGCAGATCAAGCAACAGCAGCAGCAGATCAAGCAGCAGCAGCAGCAGATCAAGCAGCAGCAGCAGCAGATCAAGAAACAGCAGCAGCAGCAGCAGATCAAGCAGCAGCAGCAGCAGCACCAGATCAAGCAGCAGCAGCACCAGATCAAGCAGCAGCAGCAGATCAAGCAGCAGCAGCAGAGGCAGATCAAACAGCAGCAGCAGCAGCAGATCAAGCGGCGGCAGCAGCAGCAGATCAAGCAGCAGCAGCAGCAGATCAAGCAGCAGCAGCAGATCACGAAACAGCAGCAGCAGCAGCAGCAGATCAAGCAGCAGCAGCAGCAGCAGATCAAGCAGCAGCAGCAGCAGCAGCAGGAGATCAAGCAGCAGCAGCAGATCAAGCAGCAGCAGCAGCAGATCAAGAAACAGCCGCAGCAGATCAAGAAGCAGCAGCAGCAGCAGATCAAGCAGCAGCAGCAGCAGATCAAGCAGCAGCAGCAGCAGATCAAGCAGCAGCAGCAGATCAAGCAGCAGCAGCAGCAGAGCAAGCAGCAGCAGCAGCAGATCAAGCAGCAGTAGCAGCAGATCAAGCAGCAGCAGCAGCAGATCAAGCAGCAGCAGCAGATCAAGCAGCAGCAGCAGATCAAGGAGCAGCAGCAGATCAGGTAGCAACTGCAGCAGCAGATCAAGCAACAGCAGCAGCAGATCAAGCAGCAGCAGCAGCAGATCAAGCAGCAGCAGCAGCAGCAGATCAAGAAGCAGTAGCAGCAGATCAAACAGCAGCAGATCAAGCAGCAGCAGCAGCAGATCAAGCAGCAGCAGCAGCAGATCAGGTAGCAACTGCAGCAGCAGATCAAGCAACAGCAGCAGCAGATCAAGCAGCAGCAGCAGATCAAGCAGCAGCAGCAGATTAAGCAGCAGCAGCAGCAGATCAAGCAGCAGCAGCAGATCAAGCAGCAGCAGCAGATCAAGCAGCAGCAGCAGATCAAGCAGCAGCAGCAGCAGATCAAGCAGCAGCAGCAGCAGATTAAGCATCAGCAGCAGCAGCAGCAGCAGATAAAGCAGCAGATCAAGCAGCAGCAGCAGATCAAGCAGCAGAAGCAGCAGCATATCAAGCAGCAGCAGCAGCAGCAGATCAAGCAACAGCAGCAGCAGCAGCAGATCAAGCAGCAGCAGCAGCAGATCAAGCAGCAGCAGCAGCAGCAGCAGATCAAGCAGCAGCAGCAGATCAAGCAGCAGCAGCAGCAGATCAAGCAGCAGCAGCAGCAGATCAAGAAACAGCAGCAGCAGCAGCAGATCAAGCAGCAGCAGCAGCAGATCAAGCAGCAGCAGCACCAGATCAAGCAGCAGCAGCAGAGGCAGATCAAACAGCAGCAGCAGCAGAATCAAGCAGCGGCAGCAGATCAAGCGGCAGCAGCAGCAGCATGTCAAGCAGCAGCAGCAGCAGATCACGAAACAGCAGCAGCAGCAGCAGGTCAAGCAGCAGCAGCAGCAGGAGATCAAGCAGCAGCAGCAGCAGATCAAGAAACAGCAGCAGCAGCAGCAGATCAAGCAGCAGCAGCAGATCAAGCAGCAGCAGCAGCAGCAGGTCAAGCAGCAGCAGCAGCAGGTCAAGCAGCAGCAGCAGCAGCAGATCAAGCAGCAGCAGCAGCAGCAGATCAAGCATCAGCAGCAGCAGCAGATCAAGCAGCAGCAGCAGCAGATCAAGCAGCAGCAGCAGCAGATCAAGCAGCAGAAGCAGCAGCATATCAAGCAGCAGCAGCAGCAGATCAAGCAACAGCAGCAGCAGATCAAGCAGCAGCAGCAGCAGATCAAGCAGCAGCAGCAGATCAAGCAGCAGCAGCAGAAGATCAAGAAACAGCAGCAGCAGCAGATCAAGCAGCAGCAGCACCAGATCAAGCAGCAGCAGCACCAGATCAAGCAGCAGCAGCAGATCAAGCAGCAGCAGCAGAGGCAGATCAAACAGCAGCAGCAGCAGCAGATCAAGCAGCGGCAGCAGATCAAGCGGCGGCAGCAGCAGCAGACCAAGCAGCAGCAGCAGATCAAGCAGCAGCAGCAGCAGATCACGAAACAGCAGCAGCAGCAGCAGCAGATCAAGCAGCAGCAGCAGCAGCAGCTGCAGGAGATCAAGCAGCAGCAGCAGATCAAGCAGCAGCAGCAGCAGATCAAGCAACAGCAGCAGCAGATCAAGCAACAGCATCAGCAGCAGATCAAGCAGCAGCAGCAGCAGATCAAGCAGCAGCAGCAGCAGATCAAGCAGCAGCAGCAGATCAAGCAGCAGCAGCAGATCAAGCAGCAGCAGCAGCAACAGCAGCAGATCAAGCAGCAGCAGCAGATCAAGCAGCAGCAGCAGCAGCAGGTCAACCAGCAGCAGCAGCATATCAAGCAGCAGCAGCAGCAGCAGATCAAGCAGCAGCAGCAGATCAAGCAGCAGCAGCAGCAGCAGCAGATCAAGCAGCAGCAGCAGCAGATCAAGCAGCAGAAGCAGCAGCATATCAAGCAGCAGCAGCAGCAGCAGATCAAGCAACAGCAGCAGATCAAGCAGCAGCAGCAGCAGCAGATCAAGAAACAGCAGCAGCAGCAGATCAAGAAGCAGCAGCAGCAGATCAAGCAGCAGCAGCAGATCAAGCCGCAGCAGCAGCACCAGATCAAGCAGCAGCAGCGGATCAAGCAGCAGCAGCAGCAGCAGCAGATCAAGCAGCAGCAGCAGCAGATCAAGCAGCAGCAGCAGCAGCAGATCAAGCAGCAGCAGCAGCAGCAGGAGATCAAGCAGCAGCAGCAGATCAAGCAGCAGCAGCAGCAGATCAAGCAGCAGCAGGAGATCAAGCAGCAGCAGCAGCAGATCAAGCAGCAGCAGCAGCAGATCAAGCAGCAGCAGCAGATCAAGCAGCAGCAGCAGCAGATCAAGCAGCAGCAGCAGATCAAGCAGCAGCAGCAGATCAAGCAGCAGAAGCAGCAGCATATCAAGCAGCAGCAGCAGATCAAGCAACAGCAGCAGCAGCAGCAGCAGATCAAGCAGCAGCAGCAGATCAAGCAGCAGCAGCAGCAGATCAAGAAACAGCAGCAGCAGCAGATCAAGCAGCAGCAGCAGCAGATCAAGCAGCAGCAGCACCAGATCAAGCAGCAGCAGCAGATCAAGCAGCAGCAGCAGCAGCAGATCAAACTGCAGCAGCAGCAGCAGCAGATCAAGCAGCGGCAGCAGCTCAAGCGGCAGCAGCAGCAGCAGATCAAGCAGCAGCAGCAGATCAAGCAGCAGCAGCAGCAGATCACGCAACAGCAGCAGCAGCAGAAAAAGCAGCAGCACCAGCAGATCAAGCAGCAGCAGCAGCAGGAGATCAAGCAGCAGCAGCAGATCAAGCAGCAGAAGCAGCAGCATATCAAGCAGCAGCAGCAGATCAAGCAGCAGCAGCAGCAGATCAAGCAGCAGCACCAGATCAAGCAGCAGCAGCAGATCAAGAAACAGCAGCAGCAGATCAAGAAGCAGCAGCAGCAGATCAAGCAGCAGCAGCAGCAGCAGATCAAGCAGCAGCAGCACCAGATCAAGCAGCAGCAGCAGATCAAGCAGCAGCAGCAGCAGCAGATCAAGCAGCAGCAGCAGCAGCATATCAAGCAGCAGCAGCAGCAGATCAAGCAGCAGCAGCAGCAGATCAAGCAGCAGCAGAAGCAGATCAAGCAGCAGCAGCACATCAAGCAGCAGCAGCAGATCAAGCAGCTGCAGCAGCAGCAGATCAAGCAGCAGCAGCAGATCAAGCAGCAGCAGCAGGTCAAGCAGCAGCAGCAGCAGATCAAGCAGCAGCAGCAGCAGATAAAGCAGCAGCAGCAGCAGCAGATCAAGCAGCAGCAGCACCAGCAGATCAAGCAGCAGCAGCAGCAACAGCAGCAGATCAAGCAGCAGCAGCAGCAGCAGCAGATCGAGCAGCAGCAGCAGGTCAAGCAGCAGCAGCAGCAGATCAAGCAGCAGCAGCAGCAGCAGATCAAGCATCAGCAGCAGCAGATCAAGCAGCAGCAGATCAAGCAGCAGAAGCAGCAGCATATCAAGGAGCAGCAGCAGCAGCAGCAGCAGATCAAGCAACAGCAGCAGCAGCAGCAGCAGCAGATCAAGCAGCAGCAGCAGCAGATCAAGCAGGAGCAGCAGATCAAGCAGCAGCAGCAGCAGATCAAGCAGCAGCAGCGGATCAAGCAGCAGCAGCAGCAGGTCAAGCAGCAGCAGCAGATCAAGCAGCAGCAGCAGCAGCAGGAGATCAAGCAGCAGCAGCAGATCAAGCAGCAGCAGCAGCAGATCAAGCAGCAGCAGCAGCAGCAGCAGCACCAGATCAAGCAGCAGCAGCAGATCAAGCAGCAGAAGCAGCAGCATATCAAGCAGCAGCAGCAGCAGCAGATCAAGCAACAGCAGCAGCAGCAGCAGATCAAGCAGCAGCAGATCAAGCAGCAGCAGCAGATCAAGAAACAGCAGCAGCAGCAGATCAAGAAACAGCAGCAGCAGCAGATCAAGCAGCAGCAGCAGCAGCACCAGATCAAGCAGCAGCAGCACCAGATCAAGCAGCAGCAGCAGATCAAGCAGCAGCAGCAGCAGCAGATCAAGCAGCAGCAGCAGCAGATCAAGCAGCAGAAGCAGCAGCATATCAAGCAGCAGCAGCAGATCAAGCAGCAGCAGCAGATCAAGCAGCAGCAGCAGCAGCAGAGCAAGCAGCAGCAGCAGATCAAGCAGCAGAAGCAGCAGCATATCAAGCAGCAGCAGCAGCAGCAGATCAAGCAACAGCAGCAGATCAAGCAGCAGCAGCAGCAGATCAAGCAGCAGCAGCAGATCAAGCAGCAGCAGCAGCAGCAGATCAAGAAACAGCAGCAGCAGCAGATCAAGAAGCAGCAGCAGCAGATCAAGCAGCAGCAGATCAAGCAGCAGCAGCAGCACCAGATCAAGCAGCAGCAGCGGATCAAGCAGCAGCAGCAGCAGCAGATCAAGCAGCAGCAGCAGCAGCAGCAGATCAAGCAGCAGCAGCAGCAGCAGGAGATCAAGCAGCAGCAGCAGATCAAGCAGCAGCAGCAGCAGATCAAGCAGCAGCAGCAGATCAAGCAGCAGCAGCAGCAGATCAAGCAGCAGCAGCAGCAGATCAAGCAGCAGCAGCAGCAGATCAAGCAGCAGCAGCAGCAGCAGCATATCAAGCAACAGCAGCAGCAGCAGCAGCAGCAGATCAAGCAGCAGCAGCAGCAGATCAAGCAGCAGCAGCAGCAGATCAAGCAGCAGCAGCAGATCAGGAAACAGGAGCAGCAGCAGATCAAGCAGCAGCAGCAGCAGATCAAGCAGCAGCAGCACCAGATCAAGCAGCAGCAGCACCAGATCAAGCAGCAGCAGCAGATCAAGCAGCAGCAGCAGCAGCAGATCAAACAGCAGCAGCAGCAGATCAAGCAGCGGCAGCAGATCAAGCGGCAGCAGCAGCAACAGATCAAGCAGCAGCAGCAGATCAAGCAGCAGCAGCAGCAGATCACGCAACAGCAGCAGCAGCAGATCAAGCAGCAGCAGCAGGAGATCAAGCAGCAGCATATCAAGCAGCAGCAGCAGCAGATCAAGCAGCAGCAGCAGATCAAGCAGCAGCAGCAGCAGATCAAGCAGCAGCAGCAGCAGATCAAGAAACAGCAGCAGCAGATCAAGAAGCAGCAGCAGCAGACCAAGCAGCAGCAGCAGCAGATCAAGCAGCAGCAGCACCAGATCAAGCAGCAGCAGCAGATCAAGCATCAGCAGCAGCAGCAGATCAAGCAGCAGCAGCAGCAGATCAAACAGCAGCAGCAGCAGCAGCAGATCAAGCAGCAGCAGCAGTATATCAAGCAGCAGCAGCAGATCAAGCAGCAGCAGTAGCAGATCAAGCAGCAGCATAAGCAGATCAAGCAGCAGCAGCAGATCAAGCAGCAGCAGCAGATCAAGCAGCAGCAGCACCAGATCAAGCAGCAGCAGCAGCAGATCAAGCAGCTGCAGCAGCAGATCAAGCAGCAGCAGCAGATCATGCAGCAGCAGCAGCAGATCAAGCAGCAGCAGCAGCAGATAAAGCAGCAGCAGCAGCAGATCAAGCAGCAGCAGCAGCAGCAGATCAAGCAGCAGCAGCAGCACCAGCAGATCAAGCAGCAGCAGCAGCAGCAACAGCAGCAGATCAAGCAGCAGCAGCAGCAGATCAAGCAGCAGCAGCAGATCAAGCAGCAGCAGCAGCAGATCAAGCAGCAGCAGCAGCAGCAGGTCAAGCAGCAGCAGCAGATCAAGCAGCAGCAGCAGATCAAGCAGCAGCAGCAGATCAAGCAGCAGCAGCAGCAGATCAAGCAGCAGAAGCAGCAGCATATCAAGCAGCAGCAGCAGCAGATCAAGCAACAGCAGCACCAGCAGCAGCAGCAGCAGATCAAGCAGCAGCAGCAGCAGATCAAGCAGCAGCAGCAGATCAAGCAGCAGCAGCAGCAGATCAAGCAGCAGCAGCAGCACCAGATCAAGAAACAGCAGCAGCAGATCAAGAAGCAGCAGCAGCAGATCAAGCAGCAGCAGCAGATCAAGCAGCAGCAGCAGCACCAGATCAAGCAGCAGCAGCGGATCAAGCAGCAGCAGCAGCAGATCAAGCAGCAGCAGCAGCAGCAGGAGATCAAGCAGCAGCAGCAGATCAAGCAGCAGGAGATCAAGCAGCGGCAGCAGATCAAGCAGCAGCAGCAGCAGATCAAGCAGCAGCAGCAGCAGATCAAGCAGCAGCAGCAGCAGCAGATCAAGCAGCAGCAGCAACAGCAGCAGATCAAGCAGCAGCAGCAGCAGATCAAGCAGCAGCAGCAGATCAAGCAGCAGAAGCAGCAGCATATCAAGCAGCAGCAGCAGCAGATCAAGCAACAGCAGCAGCAGCAGCAGATCAAGCAGCAGCAGCAGCAGCAGCAGATCAAGCAGCAGCAGCAGCAGATCAAGAAACAGCAGCAGCAGCAGCAGACCAAGCAGCAGCAGCACCAGGTCAAGCAGCAGCAGCAGCAGCAGCAGCAGATCAAACAGCAGCAGCAGCAGCAGATCAAGCAGCGGCAGCAGATCAAGCGGCAGCAGCAGCAGCAGATCAAGCAGCAGCAGCAGAACAAGCAGCAGCCGCAGCAGATCACGAAACAGCAGCAGCAGCAGATCAAGCAGCAGCAGCAGCAGCAGATCTAGCAGCAGCAGCAGGAGATCAAGCAGCAGCAGCAGATCAAGCAGCAGCAGCAGATCAAGCAACAGCAGCAGCAGATCAAGCAGCAGCAGCAGCAGATCAAGCAGCAGCAGCAGATCAAGCAGCAGCAGCAGATCAAGCAGCAGCAGCAGCAGCAGATCAAGC
Organism: Amblyomma americanum; assembly: GCF_052857255.1. Lineage (NCBI taxonomy): Eukaryota > Metazoa > Arthropoda > Arachnida > Ixodida > Ixodidae > Amblyomma > Amblyomma americanum. Next base: position 134,668,791 of record NC_135502.1, read on the forward strand.
AGCAGCAGCAGCAACAGCAGCAGATCAAGCAGCAGCAGCAGATCAAGCAGCAGCAGCAGCAGCCGGTCAAGCAGCAGCAGCAGCAGATCAAGCAGCAGCAGCAGCAGATCAAGCATCAGCAGCAGCAGCAGATCAAGCAGCAGCAGCAGCAGATCAAGCAGCAGCAGCAGCAGATCAAGCAGCAGAAGCAGCAGCATATCAAGCAGCAGCAGCAGCAGATCAAGCAACCGCAGCAGCAGATCAAGCAGCAGCAGCAGCAGATCAAGCAGCAGCAGCAGCAGATCAAGAAACAGCAGCAGCAGCAGATCAAGCAGCAGCAGCAGAAGCAGATCAAGCAGCAGCAGCAGCACGAGATCAAGCAGCAGCAGCAGATCAAGCAGCTGCAGCAACAGAATCAAGCAGCAGCAGTAGCAGATCAAGCAGCAGCAGCAGCAGATGAAGCAGCAGCAGCAGCAGCAGATCAAGCAGCAGCAGCAGCAGATCAAGCAGCAGCAGGTCAAGCAGCAGCAGCAGCAGATCAAGCAGCAGCAGCAGATCAAGCTGCAGCAGCAGCAGATCAAGCAGCAGCAGCAGCAGATCAAGCAGCAGCAGCAGCAGATCAAGCAGCAGCAGCAGCAGAACCAGCAGCAGCAGCAGCAGATCAAGCAGCAGCAGCAGCAGCAGCAGGTCAAGCAGCAGCAGCAACAGATCAAGCAGCAGCAGCAGATCAAGCAGCAGCAGCAGCAGCAGATCAAGCATCAGCAGCAGCAGCAGATCAAGCAGCAGAAGCAGCAGCATATCAAGCAGCAGCAGCAGATCAAGCAACAGCAGCAGCAGCAGCAGATCAAGCAGCAGCAGCAGCAGATCAAGCAGCAGCAGCAGATCAAGCAGCAGCAGCAGCAGATCAAGCAGCAGCAGCAGATCAAGCAGCAGCAGCAGATCAAGAAGCAGCAGCAGCAGCAGATCAAGCAGCAGCAGCAGCAGCAGATCAAGCAGCAGCAGCACCAGATCAAGCAGCAGCACCAGATCAAGCAGCAGCAGCAGATCAAGCAGCAGCAGCAGCAGATCAAGCAGCAGCAGCAGATCAAGCAGCAGCAGCAGCAGATCAAGCAGCTGCAGCAGCAGCAGATCAAGCAGCAGCAGCAGCAGATCAAGCAGCAGCAGTAGGTCAAGCAGCAGCAGCAGATCAAGCAGCAGCAGCAGATCAAGCAGCAGCAGCAGCAGATCAAGCAACAGCAGCAGCAGCAGCAGATCAAGCAGCAGCAGCAGCAGATCAAGCAGCAGCAGCAGCAGCAGATCAAGCAGCAGCAGCAGATCAAGCAGCAGCAGCAGCAGATCAAGCAGCAGCAGCAGCAGATCAAGAAACAGCAGCAGCAGCAGATCAAGCAGCAGCAGCAGCAGATCAAGCAGCAGCAGCACCAGATCAAGCAGCAGCAGCAGAGGCAGATCAAACAGCAGCAGCAGCAGAATCAAGCAGCGGCAGCAGATCAAGCGGCAGCAGCAGCAGCATGTCAAGCAGCAGCAGCAGCAGATCACGAAACAGCAGCAGCAGCAGCAGATCAAGCAGCAGCAGCAGCAGGAGATCAAGCAGCAGCAGCAGCAGCAGATCAAGAAACAGCAGCAGCAGCAGCAGATCAAGCAGCAGCAGCAGATCAAGCAGCAGCAGCAGCAGGTCAAGCAGCAGCAGCAGCAGGTCAAGCAGCAGCAGCAGCAGCAGATCAAGCAGCAGCAGCAGCAGCAGATCAAGCATCAGCAGCAGCAGCAGATCAAGCAGCAGCAGCAGCAGATCAAGCAGCAGCAGCAGCAGATCAAGCAGCAGAAGCAGCAGCATATCAAGCAGCAGCAGCAGCAGATCAAGCAACAGCAGCAGCAGATCAAGCAGCAGCAGCAGCAGATCAAGCAGCAGCAGCAGATCAAGCAGCAGCAGCAGAAGATCAAGAAACAGCAGCAGCAGCAGCAGATCAAGCAGCAGCAGCAGCAGCACCAGATCAAGCAGCAGCAGCACCAGATCAAGCAGCAGCAGCAGATCAAGCAGCAGCAGCAGAGGCAGATCAAACAGCAGCAGCAGCAGCAGATCAAGCAGCGGCAGCAGATCAAGTGGCGGCAGCAGCAGCAGACCAAGCAGCAGCAGCAGATCAAGCAGCAGCAGCAGCAGATCACGAAACAGCAGCAGCAGCAGCAGCAGATCAAGCAGCAGCAGCAGCAGCAGCAGCTGCAGGAGATCAAGCAGCAGCAGCAGATCAAGCAGCAGCAGCAGCAGATCAAGCAACAGCAGCAGCAGATCAAGCAACAGCATCAGCAGCAGATCAAGCAGCAGCAGCAGCAGATCAAGCAGCAGCAGCAGCAGATCAAGCAGCAGCAGCAGCAGATCAAGCAGCAGCAGCAGCAGATCAAGCAGCAGCAGCAGCAACAGCAGCAGATCAAGCAGCAGCAGCAGCAGCAGGTCAAGCAGCAGCAGCAGCATATCAAGCAGCAGCAGCAGCAGCAGATCAAGCAGCAGCAGCAGATCAAGCAGCAGCAGCAGCAGCAGCAGATCAAGCAGCAGCAGCAGCAGATCAAGCAGCAGAAGCAGCAGCATATCAAGCAGCAGCAGCAGCAGCAGATCAAGCAACAGCAGCAGATCAAGCAGCAGCAGCAGCAGATCAAGCAGCAGCAGCAGATCAAGCAGCAGCAGCAGCAGCAGATCAAGAAACAGCAGCAGCAGCAGATCAAGAAGCAGCAGCAGCAGATCAAGCAGCAGCAGCAGATCAAGCCGCAGCAGCAGCACCAGATCAAGCAGCAGCAGCGGATCAAGCAGCAGCAGCAGCAGCAGCAGCAGATCAAGCAGCAGCAGCAGCAGCAGATCAAGCAGCAGCAGCAGCAGCAGATCAAGCAGCAGCAGCAGCAGCAGGAGATCAAGCAGCAGCAGCAGATCAAGCAGCAGCAGCAGCAGATCAAGCAGCAGCAGGAGATCAAGCAGCAGCAGCAGCAGATCAAGCAGCAGCAGCAGCAGATCAAGCAGCAGCAGCAGATCAAGCAGCAGCAGCAGCAGATCAAGCAGCAGCAGCAGATCAAGCAGCAGCAGCAGATCAAGCAGCAGAAGCAGCAGCATATCAAGCAGCAGCAGCAGCAGATCAAGCAACAGCAGCAGCAGCAGCAGATCAAGCAGCAGCAGCAGATCAAGCAGCAGCAGCAGCAGATCAAGAAACAGCAGCAGCAGCAGATCAAGCAGCAGCAGCAGCAGATCAAGCAGCAGCAGCACCAGATCAAGCAGCAGCAGCAGATCAAGCAGCAGCAGCAGCAGCAGATCAAACTGCAGCAGCAGCAGCAGCAGATCAAGCAGCGGCAGCAGCAGCAGCAGCAGATCAAGCAGCAGCAGCAGATCAAGCAGCAGCAGCAGCAGATCACGCAACAGCAGCAGCAGCAGAAAAAGCAGCAGCACCAGCAGATCAAGCAGCAGCAGCAGCAGGAGATCAAGCAGCAGCAGCAGATCAAGCAGCAGAAGCAGCAGCATATCAAGCAGCAGCAGCAGCAGATCAAGCAGCAGCAGCAGCAGATCAAGCAGCAGCACCAGATCAAGCAGCAGCAGCAGATCAAGAAACAGCAGCAGCAGATCAAGAAGCAGCAGCAGCAGATCAAGCAGCAGCAGCAGCAGCAGATCAAGCAGCAGCAGCACCAGATCAAGCAGCAGCAGCAGATCAAGCAGCAGCAGCAGCAGCAGATCAAGCAGCAGCAGCAGCAGCATATCAAGCAGCAGCAGCAGCAGATCAAGCAGCAGCAGCAGCAGATCAAGCAGCAGCAGAAGCAGATCAAGCAGCAGCAGCACATCAAGCAGCAGCAGCAGATCAAGCAGCTGCAGCAGCAGCAGATCAAGCAGCAGCAGCAGATCAAGCAGCAGCAGCAGGTCAAGCAGCAGCAGCAGCAGATCAAGCAGCAGCAGCAGCAGATAAAGCAGCAGCAGCAGCAGATCAAGCAGCAGCAGCACCAGCAGATCAAGCAGCAGCAGCAGCAACAGCAGCAGATCAAGCAGCAGCAGCAGCAGCAGATCGAGCAGCAGCAGCAGCAGCAGGTCAAGCAGCAGCAGCAGCAGATCAAGCAGCAGCAGCAGCAGCAGATCAAGCATCAGCAGCAGCAGATCAAGCAGCAGCAGATCAAGCAGCAGAAGCAGCAGCATATCAAGGAGCAGCAGCAGCAGCAGCAGCAGATCAAGCAACAGCAGCAGCAGCAGCAGCAGCAGATCAAGCAGCAGCAGCAGCAGATCAAGCAGGAGCAGCAGATCAAGCAGCAGCAGCAGCAGCAGATCAAGCAGCAGCAGCGGATCAAGCAGCAGCAGCAGCAGGTCAAGCAGCAGCAGCAGATCAAGCAGCAGCAGCAGCAGGAGATCAAGCAGCAGCAGCAGATCAAGCAGCAGCAGCAGCAGATCAAGCAGCAGCAGCAGCAGCAGCAGCAGCACCAGATCAAGCAGCAGCAGCAGATCAAGCAGCAGAAGCAGCAGCATATCAAGCAGCAGCAGCAGCAGCAGCAGATCAAGCAACAGCAGCAGCAGCAGCAGATCAAGCAGCAGCAGATCAAGCAGCAGCAGCAGATCAAGAAACAGCAGCAGCAGCAGATCAAGAAACAGCAGCAGCAGCAGATCAAGCAGCAGCAGCAGCAGATCAAGCAGCAGCAGCACCAGATCAAGCAGCAGCAGCACCAGATCAAGCAGCAGCAGATCAAGCAGCAGCAGCAGCAGCAGATCAAGCAGCAGCAGCAGCAGATCAAGCAGCAGAAGCAGCAGCATATCAAGCAGCAGCAGCAGATCAAGCAGCAGCAGCAGATCAAGCAGCAGCAGCAGCAGCAGAGCAAGCAGCAGCAGCAGATCAAGCAGCAGAAGCAGCAGCATATCAAGCAGCAGCAGCAGCAGCAGATCAAGCAACAGCAGCAGATCAAGCAGCAGCAGCAGCAGATCAAGCAGCAGCAGCAGATCAAGCAGCAGCAGCAGCAGCAGCAGATCAAGAAACAGCAGCAGCAGATCAAGCAGCAGCAGATCAAGCAGCAGCAGCAGCAACAGATCAAGCAGCAGCAGCGGATCAAGCAGCAGCAGCAGCAGATCAAGCAGCAGCAGCAGCAGCAGCAGATCAAGCAGCAGCAGCAGATCAAGCAGCAGCAGCAGCAGATCAAGCAGCAGCAGCAGATCAAGCAGCAGCAGCAGCAGATCAAGCAGCAGCAGCAGCAGATCAAGCAGCAGCAGCAGCAGATCAAGCAGCAGCAGCAGCATATCAAGCAACAGCAGCAGCAGCAGCAGCAGCAGATTAAGCAGCAGCAGCAGCAGATCAAGCAGCAGCAGCAGCAGATCAAGCAGCAGCAGCAGATCAGGAAACAGGAGCAGCAGCAGATCAAGCAGCAGCAGCAGCAGATCAAGCAGCAGCAGCACCAGATCAAGCAGCAGCAGCACCAGATCAAGCAGCAGCAGCAGATCAAGCAGCAGCAGCAGCAGCAGATCAAACAGCAGCAGCAGCAGATCAAGCAGCGGCAGCAGATCAAGCGGCAGCAGCAGCAGCAGATCAAGCAGCAGCAGCAGATCAAGCAGCAGCAGCAGCAGATCACGCAACAGCAGCAGCAGCAGATCAAGCAGCAGCAGCAGGAGATCAAGCAGCAGCAGATCAAGCAGCAGAAGCAGCAGCATATCAAGCAGCAGCAGCAGCAGATCAAGCAGCAGCAGCAGATCAAGCAGCAGCAGCAGCAGATCAAGAAACAGCAGCAGCAGATCAAGAAGCAGCAGCAGCAGACCAAGCAGCAGCAGCAGCAGATCAAGCAGCAGCAGCACCAGATCAAGCAGCAGCAGCAGATCAAGCATCAGCAGCAGCAGCAGATCAAGCAGCAGCAGCAGCAGATCAAACAGCAGCAGCAGCAGCAGCAGATCAAGCAGCAGCAGCAGTATATCAAGCAGCAGCAGCAGATCAAGCAGCAGCAGTAGCAGATCAAGCAGCAGCATAAGCAGATCAAGCAGCAGCAGCAGATCAAGCAGCAGCAGCAGATCAAGCAGCAGCAGCACCAGATCAAGCAGCAGCAGCAGCAGATCAAGCAGCTGCAGCAGCAGATCAAGCAGCAGCAGCAGATCATGCAGCAGCAGCAGCAGATCAAGCAGCAGCAGCAGCAGATAAAGCAGCAGCAGCAGCAGATAAAGCAGCAGCAGCAGCAGCAGATCAAGCAGCAGCAGCAGCACCAGCAGATCAAGCAGCAGCAGCAGCAGCAACAGCAGCAGATCAAGCAGCAGCAGCAGCAGATCAAGCAGCAGCAGCAGATCAAGCAGCAGCAGCAGCAGATCAAGCAGCAGCAGCAGCAGCAGGTCAAGCAGCAGCAGCAGATCAAGCAGCAGCAGCAGATCAAGCAGCAGCAGCAGATCAAGCAGCAGCAGCAGCAGATCAAGCAGCAGAAGCAGCAGCATATCAAGCAGCAGCAGCAGCAGATCAAGCAACAGCAGCACCAGCAGCAGCAGCAGCAGCAGATCAAGCAGCAGCAGCAGATCAAGCAGCAGCAGGTCAAGCAGCAGCAGCAGCAGCAGATCAAGCAGCAGCAGCAGATCAAGCTGCAGCAGCAGCAGATCAAGCAGCAGCAGCAGCAGATCAAGCAGCAGCAGCAGATCAAGAAACAGCAGCAGCAGCAGATCAAGCAGCAGCAGCAGCAGATCAAGCAGCAGCAGCACCAGATCAAGCAGCAGCAGCACCAGATCAAGCAGCAGCAGCAGATCAAGCAGCAGCAGCAGCAGCAGATCAAGCAGCAGCAGCAGCAGATCAAGCAGCAGAAGCAGCAGCATATCAAGCAGCAGCAGCAGATCAAGCAGCAGCAGCAGATCAAGCAGCAGCAGCAGCAGCAGAGCAAGCAGCAGCAGCAGATCAAGCAGCAGAAGCAGCAGCATATCAAGCAGCAGCAGCAGCAGCAGATCAAGCAACAGCAGCAGATCAAGCAGCAGCAGCAGCAGATCAAGCAGCAGCAGCAGATCAAGCAGCAGCAGCAGCAGCAGCAGATCAAGAAACAGCAGCAGCAGATCAAGCAGCAGCAGATCAAGCAGCAGCAGCAGCAACAGATCAAGCAGCAGCAGCGGATCAAGCAGCAGCAGCAGCAGATCAAGCAGCAGCAGCAGCAGCAGCAGATCAAGCAGCAGCAGCAGATCAAGCAGCAGCAGCAGCAGATCAAGCAGCAGCAGCAGATCAAGCAGCAGCAGCAGCAGATCAAGCAGCAGCAGCAGCAGATCAAGCAGCAGCAGCAGCAGATCAAGCAGCAGCAGCAGCAGCAGCATATCAAGCAACAGCAGCAGCAGCAGCAGCAGCAGATTAAGCAGCAGCAGCAGCAGATCAAGCAGCAGCAGCAGCAGATCAAGCAGCAGCAGCAGATCAGGAAACAGGAGCAGCAGCAGATCAAGCAGCAGCAGCAGCAGATCAAGCAGCAGCAGCACCAGATCAAGCAGCAGCAGCACCAGATCAAGCAGCAGCAGCAGATCAAGCAGCAGCAGCAGCAGCAGATCAAACAGCAGCAGCAGCAGATCAAGCAGCGGCAGCAGATCAAGCGGCAGCAGCAGCAGCAGATCAAGCAGCAGCAGCAGATCAAGCAGCAGCAGCAGCAGATCACGCAACAGCAGCAGCAGCAGATCAAGCAGCAGCAGCAGGAGATCAAGCAGCAGCAGATCAAGCAGCAGAAGCAGCAGCATATCAAGCAGCAGCAGCAGCAGATCAAGCAGCAGCAGCAGATCAAGCAGCAGCAGCAGCAGATCAAGAAACAGCAGCAGCAGATCAAGAAGCAGCAGCAGCAGACCAAGCAGCAGCAGCAGCAGATCAAGCAGCAGCAGCACCAGATCAAGCAGCAGCAGCAGATCAAGCATCAGCAGCAGCAGCAGATCAAGCAGCAGCAGCAGCAGATCAAACAGCAGCAGCAGCAGCAGCAGATCAAGCAGCAGCAGCAGTATATCAAGCAGCAGCAGCAGATCAAGCAGCAGCAGTAGCAGATCAAGCAGCAGCATAAGCAGATCAAGCAGCAGCAGCAGATCAAGCAGCAGCAGCAGATCAAGCAGCAGCAGCACCAGATCAAGCAGCAGCAGCAGCAGATCAAGCAGCTGCAGCAGCAGATCAAGCAGCAGCAGCAGATCATGCAGCAGCAGCAGCAGATCAAGCAGCAGCAGCAGCAGATAAAGCAGCAGCAGCAGCAGATCAAGCAGCAGCAGCAGCAGCAGATCAAGCAGCAGCAGCAGCACCAGCAGATCAAGCAGCAGCAGCAGCAGCAACAGCAGCAGATCAAGCAGCAGCAGCAGCAGATCAAGCAGCAGCAGCAGATCAAGCAGCAGCAGCAGCAGATCAAGCAGCAGCAGCAGCAGCAGGTCAAGCAGCAGCAGCAGATCAAGCAGCAGCAGCAGATCAAGCAGCAGCAGCAGATCAAGCAGCAGCAGCAGCAGATCAAGCAGCAGAAGCAGCAGCATATCAAGCAGCAGCAGCAGCAGATCAAGCAACAGCAGCACCAGCAGCAGCAGCAGCAGATCAAGCAGCAGCAGCAGCAGATCAAGCAGCAGCAGCAGATCAAGCAGCAGCAGCAGCAGATCAAGCAGCAGCAGCAGCACCAGATCAAGAAACAGCAGCAGCAGATCAAGAAGCAGCAGCAGCAGATCAAGCAGCAGCAGCAGATCAAGCAGCAGCAGCAGCACCAGATCAAGCAGCAGCAGCGGATCAAGCAGCAGCAGCAGCAGATCAAGCAGCAGCAGCAGCAGCAGGAGATCAAGCAGCAGCAGATCAAGCAGCAGGAGATCAAGCAGCGGCAGCAGATCAAGCAGCAGCAGCAGATCAAGCAGCAGCAGCAGCAGATCAAGCAGCAGCAGCAGCAGCAGATCAAGCAGCAGCAGCAACAGCAGCAGATCAAGCAGCAGCAGCAGCAGATCAAGCAGCAGCAGCAGATCAAGCAGCAGAAGCAGCAGCATATCAAGCAGCAGCAGCAGCAGATCAAGCAACAGCAGCAGCAGCAGCAGATCAAGCAGCAGCAGCAGCAGATCAAGCAGCAGCAGCAGATCAAGAAACAGCAGCAGCAGCAGCAGACCAAGCAGCAGCAGCACCAGGTCAAGCAGCAGCAGCAGCAGCAGCAGATCAAACAGCAGCAGCAGCAGCAGATCAAGCAGCGGCAGCAGATCAAGCGGCAGCAGCAGCAGCAGATCAAGCAGCAGCAGCAGAACAAGCAGCAGCCGCAGCAGATCACGAAACAGCAGCAGCAGCAGATCAAGCAGCAGCAGCAGCAGCAGATCTAGCAGCAGCAGCAGGAGATCAAGCAGCAGCAGCAGATCAAGCAGCAGCAGCAGATCAAGCAACAGCAGCAGCAGATCAAGCAGCAGCAGCAGCAGATCAAGCAGCAGCAGCAGATCAAGCAGCAGCAGCAGATCAAGCAGCAGCAGCAGCAGCAGATCAAGCAGCAGCAGCAGCAACAGCAGCAGATCAAGCAGCAGCAGCAGATCAAGCAGCAGCAGCAGCAGCCGGTCAAGCAGCAGCAGCAGCAGATCAAGCAGCAGCAGCAGCAGATCAAGCATCAGCAGCAGCAGCAGATCAAGCAGCAGCAGCAGCAGATCAAGCAGCAGCAGCAGCAGATCAAGCAGCAGAAGCAGCAGCATATCAAGCAGCAGCAGCAGCAGATCAAGCAACCGCAGCAGCAGATCAAGCAGCAGCAGCAGCAGATCAAGCAGCAGCAGCAGCAGATCAAGAAACAGCAGCAGCAGCAGATCAAGCAGCAGCAGCAGAAGCAGATCAAGCAGCAGCAGCAGCACGAGATCAAGCAGCAGCAGCAGATCAAGCAGCTGCAGCAACAGAATCAAGCAGCAGCAGTAGCAGATCAAGCAGCAGCAGCAGCAGATGAAGCAGCAGCAGCAGCAGCAGATCAAGCAGCAGCAGCAGCAGATCAAGCAGCAGCAGGTCAAGCAGCAGCAGCAGCAGATCAAGCAGCAGCAGCAGATCAAGCTGCAGCAGCAGCAGATCAAGCAGCAGCAGCAGCAGATCAAGCAGCAGCAGCAGCAGATCAAGCAGCAGCAGCAGCAACCGCAACAGCAGCAGATCAAGCAGCAGCAGCAGCAGCAGAACCAGCAGCAGCAGCAGCAGATCAAGCAGCAGCAGCAGCAGCAGCAGGTCAAGCAGCAGCAGCAACAGATCAAGCAGCAGCAGCAGATCAAGCAGCAGCAGCAGCAGCAGCAGATCAAGCATCAGCAGCAGCAGCAGATCAAGCAGCAGAAGCAGCAGCATATCAAGCAGCAGCAGCAGCAGATCAAGCAACAGCAGCAGCAGCAGCAGATCAAGCAGCAGCAGCAGCAGATCAAGCAGCAGCAGCAGCAGCAGATCAAGCAGCAGCAGCAGCAGATCAAGCAGCAGCAGCAGATCAAGCAGCAGCAGCAGATCAAGAAGCAGCAGCAGCAGCAGATCAAGCAGCAGCAGCAGCAGCAGATCAAGCAGCAGCAGCACCAGATCAAGCAGCAGCACCAGATCAAGCAGCAGCAGCAGATCAAGCAGCAGCAGCAGCAGCAGCAGATCAAGCAGCAGCAGCAGAAGCAGATCAAGCAGCAGCAGCAGCAGATCAAGCAGCAGCAGCAGATCAAGCAGCAGCAGCAGCAGATCAAGCAGCTGCAGCAGCAGCAGATCAAGCAGCAGCAGCAGCAGATCAAGCAGCAGCAGTAGGTCAAGCAGCAGCAGCAGATCAAGCAGCAGCAGCAGATCAAGCAGCAGCAGCAGCAGATCAAGCAGCAGCAGCACCAGCAGATCAAGCAGCAGCAGCAGCAACAGCTGCAGATCAAGCAGCAGCAGCAGCAGATCAAGCTGCAGCAGCAGATCAAGCAGCAGTAGCAGCAGATCAAACAGCAGCAGATCAAGCAGCAGCAGCAGATCAAGCAGCAGCAGCAGATCAAGCAACAGCAGCAGCAGATCAAGTAGCAGCAGCCGCAGATTAAGCAGCAGCAGCAGCAGATCAAGCAGCAGCAGCAGATCAAGCAGCAGCAGCAGATCAAGCAGCAGCAGCAGATCAAACAGCAGCAGCAGAAGCAGATCAAGCAGCGGCAGCAGATCAAGCGGCAGCAGCAGCAGCAGATCAAGCAGCAGCAGATCAAGCAGCAGCAGCAGATCAAGCAGCAGCAGCAGATCAAGCAGCAGAAGCAGCAGCATATCAAGCAGCAGCAGCAGCAGCAGATCAAGCAGGAGCAGCAGATCAAGCAGCAGCAGCAGCAGCAGATCAAGCAGCAGCAGCAGCAGATCAAGCAGCAGAAGCAGCAGCATATCAAGCAGCAGCAGCAGCAGCAGATCAAGCAACAGCAGCAGATCAAGCAGCAGCAGCAGCAGCAGATCAAGCAGCAGCAGCAGATCAAGCAGCAGCAGCACCAGATCAAGCAGCAGCAGCGGATCAAGCAGCAGCAGCAGCAGATCAAGCAGCAGCAGCAGCAGCAGCAGCAGGAGATCAAGCAGCAGCAGCAGATCAAGCAGCAGCAGCAGCAGATCAAGCAGCAGCAGCAGCAGATCAAGCAGCAGCAGCAGCAGATCAAGCAGCAGCAGCAGCAGCAGATCAAGCAGCAGCAGCAACAGCAGCAGATCAAGCAGCAGCAGCAGCAGATCAAGCAGCAGCAGCAGATCAAGCAGCAGAAGCAGCAGCATATTAAGCAGCAGCAGCAGCAGATCAAGCAACAGCAGCAGCAGCAGCAGATCAAGCAGCAGCAGCAGATCAAGCAGCAGCAGCAGCAGATCAAGCAGCAGCAGCAGCAGATCAGGAAACAGCAGCAGCAGCAGATCAAGCAGCAGCAGCAGATCAAGCAGCAGCAGCACCAGATCAAGCAGCAGCAGCACCAGATCAAGCAGCAGCAGCAGATCAAGCAGCAGCAGCAGCAGCAGCAGATCAAACAGCAGCAGCAGATCAAGCAGCGGCAGCAGATCAAGCGGCAGCAGCAGCAGCAGCAGATCAAGCAGCAGCAGCAGCAGATCAAGCAGCAGCAGTAGGAGATCAAGCAGCAGCAGATCAAGCAGCAGAAGCAGCAGCATATCAAGCAGCAGCAGCAGCAGATCAAGCAGCAGCAGCAGATCAAGCAGCAGCAGATCAAGCAGCAGCAGCAGCAGGAGATCAAGCAGCAGCAGCAGATCAAGCAGCAGCAGCAGCAGATCAAGCAGCAGCAGGAGATCAAGCAGCAGCAGCAGCAGATCAAGCAGCAGCAGCAGCAGATCAAGCAGCAGCAGCAGATCAAGCAGCAGCAGCAGCAGATCAAGCAGCAGCAGCAGATCAAGCAGCAGCAGCAGATCAAGCAGCAGAAGCAGCAGCATATCAAGCAGCAGCAGCAGCAGATCAAGCAACAGCAGCAGCAGCAGCAGATCAAGCAGCAGCAGCAGATCAAGCAGCAGCAGCAGCAGATCAAGAAACAGCAGCAGCAGCAGATCAAGCAGCAGCAGCAGCAGATCAAGCAGCAGCAGCACCAGATCAAGCAGCAGCAGCAGCAGCAGCAGATCAAACTGCAGCAGCAGCAGCAGCAGATCAAGCAGCGGCAGCAGCTCAAGCGGCAGCAGCAGCAGATCAAGCAGCAGCAGCAGATCAAGCAGCAGCAGCAGCAGATCACGCAACAGCAGCAGCAGCAGAAAAAGCAGCAGCACAAGCAGATCAAGCAGCAGCAGCAGCAGGAGATCAAGCAGCAGCAGCAGATCAAGCAGCAGAAGCAGCAGCATATCAAGCAGCAGCAGCAGCAGATCAAGCAGCAGCAGCAGCAGATCAAGCAGCAGCACCAGATCAAGCAGCAGCAGCAGATCAAGAAACAGCAGCAGCAGATCAAGAAGCAGCAGCAGCAGATCAAGCAGCAGCAGCAGCAGCAGATCAAGCAGCAGCAGCACCAGATCAAGCAGCAGCAGCAGATCAAGCAGCAGCAGCAGCAGCAGCAGATCAAGCAGCAGCATATCAAGCAGCAGCAGCAGCAGCAGATCAAGCAGCAGCAGCAGCAGATCAAGCAGCAGCAGAAGCAGATCAAGCAGCAGCAGCACATCAAGCAGCAGCAGCAGATCAAGCAGCTGCAGCAGCAGCAGATCAAGCAGCAGCAGCAGATCAAGCAGCAGCAGCAGGTCAAGCAGCAGCAGCAGCAGATCAAGCAGCAGCAGCAGCAGATAAAGCAGCAGCAGCAGCAGCAGATCAAGCAGCAGCAGCACCAGCAGATCAAGCAGCAGCAGCAGCAACAGCAGCAGATCAAGCAGCAGCAGCAGCAGCAGATCGAGCAGCAGCAGCAGCAGCAGGTCAAGCAGCAGCAGCAGCAGATCAAGCAGCAGCAGCAGCAGCAGATCAAGCATCAGCAGCAGCAGATCAAGCAGCAGCAGATCAAGCAGCAGAAGCAGCAGCATATCAAGGAGCAGCAGCAGCAGCAGCAGATCAAGCAACAGCAGCAGCCGCAGCAGCAGCAGATCAAGCAGCAGCAGCAGCAGATCAAGCAGGAGCAGCAGATCAAGCAGCAGCAGCAGCAGATCAAGCAGCAGCAGCGGATCAAGCAGCAGCAGCAGCAGGTCAAGCAGCAGCAGCAGATCAAGCAGCAGCAGCAGCAGCAGGAGATCAAGCAGCAGCAGCAGATCAAGCAGCAGCAGCAGCAGATCAAGCAGCAGCAGCAGCAGCAGCAGCACCAGATCAAGCAGCAGCAGCAGATCAAGCAGCAGAAGCAGCAGCATATCAAGCAGCAGCAGCAGCAGCAGATCAAGCAACAGCAGCAGATCAAGAAACAGCAGCAGCAGCAGATCAAGCAGCAGCAGCAGCAGATCAAGCAGCAGCAGCACCAGATCAAGCAGCAGCAGCACCAGATCAAGCAGCAGCAGCAGATCAAGCAGCAGCAGCAGCAGCAGATCAAGCAGCAGCAGCAGCAGATCAAGCAGCAGAAGCAGCAGCATATCAAGCAGCAGCAGCAGATCAAGCAGCAGCAGCAGATCAAGCAGCAGCAGCAGCAGCAGAGCAAGCAGCAGCAGCAGATCAAGCAGCAGAAGCAGCAGCATATCAAGCAGCAGCAGCAGCAGCAGATCAAGCAAAAGCAACAGATCAAGCAGCAGCAGCAGCAGATCAAGCAGCAGCAGCAGATCAAGCAGCAGCAGCAGCAGCAGATCAAGAAACAGCAGCAGCAGCAGATCAAGAAGCAGCAGCAGCAGATCAAGCAGCAGCAGATCAAGCAGCAGCAGCAGCACCAGATCAAGCAGCAGCAGCGGATCAAGCAGCAGCAGCAGCAGATCAAGCAGCAGCAGCAGCAGCAGCAGCAGATCAAGCAGCAGCAGCAGCAGCAGGAGATCAAGCAGCAGCAGCAGATCAAGCAGCAGCAGCAGCAGATCAAGCAGCAGCAGCAGATCAAGCAGCAGCAGCAGCAGATCAAGCAGCAGCAGCAGCAGATCAAGCAGCAGCAGCAGCATATCAAGCAACAGCAGCAGCAGCAGCAGCAGCAGATCAAGCAGCAGCAGCAGCAGATCAAGCAGCAGCAGCAGCAGATCAAGCAGCAGCAGCAGATCAGGAAACAGGAGCAGCAGCAGATCAAGCAGCAGCAGCAGCAGATCAAGCAGCAGCAGCACCAGATCAAGCAGCAGCAGCACCAGATCAAGCAGCAGCAGCAGATCAAGCAGCAGCAGCAGCAGCAGATCAAACAGCAGCAGCAGCAGATCAAGCAGCGGCAGCAGATCAAGCGGCAGCAGCAGCAGCAGATCAAGCAGCAGCAGCAGATCAAGCAGCAGCAGCAGCAGATCACGCAACAGCAGCAGCAGCAGATCAAGCAGCAGCAGCAGGAGATCAAGCAGCAGCAGATCAAGCAGCAGAAGCAGCAGCATATCAAGCAGCAGCAGCAGCAGATCAAGCAGCAGCAGCAGATCAAGCAGCAGCAGCAGCAGATCAAGCAGCAGCAGCAGCAGATCAAGAAACAGCAGCAGCAGATCAAGAAGCAGCAGCAGCAGACCAAGCAGCAGCAGCAGCAGATCAAGCAGCAGCAGCACCAGATCAAGCAGCAGCAGCAGATCAAGCATCAGCAGCAGCAGCAGATCAAGCAGCAGCAGCAGCAGATCAAACAGCAGCAGCAGCAGCAGCAGATCAAGCAGCAGCAGCAGTATATCAAGCAGCAGCAGCAGATCAAGCAGCAGCAGTAGCAGATCAAGCAGCAGCATAAGCAGATCAAGCAGCAGCAGCAGATCAAGCAGCAGCAGCAGATCAAGCAGCAGCAGCACCAGATCAAGCAGCAGCAGCAGCAGATCAAGCAGCAGCAGCAGATCATGCAGCAGCAGCAGCAGATCAAGCAGCAGCAGCAGCAGATAAAGCAGCAGCAGCAGCAGATCAAGCAGCAGCAGCAGCAGATCAAGCAGCAGCAGCAGCACCAGCAGATCAAGCAGCAGCAGCAGCAGCAACAGCAGCAGATCAAGCAGCAGCAGCAGCAGATCAAGCAGCAGCAGCAGATCAAGCAGCAGCAGCAGCAGATCAAGCAGCAGCAGCAGCAGCAGGTCAAGCAGCAGCAGCAGATCAAGCAGCAGCAGCAGATCAAGCAGCAGCAGCAGATCAAGCAGCAGCAGCAGCAGATCAAGCAGCAGAAGCAGCAGCATATCAAGCAGCAGCAGCAGCAGATCAAGCAACAGCAGCACCAGCAGCAGCAGCAGCAGATCAAGCAGCAGCAGCAGCAGATCAAGCAGCAGCAGCAGATCAAGCAGCAGCAGCAGCAGATCAAGCAGCAGCAGCAGCACCAGATCAAGAAACAGCAGCAGCAGATCAAGAAGCAGCAGCAGCAGATCAAGCAGCAGCAGCAGATCAAGCAGCAGCAGCAGCACCAGATCAAGCAGCAGCAGCGGATCAAGCAGCAGCAGCAGCAGATCAAGCAGCAGCAGCAGCAGCAGCAGGAGATCAAGCAGCAGCAGCAGATCAAGCAGCAGGAGATCAAGCAGCGGCAGCAGATCAAGCAGCAGCAGCAGCAGATCAAGCAGCAGCAGCAGCAGATCAAGCAGCAGCAGCAGCAGCAGATCAAGCAGCAGACAACAGCAGCAGATCAAGCAGCAGCAGCAGCAGATCAAGCAGCAGCAGCAGATCAAGCAGCAGAAGCAGCAGCATATCAAGCAGCAGCAGCAGCAGCAGATCAAGCAACAGCAGCAGCAGCAGCAGATCAAGCAGCAGCAGCAGCAGATCAAGCAGCAGCAGCAGCAGATCAAGAAACAGCAGCAGCAGCAGCAGACCAAGCAGCAGCAGCACCAGGTCAAGCAGCAGCAGCAGCAGCAGCAGATCAAACAGCAGCAGCAGCAGCAGATCAAGCAGCGGCAGCAGATCAAGCGGCAGCAGCAGCAGCAGATCAAGCAGCAGCAGCAGAACAAGCAGCAGCCGCAGCAGATCACGAAACAGCAGCAGCAGCAGATCAAGCAGCAGCAGCAGCAGCAGATCTAGCAGCAGCAGCAGCAGATCAAGCAGCAGCAGCAGATCAAGCAGCAGCAGCAGATCAAGCAACAGCAGCAGCAGATCAATCAGCAGCAGCAGCAGATCAAGCAGCAGCAGCAGATCAAGCAGCAGCAGCAGCAGCAGATCAAGCAGCAGCAGCAGCAACAGCAGCAGATCAAGCAGCAGCAGCAGATCAAGCAGCAGCAGCAGCAGCCGGTCAAGCAGCAGCAGCAGCAGATCAAGCAGCAGCAGCAGCAGATCAAGCATCAGCAGCAGCAGCAGATCAAGCAGCAGCAGCAGCAGATCAAGCAGCAGCAGCAGCAGATCAAGCAGCAGAAGCAGCAGCATATCAAGCAGCAGCAGCAGCAGATCAAGCAACCGCAGCAGCAGATCAAGCAGCAGCAGCAGCAGATCAAGCAGCAGCAGCAGCAGATCAAGAAACAGCAGCAGCAGCAGATCAAGCAGCAGCAGCAGAAGCAGATCAAGCAGCAGCAGCAGCACGAGATCAAGCAGCAGCAGCAGATCAAGCAGCTGCAGCAACAGAATCAAGCAGCAGCAGTAGCAGATCAAGCAGCAGCAGCAGCAGATGAAGCAGCAGCAGCAGCAGCAGATCAAGCAGCAGCAGCAGCAGATCAAGCAGCAGCAGGTCAAGCAGCAGCAGCAGCAGATCAAGCAGCAGCAGCAGATCAAGCTGCAGCAGCAGCAGATCAAGCAGCAGCAGCAGCAGCAGATCAAGCAGCAGCAGCAGCAGATCAAGCAGCAGCAGCAGCAACCGCAACAGCAGCAGATCAAGCAGCAGCAGCAGCAGCAGAACCAGCAGCAGCAGCAGCAGATCAAGCAGCAGCAGCAGCAGGTCAAGCAGCAGCAGCAACAGATCAAGCAGCAGCAGCAGATCAAGCAGCAGCAGCAGCAGCAGATCAAGCATCAGCAGCAGCAGCAGATCAAGCAGCAGAAGCAGCAGCATATCAAGCAGCAGCAGCAGCAGATCAAGCAACAGCAGCAGCAGCAGCAGCAGATCAAGCAGCAGCAGCAGCAGATCAAGCAGCAGCAGCAGCAGCAGATCAAGCAGCAGCAGCAGCAGATCAAGCAGCAGCAGCAGATCAAGCAGCAGCAGCAGATCAAGAAGCAGCAGCAGCAGCAGATCAAGCAGCAGCAGCAGCAGCAGATCAAGCAGCAGCAGCACCAGATCAAGCAGCAGCACCAGATCAAGCAGCAGCAGCAGATCAAGCAGCAGCAGCAGCAGCAGCAGCAGATCAAGCAGCAGCAGCAGAAGCAGATCAAGCAGCAGCAGCAGCAGATCAAGCAGCAGCAGCAGATCAAGCAGCAGCAGCAGCAGATCAAGCAGCTGCAGCAGCAGCAGATCAAGCAGCAGCAGATCAAGCAGCAGCAGCAGCAGATCAAGCAGCAGCAGTAGGTCAAGCAGCAGCAGCAGATCAAGCAGCAGCAGCAGATCAAGCAGCAGCAGCAGCAGATCAAGCAGCAGCAGCACCAGCAGATCAAGCAGCAGCAGCAGCAACAGCTGCAGATCAAGCAGCAGCAGCAGCAGATCAAGCTGCAGCAGCAGATCAAGCAGCAGTAGCAGCAGATCAAACAGCAGCAGATCAAGCAGCAGCAGCAGATCAAGCAGCAGCAGCAGCAGATCAAGCAACAGCAGCAGCAGATCAAGTAGCAGCAGCCGCAGATTAAGCAGCAGCAGCAGCAGATCAAGCAGCAGCAGCAGCAGCAGATCAAGCAGCAGCAGCAGATCAAACAGCAGCAGCAGAAGCAGATCAAGCAGCGGCAGCAGATCAAGCTGCAGCAGCAGCAGCAGATCAAGCAGCAGCAGATCAAGCAGCAGCAGCAGATCAAGCAGCAGCAGCAGATCAAGCAGCAGAAGCAGCAGCATATCAAGCAGCAGCAGCAGCAGCAGATCAAGCAGGAGCAGCAGATCAAGCAGCAGCAGCAGCAGCAGATCAAGCAGCAGCAGCAGCAGATCAAGCAGCAGAAGCAGCAGCATATCAAGCAGCAGCAGCAGCAGCAGCAGATCAAGCAACAGCAGCAGATCAAGCAGCAGCAGCAGCAGCAGATCAAGCAGCAGCAGCAGATCAAGCAGCAGCAGCACCAGATCAAGCAGCAGCAGCGGATCAAGCAGCAGCAGCAGCAGATCAAGCAGCAGCAGCAGCAGCAGCAGCAGCAGCAGCAGGAGATCAAGCAGCAGCAGCAGATCAAGCAGCAGCAGCAGCAGATCAAGCAGCAGCAGCAGCAGATCAAGCAGCAGCAGCAGCAGATCAAGCAGCAGCAGCAGCAGCATATCAAGCAGCAGCAGCAACAGCAGCAGATCAAGCAGCAGCAGCAGCAGATCAAGCAGCAGCAGCAGATCAAGCAGCAGAAGCAGCAGCATATTAAGCAGCAGCAGCAGCAGATCAAGCAACAGCAGCAGCAGCAGCAGATCAAGCAGCAGCAGCAGATCAAGCAGCAGCAGCAGCAGATCAAGCAGCAGCAGCAGCAGATCAGGAAACAGCAGCAGCAGCAGATCAAGCAGCAGCAGCAGATCAAGCAGCAGCAGCACCAGATCAAGCAGCAGCAGCACCAGATCAAGCAGCAGCAGCAGATCAAGCAGCAGCAGCAGCAGCAGCAGATCAAACAGCAGCAGCAGATCAAGCAGCGGCAGCAGATCAAGCGGCAGCAGCAGCAGCAGCAGATCAAGCAGCAGCAGCAGCAGCAGATCAAGCAGCAGCAGTAGGAGATCAAGCAGCAGCAGATCAAGCAGCAGAAGCAGCAGCATATCAAGCAGCAGCAGCAGCAGATCAAGCAGCAGCAGCAGCAGATCAAGCAGCAGCAGCAGATCAAGCAGCAGCAGATCAAGCAGCAGCAGCAGCAGGAGATCAAGCAGCAGCAGCAGATCAAGCAGCAGCAGCAGCAGATCAAGCAGCAGCAGGAGATCAAGCAGCAGCAGCAGCAGATCAAGCAGCAGCAGCAGCAGATCAAGCAGCAGCAGATCAAGCAGCAGCAGCAGCAGATCAAGCAGCAGCAGCAGATCAAGCAGCAGCAGCAGATCAAGCAGCAGAAGCAGCAGCATATCAAGCAGCAGCAGCAGCAGATCAAGCAACAGCAGCAGCAGCAGCAGATCAAGCAGCAGCAGCAGATCAAGCAGCAGCAGCAGCAGATCAAGAAGCAGCAGCAGCAGCAGATCAAGCAGCAGCAGCAGCAGATCAAGCAGCAGCAGCACCAGATCAAGCAGCAGCAGCAGATCAAGCAGCAGCAGCAGCAGCAGATCAAACTGCAGCAGCAGCAGCAGCAGATCAAGCAGCGGCAGCAGCTCAAGCGGCAGCAGCAGCAGCAGATCAAGCAGCAGCAGCAGCAGATCACGCAACAGCAGCAGCAGCAGAAAAAGCAGCAGCACCAGCAGATCAAGCAGCAGCAGCAGCAGGAGATCAAGCAGCAGCAGCAGATCAAGCAGCAGAAGCAGCAGCATATCAAGCAGCAGCAGCAGCATATCAAGCAGCAGCAGCAGCAGATCAAGCAGCAGCACCAGATCAAGCAGCAGCAGCAGATCAAGAAACAGCAGCAGCAGATCAAGAAGCAGCAGCAGCAGATCAAGCAGCAGCAGCAGCAGCAGATCAAGCAGCAGCAGCACCAGATCAAGCAGCAGCAGCAGATCAAGCAGCAGCAGCAGCAGCAGATCAAGCAGCAGCAGCAGCAGCATATCAAGCAGCAGCAGCAGCAGATCAAGCAGCAGCAGCAGCAGATCAAGCAGCAGCAGAAGCAGATCAAGCAGCAGCAGCACATCAAGCAGCAGCAGCAGATCAAGCAGCTGCAGCAGCAGCAGATCAAGCAGCAGCAGCAGATCAAGCAGCAGCAGCAGGTCAAGCAGCAGCAGCAGCAGATCAAGCAGCAGCAGCAGCAGATAAAGCAGCAGCAGCAGCAGCAGATCAAGCAGCAGCAGCACCAGCAGATCAAGCAGCAGCAGCAGCAACAGCAGCAGATCAAGCAGCAGCAGCAGCAGCAGATCGAGCAGCAGCAGCAGCAGCAGGTCAAGCAGCAGCAGCAGCAGATCAAGCAGCAGCAGCAGCAGCAGATCAAGCATCAGCAGCAGCAGATCAAGCAGCAGCAGATCAAGCAGCAGAAGCAGCAGCAGCAGCAGCAGATCAAGCAGCAGCAGCAGCAGATCAAGCAGGAGCAGCAGATCAAGCAGCAGCAGCAGCAGATCAAGCAGCAGCAGCGGATCAAGCAGCAGCAGCAGCAGGTCAAGCAGCAGCAGCAGATCAAGCAGCAGCAGCAGCAGCAGGAGATCAAGCAGCAGCAGCAGATCAAGCAGCAGCAGCAGCAGATCAAGCAGCAGCAGCAGCAGCAACAGCACCAGATCAAGCAGCAGCAGCAGATCAAGCAGCAGAAGCAGCAGCATATCAAGCAGCAGCAGCAGCAGCAGATCAAGCAACAGCAGCAGCAGCAGCAGATCAAGCAGCAGCAGATCAAGCAGCAGCAGCAGATCAAGCAGCAGCAGCAGATCAAGAAACAGCAGCAGCAGCAGATCAAGCAGCAGCAGCAGCAGATCAAGCAGCAGCAGCACCAGATCAAGCAGCAGCAGCACCAGATCAAGCAGCAGCAGCAGATCAAGCAGCAGCAGCAGCAGCAGATCAAGCAGCAGCAGCAGCAGATCAAGCAGCAGAAGCAGCAGCATATCAAGCAGCAGCAGCAGATCAAGCAGCAGCAGCAGATCAAGCAGCAGCAGCAGCAGCAGAGCAAGCAGCAGCAGCAGATCAAGCAGCAGAAGCAGCAGCATATCAAGCAGCAGCAGCAGCAGCAGATCAAGCAACAGCAGCAGATCAAGCAGCAGCAGCAGCAGATCAACCAGCAGCAGCAGATCAAGCAGCAGCAGCAGCAGCAGATCAAGAAACAGCAGCAGCAGCAGATCAAGAAGCAGCAGCAGCAGATCAAGCAGCAGCAGATCAAGCAGCAGCAGCAGCACCAGATCAAGCAGCAGCAGCGGATCAAGCAGCAGCAGCAGATCAAGCAGCAGCAGCAGCAGATCAAGCAGCAGCAGCAGCAGCAGGAGATCAAGCAGCAGCAGCAGATCAAGCAGCAGCGGCAGCAGATCAAGCAGCAGCAGCAGATCAAGCAGCAGCAGCAGCAGATCAAGCAGCAGCAGCAGCAGATCAAGCAGCAGCAGCAGCAGATCAAGCAGCAGCAGCAGCAGCAGCATATCAAGCAACAGCAGCAGCAGCAGCAGCAGCAGATCAAGCAGCAGCAGCAGCAGATCAAGCAGCAGCAGCAGATCAGGAAACAGGAGCAGCAGCAGATCAAGCAGCAGCAGCAGCAGATCAAGCAGCAGCAGCACCAGATCAAGCAGCAGCAGCACCAGATCAAGCAGCAGCAGCAGATCAAGCAGCAGCAGCAGCAGCAGATCAAACAGCAACAGCAGCAGATCAAGCAGCAGCAGCAGGAGATCAAGCAGCAGCAGATCAAGCAGCAGAAGCAGCAGCATATCAAGCAGCAGCAGCAGCAGATCAAGCAGCAGCAGCAGATCAAGCAGCAGCAGCAGCAGATCAAGCAGCAGCAGCAGCAGATCAAGAAACAGCAGCAGCAGATCAAGAAGCAGCAGCAGCAGACCAAGCAGCAGCAGCAGCAGATCAAGCAGCAGCAGCACCAGATCAAGCAGCAGCAGCAGATCAAGCATCAGCAGCAGCAGCAGATCAAGCAGCGACAGCAGCAGATCAAACAGCAGCAGCAGCAGCAGCAGATCAAGCAGCAGCAGCAGTATATCAAGCAGCAGCAGCAGATCAAGCAGCAGCAGTAGCAGATCACGCAACAGCAGCAGCAGCAGATCAAGCAGCAGCAGCAGGAGATCAAGCAGCAGCAGATCAAGCAGCAGAAGCAGCAGCATATCAAGCAGCAGCAGCAGCAGATCAAGCAGCAGCAGCAGATCAAGCAGCAGCAGCAGCAGATCAAGCAGCAGCAGCAGCAGATCAAGAAACAGCAGCAGCAGATCAAGAAGCAGCAGCAGCAGACCAAGCAGCAGCAGCAGCAGATCAAGCAGCAGCAGCACCAGATCAAGCAGCAGCAGCAGATCAAGCATCAGCAGCAGCAGCAGATCAAGCAGCGACAGCAGCAGATCAAACAGCAGCAGCAGCAGCAGCAGATCAAGCAGCAGCAGCAGTATATCAAGCAGCAGCAGCAGATCAAGCAGCAGCAGTAGCAGATCAAGCAGCAGCATAAGCAGATCAAGCAGCAGCAGCAGATCAAGCAGCAGCAGCAGATCAAGCAGCAGCAGCACCAGATCAAGCAGCAGCAGCAGCAGATCAAGCAGCTGCAGCAGCAGATCAAGCAGCAGCAGCAGATCATGCAGCAGCAGCAGCAGATCAAGCAGCAGCAGCAGCAGATAAAGCAGCAGCAGCAGCAGATCAAGCAGCAGCAGCAGCAGCAGATCAAGCAGCAGCAGCAGCACCAGCAGATCAAGCAGCAGCAGCAGCAGCAACAGCAGCAGATCAAGCAGCAGCAGCAGCAGATCAAGCAGCAGCAGCAGATCAAGCAGCAGCAGCAGCAGATCAAGCAGCAGCAGCAGCAGCAGGTCAAGCAGCAGCAGCAGATCAAGCAGCAGCAGCAGATCAAGCAGCAGCAGCAGATCAAGCAGTAGCAGCAGCAGATCAAGCAGCAGAAGCAGCAGCATATCAAGCAGCAGCAGCAGCAGATCAAGCAACAGCAGCACCAGCAGCAGCAGCAGCAGATCAAGCAGCAGCAGCAGCAGATCAAGCAGCAGCAGCAGAT
This sequence comes from Amblyomma americanum, assembly GCF_052857255.1. NCBI lineage: Eukaryota > Metazoa > Arthropoda > Arachnida > Ixodida > Ixodidae > Amblyomma > Amblyomma americanum. The sequence goes on from NC_135502.1 coordinate 134,691,864, forward strand.
CAAGCAGCAGCAGCAGCAGATCAAGCAGCAGCAGCAGCACCAGATCAAGAAACAGCAGCAGCAGATCAAGAAGCAGCAGCAGCAGATCAAGCAGCAGCAGCAGATCAAGCAGCAGCAGCAGCACCAGATCAAGCAGCAGCAGCGGATCAAGCAGCAGCAGCAGCAGCAGCAGGAGATCAAGCAGCAGCAGCAGATCAAGCAGCAGTAGATCAAGCAGCGGCAGCAGATCAAGCAGCAGCAGCAGCAGATCAAGCAGCAGCAGCAGCAGATCAAGCAGCAGCAGCAGCAGCAGATCAAGCAGCAGCAGCAACAGCAGCAGATCAAGCAGCAGCAGCAGCAGATCAAGCAGCAGCAGCAGATCAAGCAGCAGAAGCAGCAGCATATCAAGCAGCAGCAGCAGCAGATCAAGCAACAGCAGCAGCAGCAGCAGATCAAGCAGCAGCAGCAGCAGATCAAGAAACAGCAGCAGCAGCAGCAGACCAAGCAGCAGCAGCACCAGGTCAAGCAGCAGCAGCAGCAGCAGCAGATCAAACAGCAGCAGCAGCAGCAGATCAAGCAGCGGCAGCAGATCAAGCGGCAGCAGCAGCAGCAGATCAAGCAGCAGCAGCAGAACAAGCAGCAGCCGCAGCAGATCACGAAACAGCAGCAGCAGCAGATCAAGCAGCAGCAGCAGCAGCAGATCTAGCAGCAGCAGCAGGAGATCAAGCAGCAGCAGCAGATCAAGCAGCAGCAGCAGATCAAGCAACAGCAGCAGCAGATCAAGCAGCAGCAGCAGCAGATCAAGCAGCAGCAGCAGATCAAGCAGCAGCAGCAGATCAAGCAGCAGCAGCAGCAGCAGATCAAGCAGCAGCAGCAGCAACAGCAGCAGATCAAGCAGCAGCAGCAGATCAAGCAGCAGCAGCAGCAGCCGGTCAAGCAGCAGCAGCAGCAGATCAAGCAGCAGCAGCAGCAGATCAAGCATCAGCAGCAGCAGCAGATCAAGCAGCAGCAGCAGCAGATCAAGCAGCAGCAGCAGCAGATCAAGCAGCAGAAGCAGCAGCATATCAAGCAGCAGCAGCAGCAGATCAAGCAACCGCAGCAGCAGATCAAGCAGCAGCAGCAGCAGATCAAGCAGCAGCAGCAGCAGATCAAGAAACAGCAGCAGCAGCAGATCAAGCAGCAGCAGCAGAAGCAGATCAAGCAGCAGCAGCAGCACGAGATCAAGCAGCAGCAGCAGATCAAGCAGCTGCAGCAACAGAATCAAGCAGCAGCAGTAGCAGATCAAGCAGCAGCAGCAGCAGATGAAGCAGCAGCAGCAGCAGCAGATCAAGCAGCAGCAGCAGCAGATCAAGCAGCAGCAGGTCAAGCAGCAGCAGCAGCAGATCAAGCAGCAGCAGCAGATCAAGCTGCAGCAGCAGCAGATCAAGCAGCAGCAGCAGCAGCAGATCAAGCAGCAGCAGCAGCAGATCAAGCAGCAGCAGCAGCAACCGCAACAGCAGCAGATCAAGCAGCAGCAGCAGCAGCAGAACCAGCAGCAGCAGCAGCAGATCAAGCAGCAGCAGCAGCAGCAGCAGGTCAAGCAGCAGCAGCAACAGATCAAGCAGCAGCAGCAGATCAAGCAGCAGCAGCAGCAGCAGATCAAGCATCAGCAGCAGCAGCAGATCAAGCAGCAGAAGCAGCAGCATATCAAGCAGCAGCAGCAGCAGATCAAGCAACAGCAGCAGCAGCAGCAGATCAAGCAGCAGCAGCAGCAGATCAAGCAGCAGCAGCAGCAGCAGATCAAGCAGCAGCAGCAGATCAAGCAGCAGCAGCAGATCAAGCAGCAGCAGCAGATCAAGAAGCAGCAGCAGCAGCAGATCAAGCAGCAGCAGCAGCAGCAGATCAAGCAGCAGCAGCACCAGATCAAGCAGCAGCACCAGATCAAGCAGCAGCAGCAGATCAAGCAGCAGCAGCAGCAGCAGCAGCAGATCAAGCAGCAGCAGCAGAAGCAGATCAAGCAGCAGCAGCAGCAGATCAAGCAGCAGCAGCAGATCAAGCAGCAGCAGCAGCAGATCAAGCAGCTGCAGCAGCAGCAGATCAAGCAGCAGCAGATCAAGCAGCAGCAGCAGCAGATCAAGCAGCAGCAGTAGGTCAAGCAGCAGCAGCAGATCAAGCAGCAGCAGCAGATCAAGCAGCAGCAGCAGCAGATCAAGCAGCAGCAGCACCAGCAGATCAAGCAGCAGCAGCAGCAACAGCTGCAGATCAAGCAGCAGCAGCAGCAGATCAAGCTGCAGCAGCAGATCAAGCAGCAGTAGCAGCAGATCAAACAGCAGCAGATCAAGCAGCAGCAGCAGATCAAGCAGCAGCAGCAGCAGATCAAGCAACAGCAGCAGCAGATCAAGTAGCAGCAGCCGCAGATTAAGCAGCAGCAGCAGCAGATCAAGCAGCAGCAGCAGATCAAGCAGCAGCAGCAGATCAAGCAGCAGCAGCAGATCAAACAGCAGCAGCAGAAGCAGATCAAGCAGCGGCAGCAGATCAAGCGGCAGCAGCAGCAGCAGATCAAGCAGCAGCAGATCAAGCAGCAGCAGCAGATCAAGCAGCAGCAGCAGATCAAGCAGCAGAAGCAGCAGCATATCAAGCAGCAGCAGCAGCAGATCAAGCAGGAGCAGCAGATCAAGCAGCAGCAGCAGCAGCAGATCAAGCAGCAGCAGCAGCAGATCAAGCAGCAGAAGCAGCAGCATATCAAGCAGCAGCAGCAGCAGCAGCAGATCAAGCAACAGCAGCAGATCAAGCAGCAGCAGCAGCAGCAGATCAAGCAGCAGCAGCAGATCAAGCAGCAGCAGCAACAGATCAAGCAGCAGCAGCGGATCAAGCAGCAGCAGCAGCAGATCAAGCAGCAGCAGCAGCAGCAGCAGCAGGAGATCAAGCAGCAGCAGCAGATCAAGCAGCAGCAGCAGCAGATCAAGCAGCAGCAGCAGCAGATCAAGCAGCAGCAGCAGCAGATCAAGCAGCAGCAGCAGCAGATCAAGCAGCAGCAGCAACAGCAGCAGATCAAGCAGCAGCAGCAGCAGATCAAGCAGCAGCAGCAGATCAAGCAGCAGAAGCAGCAGCATATTAAGCAGCAGCAGCAGCAGATCAAGCAACAGCAGCAGCAGCAGCAGATCAAGCAGCAGCAGCAGATCAAGCAGCAGCAGCAGCAGATCAAGCAGCAGCAGCAGCAGATCAGGAAACAGCAGCAGCAGCAGATCAAGCAGCAGCAGCAGATCAAGCAGCAGCAGCACCAGATCAAGCAGCAGCAGCACCAGATCAAGCAGCAGCAGCAGATCAAGCAGCAGCAGCAGCAGCAGCAGATCAAACAGCAGCAGCAGATCAAGCAGCGGCAGCAGATCAAGCGGCAGCAGCAGCAGCAGCAGATCAAGCAGCAGCAGCAGCAGCAGATCAAGCAGCAGCAGTAGGAGATCAAGCAGCAGCAGATCAAGCAGCAGAAGCAGCAGCATATCAAGCAGCAGCAGCAGCAGATCAAGCAGCAGCAGCAGCAGATCAAGCAGCAGCAGCAGATCAAGCAGCAGCAGATCAAGCAGCATCAGCAGCAGATCAAGAAACAGCAGCAGCAGATCAAGAAGCAGCAGCAGCAGACCAAGCAGCAGCAGCAGCAGATCAAGCAGCAGCAGCACCAGATCAAGCAGCAGCAGCAGATCAAGCAGCAGCAGCAGCAGCAGATCAAACAGCAGCAGCAGATCAAGCAGCAGCAGCAGCATATCAAGCAGCAGCAGCAGCAGATCAAGCAGCAGCAGTAGCAGATCAAGCAGCAGCAGAAGCAGATCAAGCAGCAGCAGCAGATCAAGCAGCAGCAGCACCAGATCAAGCAGCAGCAGCAGCAGATCAAGCAGCTGCAGCAGCAGCAGATCAAGCAGCAGCAGCAGCAGATCAAGCAGCAGCAGCAGCAGATCAAGCAGCAGCAGCAGCAGCAGGTCAAGCAGCAGCAGCAGATCAAGCAGCAGCAGCAGCAGATAAAGCAGCTGCAGCAGCAGCAGCAGCAGATCAAGCAGCAGCAGCACCAGCAGATCAAGCAGCAGCAGCAGCAGCACCAGCACCAGCAGATCAAGCAGCAGCAGCAGCAGATCAAGCAGCAGCAGCAGCAGATCAAGCAGCAGCAGCAGCAGCAGGTCAAGCAGCAGCAGCAGATCAAGCAGCAGCAGCAGATCAAGCAGCAGCAGCAGATCAAGCAGCAGCAGCAGCAGATCAAGCAGCAGAAGCAGCAGCATATCAAGCAGCAGCAGCAGCAGCAGATCAAGCAACAGCAGCACCAGCAGCAGCAGCAGCAGATCAAGCAGCAGCAGCAGCAGATCAAGCAGCAGCAGCAGATCAAGCAGCAGCAGCAGCAGATCAAGCAGCAGCAGCAGCAGATCAAGAAACAGCAGCAGCAGCAGATCAAGAAGCAGAAGCAGCAGATCAAGCAGCAGCAGCAGATCAAGCAGCAGCAGCACCAGATCAAGCAGCAGCAGCGGATCAAGCAGCAGCAGCAGCAGCAGATCAAGCAGCAGCAGCAGCAGCAGATCAAGCAGCAGCAGCAGCAGCAGGAGATCAAGCAGCAGCAGCAGCAGATCAAGCAGCAGGAGATCAAGCAGCGGCAGCAGATCAAGCAGCAGCAGCAGCAGATCAAGCAGCAGCAGCAGCAGCAGCAGCAGCAGATCACGCAACAGCAGCAGCAGCAGATCAAGCAGCAGCAGCAGGAGATCAAGCAGCAGCAGATCAAGCAGCAGAAGCAGCAGCATATCAAGCAGCAGCAGCAGCAGATCAAGCAGCAGCAGCAGATCAAGCAGCAGCAGCAGCAGATCAAGCAGCAGCAGCACCAGATCAAGAAACAGCAGCAGCAGATCAAGAAGCAGCAGCAGCAGACCAAGCAGCAGCAGCAGATCAAGCAGCAGCAGCACCAGATCAAGCAGCAGCAGCAGATCAAGCATCAGCAGCAGCAGCAGATCAAGCAGCAGCAGCAGCAGATCAAACAGCAGCAGCAGCAGATCAAGCAGCAGCAGCAGTATATCAAGCAGCAGCAGCAGATCAAGCAGCAGCAGCAGCAGATCAAGAAGCAGAAGCAGCAGATCAAGCAGCAGCAGCAGATCAAGCAGCAGCAGCACCAGATCAAGCAGCAGCAGCGGATCAAGCAGCAGCAGCAGCACCAGATCAAGCAGCAGCAGCAGCAGCAGCAGATCAAGCAGCAGCAGCAGCAGCAGGAGATCAAGAAGCAGCAGATCAAGCAGCAGGAGATCAAGCAGCGGCAGCAGATCAAGCAGCAGCAGCAGCAGATCAAGCAGCAGCAGATCAAGCAGCAGCAGCAGCAGCAGCAGCAGATCACGCAACAGCAGCAGCAGCAGATCAAGCAGCAGCAGCAGGAGATCAAGCAGCAGCAGATCAAGCAGCAGAAGCAGCAGCATATCAAGCAGCAGCATAAGCAGATCAAGCAGCAGCAGCAGATCAAGCAGCAGCAGCAGATCAAGCAGCAGCAGCACCAGATCAAGCAGCAGCAGCAGATCAAGCAGCAGCAGCAGCAGATCATGCAGCAGCAGCAGCAGATCAAGCAGCAGCAGCAGCAGCAGGTCAAGCAGCAGCAGCAGATCAAGCAGCAGCAGCAGCAGATAAAGCAGCAGCAGCAGCAGATCAAGCAGCAGCAGCAGCAGATCAAGCAGCAGCAGCAGCACCAGCAGATCAAGCAGCAGCAGCAGCAGCAACAGCAGCAGATCAAGCAGCAGCAGCAGCAGATCAAGCAGCAGCAGCAGATCAAGCAGCAGCAGCAGCAGCAGCAGGTCAAGCAGCAGCAGCAGATCAAGCAGCAGCAGCAGATCAAGCAGCAGCAGCAGATCAAGCAGCAGCAGCAGCAGATCAAGCAGCAGAAGCAGCAGCATATCAAGCAGCAGCAGCAGCAGCAGATCAAGCAACAGCAGCACCAGCAGCAGCAGCAGCAGATCAAGCAGCAGCAGCAGCAGATCAAGCAGCAGCAGCAGATCAAGCAGCAGCAGCAGCAGATCAAGCAGCAGCAGCAGCAGCAGATCAAGAAACAGCAGCAGCAGATCAAGAAGCAGCAGCAGCAGATCAAGCAGCAGCAGCAGATCAAGCAGCAGCAGCACCAGATCAAGCAGCAGCAGCGGATCAAGCAGCAGCAGCAGCAGATCAAGCAGCAGCAGCAGCAGCAGGAGATCAAGCAGCAGCAGCAGATCAAGCAGCAGGAGATCAAGCAGCGGCAGCAGATCAAGCAGCAGCAGCAGCAGATCAAGCAGCAGCAGCAGCAGCAGATCAAGCAGCAGCAGCAGCAGATCAAGCAGCAGCAGCAACAGCAGCAGATCAAGCCGCAGCAGCAGATCAAGCAGCAGCAGCAGATCAAGCAGCAGAAGCAGCAGCATATCAAGCAGCAGCAGCAGCAGATCAAGCAACAGCAGCAGCAGCAGCAGATCAAGCAGCAGCAGCAGCAGATCAAGAAACAGCAGCAGCAGCAGCAGCACCAGGTCAAGCAGCAGCAGCAGCAGCAGCAGCAGATCAAACAGCAGCAGCAGCAGCAGATCAAGCAGCGGCAGCAGATCAAGCGGCAGCAGCAGCAGCAGATCAAGCAGCAGCAGCAGAACAAGCAGCAGCCGCAGCAGATCACGAAACAGCAGCAGCAGCAGATCAAGCAGCAGCAGCAGCAGATCTAGCAGCAGCAGCAGGAGATCAAGCAGCAGCAGCAGATCAAGCAGCAGCAGCAGATCAAGCAACAGCAGCAGCAGATCAAGCAGCAGCAGCAGCAGATCAAGCAGCAGAAGCAGCAGCATATCAAGCAGCAGCAGCAGCAGATCAAGCAACAGCAGCAGCAGCAGCAGATCAAGCAGCAGCAGCAGCAGATCAAGCAGCAGCAGCAGCAGATCAAGAAACAGCAGCAGCAGCAGCAGCAGACCAAGCAGCAGCAGCACCAGGTCAAGCAGCAGCAGCAGCAGCAGCAGATCAAACAGCAGCAGCAGCAGCAGATCAAGCAGCGGCAGCAGATCAAGCGGCAGCAGCAGCAGCAGATCAAGCAGCAGCAGCAGAACAAGCAGCAGCCGCAGCAGATCACGAAACAGCAGCAGCAGCAGATCAAGCAGCAGCAGCAGCAGATCTAGCAGCAGCAGCAGGAGATCAAGCAGCAGCAGCAGATCAAGCAGCAGCAGCAGATCAAGCAACAGCAGCAGCAGATCAAGCAGCAGCAGCAGCAGATCAAGCAGCAGCAGCAGCAGATCAAGCAGCAGCAGCAGCAGCAGATCAAGCAGCAGCAGCAACAGCAGCAGATCAAGCAGCAGCAGCAGCAGATCAAGCAGCAGCAGCAGATCAAGCAGCAGAAGCAGCAGCATATTAAGCAGCAGCAGCAGCAGATCAAGCAACAGCAGCAGCAGCAGCAGATCAAGCAGCAGCAGCAGATCAAGCAGCAGCAGCAGCAGATCAAGCAGCAGCAGCAGCAGATCAGGAAACAGCAGCAGCAGCAGATCAAGCAGCAGCAGCAGATCAAGCAGCAGCAGCACCAGATCAAGCAGCAGCAGCACCAGATCAAGCAGCAGCAGCAGATCAAGCAGCAGCAGCAGCAGCAGCAGATCAAACAGCAGCAGCAGATCAAGCAGCGGCAGCAGATCAAGCGGCAGCAGCAGCAGCAGCAGATCAAGCAGCAGCAGCAGCAGCAGATCAAGCAGCAGCAGTAGGAGATCAAGCAGCAGCAGATCAAGCAGCAGAAGCAGCAGCATATCAAGCAGCAGCAGCAGCAGATCAAGCAGCAGCAGCAGCAGATCAAGCAGCAGCAGCAGATCAAGCAGCAGCAGATCAAGCAGCATCAGCAGCAGATCAAGAAACAGCAGCAGCAGATCAAGAAGCAGCAGCAGCAGACCAAGCAGCAGCAGCAGCAGATCAAGCAGCAGCAGCACCAGATCAAGCAGCAGCAGCAGATCAAGCAGCAGCAGCAGCAGATCAAACAGCAGCAGCAGATCAAGCAGCAGCAGCAGCATATCAAGCAGCAGCAGCAGCAGATCAAGCAGCAGCAGTAGCAGATCAAGCAGCAGCAGAAGCAGATCAAGCAGCAGCAGCAGATCAAGCAGCAGCAGCACCAGATCAAGCAGCAGCAGCACCAGATCAAGCAGCTGCAGCAGCAGCAGATCAAGCAGCAGCAGCAGCAGATCAAGCAGCAGCAGCAGCAGATCAAGCAGCAGCAGCAGCAGCAGCAGCAGCAGCAGGTCAAGCAGCAGCAGCAGATCAAGCAGCAGCAGCAGCAGATAAAGCAGCTGCAGCAGCAGCAGCAGATCAAGCAGCAGCAGCACCAGCAGATCAAGCAGCAGCAGCAGCAGCACCAGCACCAGCAGATCAAGCAGCAGCAGCAGCAGATCAAGCAGCAGCAGCAGCAGATCAAGCAGCAGCAGCAGCAGCAGGTCAAGCAGCAGCAGCAGATCAAGCAGCAGCAGCAGATCAAGCAGCAGCAGCAGATCAAGCAGCAGCAGCAGCAGATCAAGCAGCAGAAGCAGCAGCATATCAAGCAGCAGCAGCAGCAGCAGCAGATCAAGCAACAGCAGCACCAGCAGCAGCAGCAGCAGATCAAGCAGCAGCAGCAGCAGATCAAGCAGCAGCAGCAGATCAAGCAGCAGCAGCAGCAGATCAAGCAGCAGCAGCAGCAGATCAAGAAACAGCAGCAGCAGCAGATCAAGAAGCAGAAGCAGCAGATCAAGCAGCAGCAGCAGATCAAGCAGCAGCAGCACCAGATCAAGCAGCAGCAGCGGATCAAGCAGCAGCAGCAGCAGCAGATCAAGCAGCAGCAGCAGCAGCAGATCAAGCAGCAGCAGCAGCAGCAGGAGATCAAGCAGCAGCAGCAGCAGATCAAGCAGCAGGAGATCAAGCAGCGGCAGCAGATCAAGCAGCAGCAGCAGCAGATCAAGCAGCAGCAGCAGCAGCAGCAGCAGATCACGCAACAGCAGCAGCAGCAGATCAAGCAGCAGCAGCAGGAGATCAAGCAGCAGCAGATCAAGCAGCAGAAGCAGCAGCATATCAAGCAGCAGCAGCAGCAGATCAAGCAGCAGCAGCAGATCAAGCAGCAGCAGCAGCAGATCAAGCAGCAGCAGCACCAGATCAAGAAACAGCAGCAGCAGATCAAGAAGCAGCAGCAGCAGACCAAGCAGCAGCAGCAGATCAAGCAGCAGCAGCACCAGATCAAGCAGCAGCAGCAGATCAAGCATCAGCAGCAGCAGCAGATCAAGCAGCAGCAGCAGCAGATCAAACAGCAGCAGCAGCAGATCAAGCAGCAGCAGCAGTATATCAAGCAGCAGCAGCAGATCAAGCAGCAGCAGCAGCAGATCAAGAAGCAGAAGCAGCAGATCAAGCAGCAGCAGCAGATCAAGCAGCAGCAGCACCAGATCAAGCAGCAGCAGCGGATCAAGCAGCAGCAGCAGCAGCAGATCAAGCAGCAGCAGCAGATCAAGCAGCAGGAGATCAAGCAGCGGCAGCAGATCAAGCAGCAGCAGCAGCAGATCAAGCAGCAGCAGATCAAGCAGCAGCAGCAGCAGCAGCAGCAGATCACGCAACAGCAGCAGCAGCAGATCAAGCAGCAGCAGCAGGAGATCAAGCAGCAGCAGATCAAGCAGCAGAAGCAGCAGCATATCAAGCAGCAGCATAAGCAGATCAAGCAGCAGCAGCAGATCAAGCAGCAGCAGCAGATCAAGCAGCAGCAGCACCAGATCAAGCAGCAGCAGCAGATCAAGCAGCAGCAGCAGCAGATCATGCAGCAGCAGCAGCAGATCAAGCAGCAGCAGCAGCAGCAGGTCAAGCAGCAGCAGCAGATCAAGCAGCAGCAGCAGCAGATAAAGCAGCAGCAGCAGCAGATCAAGCAGCAGCAGCAGCAGATCAAGCAGCAGCAGCAGCACCAGCAGATCAAGCAGCAGCAGCAGCAGCAACAGCAGCAGATCAAGCAGCAGCAGCAGCAGATCAAGCAGCAGCAGCAGATCAAGCAGCAGCAGCAGCAGCAGCAGGTCAAGCAGCAGCAGCAGATCAAGCAGCAGCAGCAGCAGATCAAGCAGCAGCAGCAGATCAAGCAGCAGCAGCAGCAGATCAAGCAGCAGAAGCAGCAGCATATCAAGCAGCAGCAGCAGCAGCAGATCAAGCAACAGCAGCACCAGCAGCAGCAGCAGCAGATCAAGCAGCAGCAGCAGCAGATCAAGCAGCAGCAGCAGATCAAGCAGCAGCAGCAGCAGATCAAGCAGCAGCAGCAGCAGCAGATCAAGCAGCAGCAGCAGATCAAGCAGCAGCAGCACCAGATCAAGCAGCAGCAGCGGATCAAGCAGCAGCAGCAGCAGATCAAGCAGCAGCAGCAGCAGCAGGAGATCAAGCAGCAGCAGCAGATCAAGCAGCAGGAGATCAAGCAGCGGCAGCAGATCAAGCAGCAGCAGCAGCAGATCAAGCAGCAGCAGCAGCAGCAGATCAAGCAGCAGCAGCAGCAGCAGATCAAGCAGCAGCAGCAACAGCAGCAGATCAAGCAGCAGCAGCAGATCAAGCAGCAGCAGCAGATCAAGCAGCAGAAGCAGCAGCATATCAAGCAGCAGCAGCAGCAGATCAAGCAACAGCAGCAGCAGCAGCAGATCAAGCAGCAGCAGCAGCAGATCAAGAAACAGCAGCAGCAGCAGCAGCACCAGGTCAAGCAGCAGCAGCAGCAGCAGCAGATCAAACAGCAGCAGCAGCAGCAGATCAAGCAGCGGCAGCAGATCAAGCGGCAGCAGCAGCAGCAGATCAAGCAGCAGCAGCAGAACAAGCAGCAGCCGCAGCAGATCACGAAACAGCAGCATCAGCAGATCAAGCAGCAGCAGCAGCAGATCTAGCAGCAGCAGCAGGAGATCAAGCAGCAGCAGCAGATCAAGCAGCAGCAGCAGATCAAGCAACAGCAGCAGCAGATCAAGCAGCAGCAGCAGCAGATCAAGCAGCAGCAGCAGCAGATCAAGCAGCAGAAGCAGCAGCATATCAAGCAGCAGCAGCAGCAGATCAAGCAACAGCAGCAGCAGCAGCAGATCAAGCAGCAGCAGCAGCAGATCAAGCAGCAGCAGCAGCAGATCAAGAAACAGCAGCAGCAGCAGCAGCAGACCAAGCAGCAGCAGCACCAGGTCAAGCAGCAGCAGCAGCAGCAGCAGATCAAACAGCAGCAGCAGCAGCAGATCAAGCAGCGGCAGCAGATCAAGCGGCAGCAGCAGCAGCAGATCAAGCAGCAGCAGCAGAACAAGCAGCAGCCGCAGCAGATCACGAAACAGCAGCAGCAGCAGATCAAGCAGCAGCAGCAGCAGATCTAGCAGCAGCAGCAGGAGATCAAGCAGCAGCAGCAGATCAAGCAGCAGCAGCAGATCAAGCAACAGCAGCAGCAGATCAAGCAGCAGCAGCAGATCAAGCAGCAGCAGCAGATCAAGCAGCAGCAGCAGATCAAGCAGCAGCAGCAGCAGCAGATCAAGCAGCAGCAGCAGCAACAGCAGCAGATCAAGCAGCAGCAGCAGATCAAGCAGCAGCAGCAGCCGGTCAAGCAGCAGCAGCAGCAGATCAAGCAGCAGCAGCAGCAGATCAAGCATCAGCAGCAGCAGCAGATCAAGCAGCAGCAGCAGCAGATCAAGCAGCAGCAGCAGCAGATCAAGCAGCAGAAGCAGCAGCATATCAAGCAGCAGCAGCAGCAGATCAAGCAACCGCAGCAGCAGATCAAGCAGCAGCAGCAGCAGATCAAGCAGCAGCAGCAGCAGATCAAGAAACAGCAGCAGCAGCAGATCAAGCAGCAGCAGCAGAAGCAGATCAAGCAGCAGCAGCAGCACGAGATCAAGCAGCAGCAGCAGATCAAGCAGCTGCAGCAACAGAATCAAGCAGCAGCAGTAGCAGATCAAGCAGCAGCAGCAGCAGATGAAGCAGCAGCAGCAGCAGATCAAGCAGCAGCAGCAGCAGATCAAGCAGCAGCAGGTCAAGCAGCAGCAGCAGCAGATCAAGCAGCAGCAGCAGATCAAGCTGCAGCAGCAGCAGATCAAGCAGCAGCAGCAGCAGATCAAGCAGCAGCAGCAGCAGATCAAGCAGCAGCAGCAGCAACCGCAACAGCAGCAGATCAAGCAGCAGCAGCAGCAGAACCAGCAGCAGCAGCAGATCAAGCAGCAGCAGCAGCAGCAGCAGGTCAAGCAGCAGCAGCAACAGATCAAGCAGCAGCAGCAGATCAAGCAGCAGCAGCAGCAGCAGATCAAGCATCAGCAGCAGCAGCAGCAGATCAAGCAGCAGAAGCAGCAGCATATCAAGCAGCAGCAGCAGCAGATCAAGCAACAGCAGCAGCAGCAGCAGATCAAGCAGCAGCAGCAGCAGATCAAGCAGCAGCAGCAGCAGCAGATCAAGCAGCAGCAGCTGATCAAGCAGCAGCAGCAGATCAAGAAGCAGCAGCAGCAGATCAAGCAGCAGCAGCAGCAGCAGATCAAGCAGCAGCAGCACCAGATCAAGCAGCAGCACCAGATCAAGCAGCAGCAGCAGATCAAGCAGCAGCAGCAGCAGCAGCAGATCAAGCAGCAGCAGCAGAAGCAGATCAAGCAGCAGCAGCAGCAGATCAAGCAGCAGCAGCAGATCAAGCAGCAGCAGCAGCAGATCAAGCAGCTGCAGCAGCAGCAGATCAAGCAGCAGCAGATCAAGCAGCAGCAGCAGCAGATCAAGCAGCAGCAGTAGGTCAAGCAGCAGCAGCAGATCAAGCAGCAGCAGCAGATCAAGCAGCAGCAGCAGCAGATCAAGCAGCAGCAGCACCAGCAGATCAAGCAGCAGCAGCAGCTACAGCTGCAGATCAAGCAGCAGCAGCAGCAGATCAAGCTGCAGCAGCAGATCAAGCAGCAGTAGCAGCAGATCAAACAGCAGCAGATCAAGCAGCAGCAGCAGATCAAGCAGCAGCAGCAGCAGATCAAGCAGCAGCAGCAGATCAGGTAGCAACTGCAGCAGCAGATCAAGCAACAGCAGCAGCAGATCAAGCAACAGCAGCAGCAGATCAAGTAGCAGCAGCCGCAGATTAAGCAGCAGCAGCAGCAGATCAAGCAGCAGCAGCAGATCAAGCAGCAGCAGCAGATCAAGCAGCAGCAGCAGATGAAACAGCAGCAGCAGAAGCAGATCAAGCAGCGGCAGCAGATCAAGCGGCAGCAGCAGCAGCAGATCAAGCAGCAGCAGATCAAGCAGCAGCAGCAGATCAAGCAGCAGCAGCAGATCAAGCAGCAGAAGCAGCAGCATATCAAGCAGCAGCAGCAGCAGATCAAGCAGGAGCAGCAGATCAAGCAGCAGCAGCAGCAGATCAAGCAGCAGCAGCAGCAGATCAAGCAGCAGAAGCAGCAGCATATCAAGCAGCAGCAGCAGCAGCAGCAGATCAAGCAACAGCAGCAGATCAAGCAGCAGCAGCAGCAGCAGATCAAGCAGCAGCAGCAGATCAAGCAGCAGCAGCACCAGATCAAGCAGCAGCAGCGGATCAAGCAGCAGCAGCAGCAGATCAAGCAGCAGCAGCAGCAGGAGATCAAGCAGCAGCAGCAGATCAAGCAGCAGCAGCAGCAGATCAAGCAGCAGCAGCAGCAGATCAAGCAGCAGCAGCAGCAGATCAAGCAGCAGCAGCAGCAGCAGATCAAGCAGCAGCAGCAACAGCAGCAGATCAAGCAGCAGCAGCAGCAGATCAAGCAGCAGCAGCAGATCAAGCAGCAGAAGCAGCAGCAGCAGATCAAGCAACAGCAGCAGCAGCAGCAGATCAAGCAGCAGCAGCAGATCAAGCAGCAGCAGCAGCAGATCAAGCAGCAGCAGCAGCAGATCAGGAAACAGCAGCAGCAGCAGATCAAGCAGCAGCAGCAGATCAAGCAGCAGCAGCACCAGATCAAGCAGCAGCAGCACCAGATCAAGCAGCAGCAGCAGATCAAGCAGCAGCAGCAGCAGCAGCAGATCAAACAGCAGCAGCGAATCAAGCAGCGGCAGCAGATCAAGCGGCAGCAGCAGCAGCAGCAGATCAAGCAGCAGCAGCAGCAGCAGATCAAGCAGCAGCAGTAGGAGATCAAGCAGCAGCAGATCAAGCAGCAGAAGCAGCAGCATATCAAGCAGCAGCAGCAGCAGATCAAGCAGCAGCAGCAGCACATCAAGCAGCAGCAGCAGATCAAGCAGCAGCAGATCAAGCAGCAGCAGCAGCAGATCAAGAAACAGCAGCAGCAGATCAAGAAGCAGCAGCAGCAGACCAAGCAGCAGCAGCAGCAGATCAAGCAGCAGCAGCACCAGATCAAGCAGCAGCAGCAGATCAAGCAGCAGCAGCAGCAGCAGATCAAACAGCAGCAGCAGCAGATCAAGCAGCAGCAGCAGCATATCAAGCAGCAGCAGCAGCAGATCAAGCAGCAGCAGTAGCAGATCAAGCAGCAGCAGAAGCAGATCAAGCAGCAGCAGCAGATCAAGCAGCAGCAGCAGATCAAGCAGCAGCAGCACCAGATCAAGCAGCAGCAGCAGCAGATCAAGCAGCTGCAGCAGCAGCAGATCAAGCAGCAGCAGCAGCAGATCAAGCAGCAGCAGCAGCAGATCAAGCAGCAGCAGCAGCAGCAGCAGCAGCAGGTCAAGCAGCAGCAGCAGATCAAGCAGCAGCAGCAGCAGATAAAGCAGCTGCAGCAGCAGCAGCAGCAGATCAAGCAGCAGCAGCACCAGCAGATCAAGCAGCAGCAGCAGCAGCAGCACCAGCACCAGCAGATCAAGCAGCAGCAGCAGCAGATCAAGCAGCAGCAGCAGCAGATCAAGCAGCAGCAGCAGCAGCATATCAAGCAGCAGCAGCAGCAGCAGATCAAGCAACAGCAGCACCAGCAGCAGCAGCAGCAGATCAAGCAGCAGCAGCAGCAGATCAAGCAGCAGCAGCAGATCAAGCAGCAGCAGCAGCAGATCAAGCAGCAGCAGCAGCAGATCAAGAAACAGCAGCAGCAGCAGATCAAGAAGCAGAAGCAGCAGATCAAGCAGCAGCAGCAGATCAAGCAGCAGCAGCACCAGTTCAAGCAGCAGCAGCGGATCAAGCAGCAGCAGCAGCAGCAGATCAAGCAGCAGCATAAGCAGATCAAGCAGCAGCAGCAGATCAAGCAGCAGCAGCAGATCAAGCAGCAGCAGCACCAGATCAAGCAGCAGCAGCAGCAGATCAAGCAGCAGCAGCAGCAGATCATGCAGCAGCAGCAGCAGATCAAGCAGCAGCAGCAGCAGCAGGTCAAGCAGCAGCAGCAGATCAAGCAGCAGCAGCAGCAGATAAAGCAGCAGCAGCAGCAGATCAAGCAGCAGCAGCAGCAGATCAAGCAGCAGCAGCAGCACCAGCAGATCAAGCAGCAGCAGCAGCAGCAACAGCAGCAGATCAAGCAGCAGCAGCAGCAGATCAAGCAGCAGCAGCAGATCAAGCAGCAGCAGCAGCAGCAGGTCAAGCAGCAGCAGCAGATCAAGCAGCAGCAGCAGATCAAGCAGCAGCAGCAGATCAAGCAGCAGCAGCAGCAGATCAAGCAGCAGAAGCAGCAGCATATCAAGCAGCAGCAGCAGCAGCAGATCAAGCAACAGCAGCACCAGCAGCAGCAGCAGCAGATCAAGCAGCAGCAGCAGCAGATCAAGCAGCAGCAGCAGATCAAGCAGCAGCAGCAGCAGATCAAGCAGCAGCAGCAGCAGCAGATCAAGAAACAGCAGCAGCAGATCAAGAAGCAGCAGCAGCAGATCAAGCAGCAGCAGCAGATCAAGCAGCAGCAGCACCAGATCAAGCAGCAGCAGCGGATCAAGCAGCAGCAGCAGCAGATCAAGCAGCAGCAGCAGCAGGAGGAGATCAAGCAGCAGCAGCAGCAGATCAAGCAGCAGGAGATCAAGCAGCGGCAGCAGATCAAGCAGCAGCAGCAGCAGATCAAGCAGCAGCAGCAGCAGCAGATCAAGCAGCAGCAGCAACAGCAGCAGATCAAGCAGCAGCAGCAGATCAAGCAGCAGCAGCAGATCAAGCAGCAGAAGCAGCAGCATATCAAGCAGCAGCAGCAGCAGATCAAGCAACAGCAGCAGCAGCAGCAGATCAAGCAGCAGCAGCAGCAGATCAAGCAGCAGCAGCAGCAGATCAAGAAACAGCAGCAGCAGCAGCAGACCAAGCAGCAGCAGCACCAGGTCAAGCAGCAGCAGCAGCAGCAGCAGATCAAACAGCAGCAGCAGCAGCAGATCAAGCAGCGGCAGCAGATCAAGCGGCAGCAGCAGCAGCAGATCAAGCAGCAGCAGCAGAACAAGCAGCAGCCGCAGCAGATCACGAAACAGCAGCAGCAGCAGATCAAGCAGCAGCAGCAGCAGATCTAGCAGCAGCAGCAGGAGATCAAGCAGCAGCAGCAGATCAAGCAGCAGCAGCAGATCAAGCAACAGCAGCAGCAGATCAAGCAGCAGCAGCAGCAGATCAAGCAGCAGCAGCAGATCAAGCAGCAGCAGCAGATCAAGCAGCAGAAGCAGCAGCATATCAAGCAGCAGCAGCAGCAGATCAAGCAACAGCAGCAGCAGCAGCAGATCAAGCAGCAGCAGCAGCAGATCAAGCAGCAGCAGCAGCAGATCAAGAAACAGCAGCAGCAGCAGCAGACCAAGCAGCAGCAGCACCAGGTCAAGCAGCAGCAGCAGCAGCAGCAGATCAAACAGCAGCAGCAGCAGCAGATCAAGCAGCGGCAGCAGATCAAGCGGCAGCAGCAGCAGCAGATCAAGCAGCAGCAGCAGAACAAGCAGCAGCCGCAGCAGATCACGAAACAGCAGCAGCAGCAGATCAAGCAGCAGCAGCAGCAGATCTAGCAGCAGCAGCAGGAGATCAAGCAGCAGCAGCAGATCAAGCAGCAGCAGCAGATCAAGCAACAGCAGCAGCAGATCAAGCAGCAGCAGCAGCAGATCAAGCAGCAGCAGCAGATCAAGCAGCAGCAGCAGATCAAGCAGCAGCAGCAGCAGCAGATCAAGCAGCAGCAGCAGCAACAGCAGCAGATCAAGCAGCAGCAGCAGATCAAGCAGCAGCAGCAGCAGCCGGTCAAGCAGCAGCAGCAGCAGATCAAGCAGCAGCAGCAGCAGATCAAGCATCAGCAGCAGCAGCAGATCAAGCAGCAGCAGCAGCAGATCAAGCAGCAGCAGCAGCAGATCAAGCAGCAGAAGCAGCAGCATATCAAGCAGCAGCAGCAGCAGATCAAGCAACCGCAGCAGCAGATCAAGCAGCAGCAGCAGCAGATCAAGAAACAGCAGCAGCAGCAGATCAAGCAGCAGCAGCAGAAGCAGATCAAGCAGCAGCAGCAGCACGAGATCAAGCAGCAGCAGCAGATCAAGCAGCTGCAGCAACAGAATCAAGCAGCAGCAGTAGCAGATCAAGCAGCAGCAGCAGCAGATGAAGCAGCAGCAGCAGCAGCAGATCAAGCAGCAGCAGCAGCAGATCAAGCAGCAGCAGGTCAAGCAGCAGCAGCAGCAGATCAAGCAGCAGCAGCAGATCAAGCTGCAGCAGCAGCAGATCAAGCAGCAGCAGCAGCAGCAGCAGATCAAGCAGCAGCAGCAGCAGATCAAGCAGCAGCAGCAGCAACCGCAACAGCAGCAGATCAAGCAGCAGCAGCAGCAGCAGAACCAGCAGCAGCAGCAGCAGATCAAGCAGCAGCAGCAGCAGCAGCAGGTCAAGCAGCAGCAGCAACAGATCAAGCAGCAGCAGCAGATCAAGCAGCAGCAGCAGCAGCAGATCAAGCATCAGCAGCAGCAGCAGATCAAGCAGCAGAAGCAGCAGCATATCAAGCAGCAGCAGCAGCAGATCAAGCAACAGCAGCAGCAGCAGCAGCAGATCAAGCAGCAGCAGCAGCAGATCAAGCAGCAGCAGCAGCAGCAGATCAAGCAGCAGCAGCAGCAGATCAAGCAGCAGCAGCAGATCAAGCAGCAGCAGCAGATCAAGAAGCAGCAGCAGCAGCAGATCAAGCAGCAGCAGCAGCAGCAGATCAAGAAGCAGCAGCAGCAGATCAAGCAGCAGCAGCAGCAGCAGATCAAGCAGCAGCAGCACCAGATCAAGCAGCAGCACCAGATCAAGCAGCAGCAGCAGATCAAGCAGCAGCAGCAGCAGCAGCAGATCAAGCAGCAGCAGCAGAAGCAGATCAAGCAGCAGCAGCAGCAGATCAAGCAGCAGCAGCAGATCAAGCAGCAGCAGCAGCAGATCAAGCAGCTGCAGCAGCAGCAGATCAAGCAGCAGCAGATCAAGCAGCAGCAGCAGCAGATCAAGCAGCAGCAGTAGGTCAAGCAGCAGCAGCAGATCAAGCAGCAGCAGCAGATCAAGCAGCAGCAGCAGCAGATCAAGCAGCAGCAGCAGCAGCAGCAACAGCTGCAGATCAAGCAGCAGCAGCAGCAGATCAAGCTGCAGCAGCAGATCAAGCAGCAGTAGCAGCAGATCAAACAGCAGCAGATCAAGCAGCAGCAGCAGATCAAGCAGCAGCAGCAGCAGATCAAGCAGCAGCAGCAGATCAGGTAGCAACTGCAGCAGCAGATCAAGCAACAGCAGCAGCAGATCAAGCAACAGCAGCAGCAGATCAAGTAGCAGCAGCCGCAGATTAAGCAGCAGAAGCAGCAGATCAAGCAGCAGCAGCAGATCAAGCAGCAGCAGCAGATCAAGCAGCAGCAGCAGATCAAACAGCAGCAGCAGAAGCAGATCAAGCAGCGGCAGCAGATCAAGCGGCAGCAGCAGCAGCAGATCAAGCAGCAGCAGATCAAGCAGCAGCAGCAGATCAAGCAGCAGCAGCAGATCAAGCAGCAGAAGCAGCAGCATATCAAGCAGCAGCAGCAGCAGCAGCAGATCAAGCAGGAGCAGCAGATCAAGCAGCAGCAGCAGCAGATCAAGCAGCAGCAGCAGCAGATCAAGCAGCAGAAGCAGCAGCATATCAAGCAGCAGCAGCAGCAGCAGCAGATCAAGCAACAGCAGCAGATCAAGCAGCAGCAGCAGCAGCAGATCAAGCAGCAGCAGCAGATCAAGCAGCAGCAGCACCAGATCAAGCAGCAGCAGCGGATCAAGCAGCAGCAGCAGCAGATCAAGCAGCAGCAGCAGCAGCAGCAGCAGGAGATCAAGCAGCAGCAGCAGATCAAGCAGCAGCAGCAGATCAAGCAGCAGCAGCAGCAGATCAAGCAGCAGCAGCAGCAGATCAAGCAGCAGCAGCAGCAGATCAAGCAGCAGCAGCAACAGCAGCAGATCAAGCAGCAGCAGCAGCAGATCAAGCAGCAGCAGCAGATCAAGCAGCAGAAGCAGCAGCATATTAAGCAGCAGCAGCAGCAGATCAAGCAACAGCAGCAGCAGCAGCAGATCAAGCAGCAGCAGCAGATCAAGCAGCAGCAGCAGCAGATCAAGCAGCAGCAGCAGCAGATCAGGAAACAGCAGCAGCAGCAGATCAAGCAGCAGCAGCAGATCAAGCAGCAGCAGCACCAGATCAAGCAGCAGCAGCACCAGATCAAGCAGCAGCAGCAGATCAAGCAGCAGCAGCAGCAGCAGCAGATCAAACAGCAGCAGCAGATCAAGCAGCGGCAGCAGATCAAGCGGCAGCAGCAGCAGATCAAGCAGCAGCAGCAGCAGCAGATCAAGCAGCAGCAGTAGGAGATCAAGCAGCAGCAGATCAAGCAGCAGAAGCAGCAGCATATCAAGCAGCAGCAGCAGCAGATCAAGCAGCAGCAGCAGCAGATCAAGCAGCAGCAGATCAAGCAGCAGCAGCAGCAGATCAAGAAACAGCAGCAGCAGATCAAGAAGCAGCAGCAGCAGACCAAGCAGCAGCAGCAGCAGATCAAGCAGCAGCAGCACCAGATCAAGCAGCAGCAGCAGATCAAGCAGCAGCAGCAGCAGCAGATCAAACAGCAGCAGCAGCAGATCAAGCAGCAGCAGCAGCATATCAAGCAGCAGCAGCAGATCAAGCAGCAGCAGTAGCAGATCAAGCAGCAGCAGAAGCAGATCAAGCAGCAGCAGCAGATCAAGCAGCAGCAGCAGATCAAGCAGCAGCAGCACCAGATCAAGCAGCAGCAGCAGCAGATCAAGCAGCTGCAGCAGCAGCAGATCAAGCAGCAGCAGCAGCAGATCAAGCAGCAGCAGCAGCAGATCAAGCAGCAGCAGCAGCAGCAGCAGCAGGTCAAGCAGCAGCAGCAGATCAAGCAGCAGCAGCAGATAAAGCAGCTGCAGCAGCAGCAGCAGCAGATCAAGCAGCAGCAGCACCAGCAGATCAAGCAGCAGCAGCAGCAGCACCAGCACCAGCAGATCAAGCAGCAGCAGCAGCAGATCAAGCAGCAGCAGCAGCAGATCAAGCAGCAGCAGCAGCAGCAGGTCAAGCAGCAGCAGCAGATCAAGCAGCAGCAGCAGATCAAGCAGCAGCAGCAGATCAAGCAGCAGCAGCAGCAGCAGATCAAGCAGCAGAAGCAGCAGCATATCAAGCAGCAGCAGCAGCAGCAGATCAAGCAACAGCAGCACCAGCAGCAGCAGCAGCAGATCAAGCAGCAGCAGCAGCAGATCAAGCAGCAGCAGCAGATCAAGCAGCAGCAGCAGCAGATCAAGCAGCAGCAGCAGCAGATCAAGAAACAGCAGCAGCAGCAGATCAAGAAGCAGAAGCAGCAGATCAAGCAGCAGCAGCAGATCAAGCAGCAGCAGCACCAGATCAAGCAGCAGCAGCGGATCAAGCAGCAGCAGCAGCAGCAGATCAAGCAGCAGCAGCAGCAGCAGATCAAGCAGCAGCAGCAGCAGCAGGAGATCAAGCAGCAGCAGCAGCAGATCAAGCAGCAGGAGATCAAGCAGCGGCAGCAGATCAAGCAGCAGCAGCAGCAGATCAAGCAGCAGCAGATCAAGCAGCAGCAGCAGCAGCAGATCAAGCAGCAGCAGCAGGAGATCAAGCAGCAGCAGATCAAGCAGCAGAAGCAGCAGCATATCAAGCAGCAGCAGCAGCAGATCAAGCAGCAGCAGCAGATCAAGCAGCAGCAGCAGCAGATCAAGCAGCAGCAGCACCAGATCAAGAAACAGCAGCAGCAGATCAAGAAGCAGCAGCAGCAGACCAAGCAGCAGCAGCAGATCAAGCAGCAGCAGCACCAGATCAAGCAGCAGCAGCAGATCAAGCATCAGCAGCAGCAGCAGCAGATCAAGCAGCAGCAGCAGCAGATCAAACAGCAGCAGCAGCAGATCAAGCAGCAGCAGCAGTATATCAAGCAGCAGCAGCAGATCAAGCAGCAGCAGTAGCAGATCAAGCAGCAGCATAAGCAGATCAAGCAGCAGCAGCAGATCAAGCAGCAGCAGCAGATCAAGCAGCAGCAGCACCAGATCAAGCAGCAGCAGCAGATCAAGCAGCAGCAGCAGCAGATCATGCAGCAGCAGCAGCAGATCAAGCAGCAGCAGCAGCAGCAGGTCAAGCAGCAGCAGCAGATCAAGCAGCAGCAGCAGCAGATAAAGCAGCAGCAGCAGCAGATCAAGCAGCAGCAGCAGCAGATCAAGCAGCAGCAGCAGCACCAGCAGATCAAGCAGCAGCAGCAGCAGCAACAGCAGCAGATCAAGCAGCAGCAGCAGCAGATCAAGCAGCAGCAGCAGATCAAGCAGCAGCAGCAGCAGCAGGTCAAGCAGCATCAGCAGATCAAGCAGCAGCAGCAGATCAAGCAGCAGCAGCAGATCAAGCAGCAGCAGCAGCAGATCAAGCAGCAGAAGCAGCAGCATATCAAGCAGCAGCAGCAGCAGCAGATCAAGCAACAGCAGCACCAGCAGCAGCAGCAGCAGATCAAGCAGCAGCAGCAGCAGATCAAGCAGCAGCAGCAGATCAAGCAGCAGCAGCAGCAGATCAAGCAGCAGCAGCAGCAGCAGATCAAGAAACAGCAGCAGCAGATCAAGAAGCAGCAGCAGCAGATCAAGCAGCAGCAGCAGATCAAGCAGCAGCAGCACCAGATCAAGCAGCAGCAGCGGATCAAGCAGCAGCAGCAGCAGATCAAGCAGCAGCAGCAGCAGCAGGAGATCAAGCAGCAGCAGCAGATCAAGCAGCAGGAGATCAAGCAGCGGCAGCAGATCAAGCAGCAGCAGCAGCAGATCAAGCAGCAGCAGCAGCAGATCAAGCAGCAGCAGCAGCAGCAGATCAAGCAGCAGCAGCAACAGCAGCAGATCAAGCAGCAGCAGCAGATCAAGCAGCAGAAGCAGCAGCATATCAAGCAGCAGCAGCAGCAGATCAAGCAACAGCAGCAGCAGCAGCAGATCAAGCAGCAGCAGCAGCAGATCAGGAAACAGCAGCAGCAGCAGATCAAGCAGCAGCAGCAGATCAAGCAGCAGCAGCACCAGATCAAGCAGCAGCAGCACCAGATCAAGCAGCAGCAGCAGATCAAGCAGCAGCAGCAGCAGCAGCAGATCAAACAGCAGCAGCGAATCAAGCAGCGGCAGCAGATCAAGCGGCAGCAGCAGCAGCAGCAGATCAAGCAGCAGCAGCAGCAGCAGATCAAGCAGCAGCAGTAGGAGATCAAGCAGCAGCAGATCAAGCAGCAGAAGCAGCAGCATATCAAGCAGCAGCAGCAGCAGATCAAGCAGCAGCAGCAGCAGATCAAGCAGCAGCAGCAGATCAAGCAGCAGCAGATCAAGCAGCAGCAGCAGCAGATCAAGAAACAGCAGCAGCAGATCAAGAAGCAGCAGCAGCAGACCAAGCAGCAGCAGCAGCAGATCAAGCAGCAGCAGCACCAGATCAAGCAGCAGCAGCAGATCAAGCAGCAGCAGCAGCAGCAGATCAAACAGCAGCAGCAGCAGATCAAGCAGCAGCAGCAGCATATCAAGCAGCAGCAGCAGCAGATCAAGCAGCAGCAGTAGCAGATCAAGCAGCAGCAGAAGCAGATCAAGCAGCAGCAGCAGATCAAGCAGCAGCAGCAGATCAAGCAGCAGCAGCACCAGATCAAGCAGCAGCAGCAGCAGATCAAGCAGCTGCAGCAGCAGCAGATCAAGCAGCAGCAGCAGCAGATCAAGCAGCAGCAGCAGCAGATCAAGCAGCAGCAGCAGCAGCAGCAGGTCAAGCAGCAGCAGCAGATCAAGCAGCAGCAGCAGCAGATAAAGCAGCTGCAGCAGCAGCAGCAGCAGATCAAGCAGCAGCAGCACCAGCAGATCAAGCAGCAGCAGCAGCAGCAGCACCAGCACCAGCAGATCAAGCAGCAGCAGCAGCAGATCAAGCAGCAGCAGCAGCAGATCAAGCAGCAGCAGCAGCAGCATATCAAGCAGCAGCAGCAGCAGCAGATCAAGCAACAGCAGCACCAGCAGCAGCAGCAGCAGATCAAGCAGCAGCAGCAGCAGATCAAGCAGCAGCAGCAGATCAAGCAGCAGCAGCAGCAGATCAAGCAGCAGCAGCAGCAGATCAAGAAACAGCAGCAGCAGCAGATCAAGAAGCAGAAGCAGCAGATCAAGCAGCAGCAGCAGATCAAGCAGCAGCAGCACCAGATCAAGCAGCAGCAGCGGATCAAGCAGCAGCAGCAGCAGCAGATCAAGCAGCAGCATAAGCAGATCAAGCAGCAGCAGCAGATCAAGCAGCAGCAGCAGATCAAGCAGCAGCAGCACCAGATCAAGCAGCAGCAGCAGCAGATCAAGCAGCAGCAGCAGCAGATCATGCAGCAGCAGCAGCAGATCAAGCAGCAGCAGCAGCAGCAGGTCAAGCAGCAGCAGCAGCAGATAAAGCAGCAGCAGCAGCAGATCAAGCAGCAGCAGCAGCAGATCAAGCAGCAGCAGCAGCACCAGCAGATCAAGCAGCAGCAGCAGCAGCAACAGCAGCAGATCAAGCAGCAGCAGCAGCAGATCAAGCAGCAGCAGCAGATCAAGCAGCAGCAGCAGCAGCAGGTCAAGCAGCAGCAGCAGATCAAGCAGCAGCAGCAGATCAAGCAGCAGCAGCAGATCAAGCAGCAGCAGCAGCAGATCAAGCAGCAGAAGCAGCAGCATATCAAGCAGCAGCAGCAGCAGCAGATCAAGCAACAGCAGCACCAGCAGCAGCAGCAGCAGATCAAGCAGCAGCAGCAGCAGATCAAGCAGCAGCAGCAGATCAAGCAGCAGCAGCAGCAGATCAAGCAGCAGCAGCAGCAGCAGATCAAGAAACAGCAGCAGCAGATCAAGAAGCAGCAGCAGCAGATCAAGCAGCAGCAGCACCAGATCAAGCAGCAGCGGCGGATCAAGCAGCAGCAGCAGCAGATCAAGCAGCAGCAGCAGCAGGAGGAGATCAAGCAGCAGCAGCAGCAGATCAAGCAGCAGGAGATCAAGCAGCGGCAGCAGATCAAGCAGCAGCAGCAGCAGATCAAGCAGCAGCAGCAGCAGCAGATCAAGCAGCAGCAGCAACAGCAGCAGATCAAGCAGCAGCAGCAGATCAAGCAGCAGCAGCAGATCAAGCAGCAGAAGCAGCAGCATATCAAGCAGCAGCAGCAGCAGATCAAGCAACAGCAGCAGCAGCAGCAGATCAAGCAGCAGCAGCAGCAGATCAAGCAGCAGCAGCAGCAGATCAAGAAACAGCAGCAGCAGCAGCAGACCAAGCAGCAGCAGCACCAGGTCAAGCAGCAGCAGCAGCAGCAGCAGATCAAACAGCAGCAGCAGCAGCAGATCAAGCAGCGGCAGCAGATCAAGCGGCAGCAGCAGCAGCAGATCAAGCAGCAGCAGCAGAACAAGCAGCAGCCGCAGCAGATCACGAAACAGCAGCAGCAGCAGATCAAGCAGCAGCAGCAGCAGATCTAGCAGCAGCAGCAGGAGATCAAGCAGCAGCAGCAGATCAAGCAGCAGCAGCAGATCAAGCAACAGCAGCAGCAGATCAAGCAGCAGCAGCAGCAGATCAAGCAGCAGCAGCAGATCAAGCAGCAGCAGCAGATCAAGCAGCAGAAGCAGCAGCATATCAAGCAGCAGCAGCAGCAGATCAAGCAACAGCAGCAGCAGCAGCAGATCAAGCAGCAGCAGCAGCAGATCAAGCAGCAGCAGCAGCAGATCAAGAAACAGCAGCAGCAGCAGCAGACCAAGCAGCAGCAGCACCAGGTCAAGCAGCAGCAGCAGCAGCAGATCAAACAGCAGCAGCAGCAGCAGATCAAGCAGCGGCAGCAGATCAAGCGGCAGCAGCAGCAGCAGATCAAGCAGCAGCAGCAGAACAAGCAGCAGCCGCAGCAGATCACGAAACAGCAGCAGCAGCAGATCAAGCAGCAGCAGCAGCAGATCTAGCAGCAGCAGCAGGAGATCAAGCAGCAGCAGCAGATCAAGCAGCAGCAGCAGATCAAGCAACAGCAGCAGCAGATCAAGCAGCAGCAGCAGCAGATCAAGCAGCAGCAGCAGATCAAGCAGCAGCAGCAGATCAAGCAGCAGCAGCAGCAGCAGATCAAGCAGCAGCAGCAGCAACAGCAGCAGATCAAGCAGCAGCAGCAGATCAAGCAGCAGCAGCAGCAGCCGGTCAAGCAGCAGCAGCAGCAGATCAAGCAGCAGCAGCAGCAGATCAAGCATCAGCAGCAGCAGCAGATCAAGCAGCAGCAGCAGCAGATCAAGCAGCAGCAGCAGCAGATCAAGCAGCAGAAGCAGCAGCATATCAAGCAGCAGCAGCAGCAGATCAAGCAACCGCAGCAGCAGATCAAGCAGCAGCAGCAGCAGATCAAGAAACAGCAGCAGCAGCAGATCAAGCAGCAGCAGCAGAAGCAGATCAAGCAGCAGCAGCAGCACGAGATCAAGCAGCAGCAGCAGATCAAGCAGCTGCAGCAACAGAATCAAGCAGCAGCAGTAGCAGATCAAGCAGCAGCAGCAGCAGATGAAGCAGCAGCAGCAGCAGCAGATCAAGCAGCAGCAGCAGCAGATCAAGCAGCAGCAGGTCAAGCAGCAGCAGCAGATCAAGCAGCAGCAGCAGATCAAGCTGCAGCAGCAGCAGATCAAGCAGCAGCAGCAGCAGCAGATCAAGCAGCAGCAGCAGCAGATCAAGCAGCAGCAGCAGCAACCGCAACAGCAGCAGATCAAGCAGCAGCAGCAGCAGCAGAACCAGCAGCAGCAGCAGCAGATCAAGCAGCAGCAGCAGCAGCAGCAGGTCAAGCAGCAGCAGCAACAGATCAAGCAGCAGCAGCAGATCAAGCAGCAGCAGCAGCAGCAGATCAAGCATCAGCAGCAGCAGCAGATCAAGCAGCAGAAGCAGCAGCATATCAAGCAGCAGCAGCAGCAGATCAAGCAACAGCAGCAGCAGCAGCAGCAGATCAAGCAGCAGCAGCAGCAGATCAAGCAGCAGCAGCAGCAGCAGATCAAGCAGCAGCAGCAGCAGATCAAGCAGCAGCAGCAGATCAAGCAGCAGCAGCAGATCAAGAAGCAGCAGCAGCAGCAGATCAAGCAGCAGCAGCAGCAGATCAAGCAGCAGCAGCACCAGATCAAGCAGCAGCACCAGATCAAGCAGCAGCAGCAGATCAAGCAGCAGCAGCAGCAGCAGCAGCAGATCAAGCAGCAGCAGCAGAAGCAGATCAAGCAGCAGCAGCAGCAGATCAAGCAGCAGCAGCAGATCAAGCAGCAGCAGCAGCAGATCAAGCAGCTGCAGCAGCAGCAGATCAAGCAGCAGCAGATCAAGCAGCAGCAGCAGCAGATCAAGCAGCAGCAGTAGGTCAAGCAGCAGCAGCAGATCAAGCAGCAGCAGCAGATCAAGCAGCAGCAGCAGCAGATCAAGCAGCAGCAGCACCAGCAGATCAAGCAGCAGCAGCAGCAACAGCTGCAGATCAAGCAGCAGCAGCAGCAGATCAAGCTGCAGCAGCAGATCAAGCAGCAGTAGCAGCAGATCAAACAGCAGCAGATCAAGCAGCAGCAGCAGATCAAGCAGCAGCAGCAGCAGATCAAGCAGCAGCAGCAGATCAGGTAGCAACTGCAGCAGCAGATCAAGCAACAGCAGCAGCAGATCAAGCAACAGCAGCAGCAGATCAAGTAGCAGCAGCCGCAGATTAAGCAGCAGAAGCAGCAGATCAAGCAGCAGCAGCAGATCAAGCAGCAGCAGCAGATCAAGCAGCAGCAGCAGATCAAACAGCAGCAGCAGAAGCAGATCAAGCAGCGGCAGCAGATCAAGCGGCAGCAGCAGCAGCAGATCAAGCAGCAGCAGATCAAGCAGCAGCAGCAGATCAAGCAGCAGCAGCAGATCAAGCAGCAGAAGCAGCAGCATATCAAGCAGCAGCAGCAGCAGCAGCAGATCAAGCAGGAGCAGCAGATCAAGCAGCAGCAGCAGCAGATCAAGCAGCAGCAGCAGCAGATCAAGCAGCAGAAGCAGCAGCATATCAAGCAGCAGCAGCAGCAGCAGATCAAGCAACAGCAGCAGATCAAGCAGCAGCAGCAGCAGCAGATCAAGCAGCAGCAGCAGATCAAGCAGCAGCAGCACCAGATCAAGCAGCAGCAGCGGATCAAGCAGCAGCAGCAGCAGATCAAGCAGCAGCAGCAGCAGCAGCAGCAGGAGATCAAGCAGCAGCAGCAGATCAAGCAGCAGCAGCAGCAGATCAAGCAGCAGCAGCAGCAGATCAAGCAGCAGCAGCAGCAGATCAAGCAGCAGCAGCAGCAGCAGATCAAGCAGCAGCAGCAACAGCAGCAGATCAAGCAGCAGCAGCAGCAGATCAAGCAGCAGCAGCAGATCAAGCAGCAGAAGCAGCAGCATATTAAGCAGCAGCAGCAGCAGATCAAGCAACAGCAGCAGCAGCAGCAGATCAAGCAGCAGCAGCAGATCAAGCAGCAGCAGCAGCAGATCAAGCAGCAGCAGCAGCAGATCAGGAAACAGCAGCAGCAGCAGATCAAGCAGCAGCAGCAGATCAAGCAGCAGCAGCACCAGATCAAGCAGCAGCAGCACCAGATCAAGCAGCAGCAGCAGATCAAGCAGCAGCAGCAGCAGCAGCAGATCAAACAGCAGCAGCAGATCAAGCAGCGGCAGCAGATCAAGCGGCAGCAGCAGCAGCAGCAGATCAAGCAGCAGCAGCAGCAGCAGATCAAGCAGCAGCAGTAGGAGATCAAGCAGCAGCAGATCAAGCAGCAGAAGCAGCAGCATATCAAGCAGCAGCAGCAGCAGATCAAGCAGCAGCAGCAGCAGATCAAGCAGCAGCAGCAGATCAAGCAGCAGCAGATCAAGCAGCAGCAGCAGCAGATCAAGAAACAGCAGCAGCAGATCAAGAAGCAGCAGCAGCAGACCAAGCAGCAGCAGCAGCAGATCAAGCAGCAGCAGCACCAGATCAAGCAGCAGCAGCAGATCAAGCAGCAGCAGCAGCAGCAGATCAAACAGCAGCAGCAGCAGATCAAGCAGCAGCAGCAGCATATCAAGCAGCAGCAGCAGATCAAGCAGCAGCAGTAGCAGATCAAGCAGCAGCAGAAGCAGATCAAGCAGCAGCAGCAGATCAAGCAGCAGCAGCAGATCAAGCAGCAGCAGCACCAGATCAAGCAGCAGCAGCAGCAGATCAAGCAGCTGCAGCAGCAGCAGATCAAGCAGCAGCAGCAGCAGATCAAGCAGCAGCAGCAGCAGATCAAGCAGCAGCAGCAGCAGCAGCAGCAGCAGGTCAAGCAGCAGCAGCAGATCAAGCAGCAGCAGCAGCAGATAAAGCAGCTGCAGCAGCAGCAGCAGCAGATCAAGCAGCAGCAGCACCAGCAGATCAAGCAGCAGCAGCAGCAGCACCAGCACCAGCAGATCAAGCAGCAGCAGCAGCAGATCAAGCAGCAGCAGCAGCAGATCAAGCAGCAGCAGCAGCAGCAGGTCAAGCAGCAGCAGCAGATCAAGCAGCAGAAGCAGCAGCATATCAAGCAGCAGCAGCAGCAGCAGATCAAGCAACAGCAGCACCAGCAGCAGCAGCAGCAGATCAAGCAGCAGCAGCAGCAGCAGATCAAGCAGCAGCAGCAGCAGATCAAGCAGCAGCAGCAGCAGATCAAGCAGCAGCAGCAGCAGATCAAGAAACAGCAGCAGCAGCAGATCAAGAAGCAGAAGCAGCAGATCAAGCAGCAGCAGCAGATCAAGCAGCAGCAGCACCAGATCAAGCAGCAGCAGCGGATCAAGCAGCAGCAGCAGCAGCAGATCAAGCAGCAGCAGCAGCAGCAGATCAAGCAGCAGCAGCAGCAGCAGGAGATCAAGCAGCAGCAGCAGCAGATCAAGCAGCAGGAGATCAAGCAGCGGCAGCAGATCAAGCAGCAGCAGCAGCAGATCAAGCAGCAGCAGATCAAGCAGCAGCAGCAGCAGCAGCAGATCAAGCAGCAGAAGCAGCAGCATATCAAGCAGCAGCAGCAGCAGATCAAGCAGCAGCAGCAGATCAAGCAGCAGCAGCAGCAGATCAAGCAGCAGCAGCACCAGATCAAGAAACAGCAGCAGCAGATCAAGAAGCAGCAGCAGCAGACCAAGCAGCAGCAGCAGATCAAGCAGCAGCAGCACCAGATCAAGCAGCAGCAGCAGATCAAGCATCAGCAGCAGCAGCAGATCAAGCAGCAGCAGCAGCAGATCAAACAGCAGCAGCAGCAGATCAAGCAGCAGCAGCAGTATATCAAGCAGCAGCAGCAGATCAAGCAGCAGTAGTAGCAGATCAAGCAGCAGCATAAGCAGATCAAGCAGCAGCAGCAGATCAAGCAGCAGCAGCAGATCAAGCAGCAGCAGCACCAGATCAAGCAGCAGCAGCAGATCAAGCAGCAGCAGCAGCAGATCATGCAGCAGCAGCAGCAGATCAAGCAGCAGCAGCAGCAGGTCAAGCAGCAGCAGCAGATCAAGCAGCAGCAGCAGCAGATAAAGCAGCAGCAGCAGCAGATCAAGCAGCAGCAGCAGCAGATCAAGCAGCAGCAGCAGCACCAGCAGATCAAGCAGCAGCAGCAGCAGCAACAGCAGCAGATCAAGCAGCAGCAGCAGCAGATCAAGCAGCAGCAGCAGATCAAGCAGCAGCAGCAGCAGCAGGTCAAGCAGCATCAGCAGATCAAGCAGCAGCAGCAGATCAAGCAGCAGCAGCAGATCAAGCAGCAGCAGCAGCAGATCAAGCAGCAGAAGCAGCAGCATATCAAGCAGCAGCAGCAGCAGCAGATCAAGCAACAGCAGCACCAGCAGCAGCAGCAGCAGATCAAGCAGCAGCAGCAGCAGATCAAGCAGCAGCAGCAGATCAAGCAGCAGCAGCAGCAGATCAAGCAGCAGCAGCAGCAGCAGATCAAGAAACAGCAGCAGCAGATCAAGAAGCAGCAGCAGCAGATCAAGCAGCAGCAGCAGATCAAGCAGCAGCAGCACCAGATCAAGCAGCAGCAGCGGATCAAGCAGCAGCAGCAGCAGATCAAGCAGCAGCAGCAGCAGCAGCAGGAGATCAAGCAGCAGCAGCAGATCAAGCAGCAGGAGATCAAGCAGCGGCAGCAGATCAAGCAGCAGCAGCAGCAGATCAAGCAGCAGCAGCAGCAGATCAAGCAGCAGCAGCAGCAGATCAAGCAGCAGCAGCAACAGCAGCAGATCAAGCAGCAGCAGAAGCAGCAGCATATCAAGCAGCAGCAGCAGCAGATCAAGCAACAGCAGCAGCAGCAGCAGATCAAGCAGCAGCAGCAGCAGATCCAGCAGCAGCAGCAGCAGCAGATCAAGAAACAGCAGCAGCAGCAGCAGACCAAGCAGCAGCAGCACCAGGTCAAGCAGCAGCAGCAGCAGCAGCAGATCAAACAGCAGCAGCAGCAGCAGATCAAGCAGCGGCAGCAGATCAAGCGGCAGCAGCAGCAGCAGATCAAGCAGCAGCAGCAGAACAAGCAGCAGCCGCAGCAGATCACGAAACAGCAGCAGCAGCAGATCAAGCAGCAGCAGCAGCAGATCTAGCAGCAGCAGCAGGAGATCAAGCAGCAGCAGCAGATCAAGCAGCAGCAGCAGATCAAGCAACAGCAGCAGCAGATCAAGCAGCAGCAGCAGCAGATCAAGCAGCAGCAGCAGATCAAGCAGCAGCAGCAGATCAAGCAGCAGAAGCAGCAGCATATCAAGCAGCAGCAGCAGCAGATCAAGCAACAGCAGCAGCAGCAGCAGATCAAGCAGCAGCAGCAGCAGATCAAGCAGCAGCAGCAGCAGATCAAGAAACAGCAGCAGCAGCAGCAGACCAAGCAGCAGCAGCACCAGGTCAAGCAGCAGCAGCAGCAGCAGATCAAACAGCAGCAGCAGCAGCAGATCAAGCAGCGGCAGCAGATCAAGCGGCAGCAGCAGCAGCAGATCAAGCAGCAGCAGCAGAACAAGCAGCAGCCGCAGCAGATCACGAAACAGCAGCAGCAGCAGATCAAGCAGCAGCAGCAGCAGATCTAGCAGCAGCAGCAGGAGATCAAGCAGCAGCAGCAGATCAAGCAGCAGCAGCAGATCAAGCAACAGCAGCAGCAGATCAAGCAGCAGCAGCAGATCAAGCAGCAGCAGCAGATCAAGCAGCAGCAGCAGATCAAGCAGCAGCAGCAGCAGCAGATCAAGCAGCAGCAGCAGCAACAGCAGCAGATCAAGCAGCAGCAGCAGCAGCCGGTCAAGCAGCAGCAGCAGCAGATCAAGCAGCAGCAGCAGCAGATCAAGCATCAGCAGCAGCAGCAGATCAAGCAGCAGCAGCAGCAGATCAAGCAGCAGCAGCAGCAGATCAAGCAGCAGAAGCAGCAGCATATCAAGCAGCAGCAGCAGCAGATCAAGCAACCGCAGCAGCAGATCAAGCAGCAGCAGCAGCAGATCAAGCAGCAGCAGCAGCAGATCAAGAAACAGCAGCAGCAGCAGATCAAGCAGCAGCAGCAGAAGCAGATCAAGCAGCAGCAGCAGCACGAGATCAAGCAGCAGCAGCAGATCAAGCAGCTGCAGCAACAGAATCAAGCAGCAGCAGTAGCAGATCAAGCAGCAGCAGCAGCAGATGAAGCAGCAGCAGCAGCAGCAGATCAAGCAGCAGCAGCAGCAGATCAAGCAGCAGCAGGTCAAGCAGCAGCAGCAGCAGATCAAGCTGCAGCAGCAGCAGATCAAGCAGCAGCAGCAGCAGCAGATCAAGCAGCAGCAGCAGCAGATCAAGCAGCAGCAGCAGCAACCGCAACAGCAGCAGATCAAGCAGCAGCAGCAGCAGCAGAACCAGCAGCAGCAGCAGCAGATCAAGCAGCAGCAGCAGCAGCAGCAGGTCAAGCAGCAGCAGCAACAGATCAAGCAGCAGCAGCAGATCAAGCAGCAGCAGCAGCAGCAGATCAAGCATCAGCAGCAGCAGCAGATCAAGCAGCAGAAGCAGCAGCATATCAAGCAGCAGCAGCAGCAGATCAAGCAACAGCAGCAGCAGCAGCAGATCAAGCAGCAGCAGCAGCAGATCAAGCAGCAGCAGCAGCAGCAGATCAAGCAGCAGCAGCAGCAGATCAAGCAGCAGCAGCAGATCAAGCAGCAGCAGCAGATCAAGAAGCAGCAGCAGCAGCAGATCAAGCAGCAGCAGCAGCAGCAGATCAAGCAGCAGCAGCACCAGATCAAGCAGCAGCACCAGATCAAGCAGCAGCAGCAGATCAAGCAGCAGCAGCAGCAGCAGATCAAGCAGCAGCAGCAGAAGCAGATCAAGCAGCAGCAGCAGCAGATCAAGCAGCAGCAGCAGATCAAGCAGCAGCAGCAGATCAAGCAGCTGCAGCAGCAGCAGATCAAGCAGCAGCAGATCAAGCAGCAGCAGCAGCAGATCAAGCAGCAGCAGTAGGTCAAGCAGCAGCAGCAGATCAAGCAGCAGCAGCAGATCAAGCAGCAGCAGCAGCAGATCAAGCAGCAGCAGCACCAGCAGATCAAGCAGCAGCAGCAGCAGCAGCAACAGCTGCAGATCAAGCAGCAGCAGCAGCAGATCAAGCTGCAGCAGCAGATCAAGCAGCAGTAGCAGCAGATCAAACAGCAGCAGATCAAGCAGCAGCAGCAGATCAAGCAGCAGCAGCAGCAGATCAAGCAGCAGCAGCAGATCAGGTAGCAACTGCAGCAGCAGATCAAGCAACAGCAGCAGCAGATCAAGCAACAGCAGCAGCAGATCAAGTAGCAGCAGCCGCAGATTAAGCAGCAGCAGCAGCAGATCAAGCAGCAGCAGCAGATCAAGCAGCAGCAGCAGATCAAACAGCAGCAGCAGAAGCAGATCAAGCAGCGGCAGCAGATCAAGCGGCAGCAGCAGCAGCAGATCAAGCAGCAGCAGATCAAGCAGCAGCAGCAGATCAAGCAGCAGCAGCAGATCAAGCAGCAGAAGCAGCAGCATATCAAGCAGCAGCAGCAGCAGCAGATCAAGCAGGAGCAGCAGATCAAGCAGCAGCAGCAGCAGCAGATCAAGCAGCAGCAGCAGCAGATCAAGCAGCAGAAGCAGCAGCATATCAAGCAGCAGCAGCAGCAGCAGCAGATCAAGCAACAGCAGCAGATCAAGCAGCAGCAGCAGCAGCAGATCAAGCAGCAGCAGCAGATCAAGCAGCAGCAGCACCAGATCAAGCAGCAGCAGCGGATCAAGCAGCAGCAGCAGCAGATCAAGCAGCAGCAGCAGCAGCAGCAGCAGGAGATCAAGCAGCAGCAGCAGATCAAGCAGCAGCAGCAGCAGATCAAGCAGCAGCAGCAGCAGATCAAGCAGCAGCAGCAGCAGATCAAGCAGCAGCAGCAGCAGCAGATCAAGCAGCAGCAGCAACAGCAGCAGATCAAGCAGCAGCAGCAGCAGATCAAGCAGCAGCAGCAGATCAAGCAGCAGAAGCAGCAGCATATTAAGCAGCAGCAGCAGCAGATCAAGCAACAGCAGCAGCAGCAGCAGATCAAGCAGCAGCAGCAGATCAAGCAGCAGCAGCAGCAGATCAAGCAGCAGCAGCAGCAGATCAGGAAACAGCAGCAGCAGCAGATCAAGCAGCAGCAGCAGATCAAGCAGCAGCAGCACCAGATCAAGCAGCAGCAGCACCAGATCAAGCAGCAGCAGCAGATCAAGCAGCAGCAGCAGCAGCAGCAGATCAAACAGCAGCAGCAGATCAAGCAGCGGCAGCAGATCAAGCGGCAGCAGCAGCAGCAGCAGATCAAGCAGCAGCAGCAGCAGTAGGAGATCAAGCAGCAGCAGATCAAGCAGCAGAAGCAGCAGCATATCAAGCAGCAGCAGCAGCAGATCAAGCAGCAGCAGCAGATCAAGCAGCAGCAGCAGATCAAGCAGCAGCAGATCAAGCAGCAGCAGCAGCAGATCAAGAAACAGCAGCAGCAGATCAAGAAGCAGCAGCAGCACACCAAGCAGCAGCAGCAGCAGATCAAGCAGCAGCAGCACCAGATCAAGCAGCAGCAGCAGATCAAGCAGCAGCAGCAGCAGATCAAACAGCAGCAGCACCAGATCAAGCAGCAGCAGCAGCAGATCAAGCAGCTGCAGCAGCAGCAGATCAAGCAGCAGCAGCAGCAGATCAAGCAGCAGCAGCAGCAGATCAAGCAGCAGCAGCAGCAGATCAAGCAGCAGCAGCAGCAGCAGCAGGTCAAGCAGCAGCAGCAGATCAAGCAGCAGCAGCAGCAGATAAAGCAGCTGCAGCAGCAGCAGCAGCAGATCAAGCAGCAGCAGCACCAGCAGATCAAGCAGCAGCAGCAGCAGCACCAGCACCAGCAGATCAAGCAGCAGCAGCAGCAGATCAAGCAGCAGCAGCAGCAGATCAAGCAGCAGCAGCAGCAGCAGGTCAAGCAGCAGCAGCAGATCAAGCAGCAGCAGCAGATCAAGCAGCAGCAGCAGCAGATCAAGCAGCAGAAGCAGCAGCATATCAAGCAGCAGCAGCAGCAGCAGATCAAGCAACAGCAGCACCAGCAGCAGCAGCAGCAGATCAAGCAGCAGCAGCAGCAGCAGATCAAGCAGCAGCAGCAGATCAAGCAGCAGCAGCAGCAGATCAAGCAGCAGCAGCAGCAGATCCAGAAACAGCAGCAGCAGCAGATCAAGAAGCAGCAGCAGCAGATCAAGCAGCAGCAGCACCAGATCAAGCAGCAGCAGCGGATCAAGCAGCAGCAGCAGCAGCAGATCAAGCAGCAGCAGCAGCAGCAGATCAAGCAGCAGCAGCAGCAGCAGGAGATCAAGCAGCAGCAGCAGATCAAGCAGCAGGAGATCAAGCAGCGGCAGCAGATCAAGCAGCAGCAGCAGCAGATCAAGCAGCAGCAGATCAAGCAGCAGCAGCAGCAGCAGCAGCAGATCACGCAACAGCAGCAGCAGCAGATCAAGCAGCAGCAGCAGGAGATCAAGCAGCAGCAGATCAAGCAGCAGAAGCAGCAGCATATCAAGCAGCAGCAGCAGCAGATCAAGCAGCAGCAGCAGATCAAGCAGCAGCAGCAGCAGATCAAGCAGCAGCAGCACCAGATCAAGAAACAGCAGCAGCAGATCAAGAAGCAGCAGCAGCAGACCAAGCAGCAGCAGCAGATCAAGCAGCAGCAGCACCAGATCAAGCAGCAGCAGCAGATCAAGCATCAGCAGCAGCAGCAGCAGATCAAGCAGCAGCAGCAGCAGATCAAACAGCAGCAGCAGCAGATCAAGCAGCAGCAGCAGTATATCAAGCAGCAGCAGCAGATCAAGCAGCAGCAGTAGCAGATCAAGCAGCAGCATAAGCAGATCAAGCAGCAGCAGCAGATCAAGCAGCAGCAGCAGATCAAGCAGCAGCAGCACCAGATCAAGCAGCAGCAGCAGCAGATCAAGCAGCAGCAGCAGCAGATCATGCAGCAGCAGCAGCAGATCAAGCAGCAGCAGCAGCAGCAGGTCAAGCAGCAGCAGCAGCAGATCAAGCAGCAGCAGCAGCAGATAAAGCAGCAGCAGCAGCAGATCAAGCAGCAGCAGCAGCAGATCAAGCAGCAGCAGCAGCACCAGCAGATCAAGCAGCAGCAGCAGCAGCAACAGCAGCAGATCAAGCAGCAGCAGCAGCAGATCAAGCAGCAGCAGCAGATCAAGCAGCAGCAGCAGCAGCAGGTCAAGCAGCAGCAGCAGATCAAGCAGCAGCAGCAGATCAAGCAGCAGCAGCAGATCAAGCAGCAGCAGCAGCAGATCAAGCAGCAGAAGCAGCAGCATATCAAGCAGCAGCAGCAGCAACAGATCAAGCAACAGCAGCACCAGCAGCAGCAGCAGCAGATCAAGCAGCAGCAGCAGCAGATCAAGCAGCAGCAGCAGATCAAGCAGCAGCAGCAGCAGATCAAGCAGCAGCAGCAGCAGCAGATCAAGAAACAGCAGCAGCAGATCAAGAAGCAGCAGCAGCAGATCAAGCAGCAGCAGCAGATCAAGCAGCAGCAGAACCAGATCAAGCAGCAGCAGCGGATCAAGCAGCAGCAGCAGCAGATCAAGCAGCAGCAGCAGCAGGAGATCAAGCAGCAGCAGCAGATCAAGCAGCAGGAGATCAAGCAGCGGCAGCAGATCAAGCAGCAGCAGCAGCAGATCAAGCAGCAGCAGCAGCAGATCAAGCAGCAGCAGCAGCAGCAGCAGATCAAGCAGCAGCAGCAACAGCAGCAGATCAAGCAGCAGCAGCAGATCAAGCAGCAGCAGCAGATCAAGCAGCAGAAGCAGCAGCATATCAAGCAGCAGCAGCAGCAGATCAAGCAACAGCAGCAGCAGCAGCAGATCAAGCAGCAGCAGCAGCAGATCAAGCAGCAGCAGCAGCAGATCAAGAAACAGCAGCAGCAGCAGCAGACCAAGCAGCAGCAGCACCAGATCAAGCAGCAGCAGCAGCAGCAGATCAAACAGCAGCAGCAGCAGCAGATCAAGCAGCGGCAGCAGATCAAGCGGCAGCAGCAGCAGCAGATCAAGCAGCAGCAGCAGAACAAGCAGCAGCCGCAGCAGATCACGAAACAGCAGCAGCAGCAGATCAAGCAGCAGCAGCAGCAGATCTAGCAGCAGCAGCAGGAGATCAAGCAGCAGCAGCAGATCAAGCAGCAGCAGCAGATCAAGCAATAGCAGCAGCAGATCAAGCAGCAGCAGCAGATCAAGCAGCAGCAGCAGCAACAGCAGCAGATCAAGCAGCAGCAGCAGCAGATCAAGCAGCAGCAGCAGCAGCCGGTCAAGCAGCAGCAGCAGCAGATCAAGCAGCAGCAGCAGCAGATCAAGCATCAGCAGCAGCAGCAGATCAAGCAGCAGCAGCAGCAGCAGATCAAGCAGCAGAAGCAGCAGCATATCAAGCAGCAGCAGCAGCAGATCAAGCAGCAGCAGCAGCAGATCAAGCAGCAGCAGCAGTAGATCAAGAAACAGCAGCAGCAGCAGATCAAGCAGCAGCAGCAGCAGCAGATCAAGCAGCAGCAGCAGCAGCAGATCAAGCAGCAGCAGAAGCAGATCAAGCAGCAGCAGCAGCACGAGATCAAGCAGCAGCAGCAGATCAAGCAGCTGCAGCAACAGAATCAAGCAGCAGCAGTAGCAGATCAAGCAGCAGCAGCAGCAGATGAAGCAGCAGCAGCAGCAGCAGATCAAGCAGCAGCAGCAGCAGATCAAGCAGCAGCAGGTCAAGCAGCAGCAGCAGCAGATCAAGCAGCAGCAGCAGATCAAGCTGCAGCAGCAGCAGATCAAGCAGCAGCAGCAGCAGATCAAGCAGCAGCAGCAGATCAAGCAGCAGCAGCAGCAACCGCAACAGCAGCAGATCAAGCAGCAGCAGCAGAACCAGCAGCAGCAGCAGCAGATCAAGCAGCAGCAGCAGCAGCAGCAGGTCAAGCAGCAGCAGCAACAGATCAAGCAGCAGCAGCAGATCAAGCAGCAGCAGCAGCAGCAGATCAAGCATCAGCAGCAGCAGCAGATCAAGCAGCAGAAGCAGCAGCATATCAAGCAGCAGCAGCAGCAGATCAAGCAACAGCAGCAGCAGCAGCAGATCAAGCAGCAGCAGCAGCAGATCAAGCAGCAGCAGCAGCAGCAGCAGATCAAGCAGCAGCAGCAGCAGATCAAGCAGCAGCAGCAGATCAAGCAGCAGCAGCAGCAGATCAAGAAACAGCAGCAGCAGATCAAGAAGCAGCAGCAGCAGCAGATCAAGCAGCAGCAGCAGCAGATCAAGCAGCAGCAGCACCAGATCAAGCAGCAGCACCAGATCAAGCAGCAGCAGCAGATCAAGCAGCAGCAGCAGAAGCAGATCAAGCAGCAGCAGCAGCAGATCAAGCAGCAGCAGCAGATCAAGCAGCAGCAGCAGCAGATCAAGCAGCTGCAGCAGCAGCAGATCAAGCAGCAGCAGATCAAGCAGCAGCAGCAGCAGATCAAGCAGCAGCAGTAGGTCAAGCAGCAGCAGCAGATCAAGCAGCAGCAGCAGATCAAGCAGCAGCAGCAGATCAAGCAGCAGCAGCACCAGCAGATCAAGCAGCAGCAGCAGCAACAGCTGCAGATCAAGCAGCAGCAGCAGCAGATCAAGCTGCAGCAGCAGATCAAGCAGCAGTAGCAGCAGATCAAACAGCAGCAGATCAAGCAGCAGCAGCAGCAGCAGCAGATCAAGCAGCAGCAGCAGCAGATCAGGTAGCAACTGCAGCAGCAGATCAAGCAACAGCAGCAGCAGATCAAGCAACAGCAGCAGCAGATCACGTAGCAGCAGCCGCGGATTAAGCAGCAGCAGCAGCAGATCAAGCAGCAGCAGCAGATCAAGCAGCAGCAGCAGATCAAGCAGCAGCAGCAGATCAAACAGCAGCAGCAGAAGCAGATCAAGCAGCGGCAGCAGATCAAGCGGCAGCAGCAGCAGATCAAGCAGCAGCAGATCAAGCAGCAGCAGCAGATCAAGCAGCAGCAGCAGATCAAGCAGCAGAAGCAGCAGCATATCAAGCAGCAGCAGCAGCAGATCAAGCAGCAGCAGCAGATCAAGCAGCAGCAGCAGCAGCAGCAGCAGCAGATCAAGCAGCAGAAGCAGCAGCATATCAAGCAGCAGCAGCAGCAGCAGATCAAGCAACAGCAGCAGATCAAGCAGCAGCAGCAGCAGCAGATCAAGCAGCAGCAACAGATCAAGCAGCAGCAGCACCAGATCAAGCAGCAGCAGCGGATCAAGCAGCAGCAGCAGATCAAGCAGCAGCAGCAGCAGCAGGAGATCAAGCAGCAGCAGCAGATCAAGCAGCAGCAGCAGCAGATCAAGCAGCAGCAGCAGATCAAGCAGCAGCAGCAGCAGATCAAGCAGCAGCAGCAGCAGATCAAGCAGCAGCAGCAGCAGCAGATCAAGCAGCAGCAGCAACAGCAGCAGATCAAGCAGCAGCAGCAGCAGATCAAGCAGCAGCAGCAGATCAAGCAGCAGAAGCAGCAGCATATTAAGCAGCAGCAGCAGCAGATCAAGCAACAGCAGCAGCAGCAGCAGATCAAGCAGCAGCAGCAGATCAAGCAGCAGCAGCAGCAGATCAAGCAGCAGCAGCAGCAGATCAGGAAACAGCAGCAGCAGCAGATCAAGCAGCAGCAGCAGATCAAGCAGCAGCAGCACCAGATCAAGCAGCAGCAGCACCAGATCAAGCAGCAGCAGCAGCAGCAGATCAAACAGCAGCAGCAGATCAAGCAGCGGCAGCAGATCAAGCGGCAGCAGCAGCAGCAGATCAAGCAGCAGCAGCAGCAGCAGATCAAGCAGCAGCAGTAGGAGATCAAGCAGCAGCAGATCAAGCAGCAGAAGCAGCAGCATATCAAGCAGCAGCAGCAGCAGCAGATCAAGCAGCAGCAGCAGCAGATCAAGCAGCAGCAGCAGATCAAGCAGCAGCAGATCAAGCAGCAGCAGCAGCAGATCAAGAAACAGCAGCAGCAGATCAAGAAGCAGCAGCAGCAGACCAAGCAGCAGCAGCAGCAGATCAAGCAGCAGCAGCACCAGATCAAGCAGCAGCAGCAGATCAAGCAGCAGCAGCAGCAGCAGATCAAACAGCAGCAGCAGCAGATCAAGCAGCAGCAGCAGCAGCATATCAAGCAGCAGCAGCAGCAGATCAAGCAGCAGCAGTAGCAGATCAAGCAGCAGCAGAAGCAGATCAAGCAGCAGCAGCAGATCAAGCAGCAGCAGCAGATCAAGCAGCAGCAGCACCAGATCAAGCAGCAGCAGCAGCAGATCAAGCAGCTGCAGCAGCAGCAGATCAAGCAGCAGCAGCAGCAGATCAAGCAGCAGCAGCAGCAGATCAAGCAGCAGCAGCAGCAGCAGCAGGTCAAGCAGCAGCAGCAGATCAAGCAGCAGCAGCAGCAGATAAAGCAGCTGCAGCAGCAGATCAAGCAGCAGCAGCAGCAGCAGATCAAGCAGCAGCAGCACCAGCAGATCAAGCAGCAGCAGCAGCAGCAGCACCAGCACCAGCAGATCAAGCAGCAGCAGCAGCAGATCAAGCAGCAGCAGCAGCAGATCAAGCAGCAGCAGCAGCAGCAGGTCAAGCAGCAGCAGCAGATCAAGCAGCAGCAGCAGATCAAGCAGCAGCAGCAGATCAAGCAGCAGCAGCAGCAGATCAAGCAGCAGCAGCAGCAGATCAAGAAACAGCAGCAGCAGCAGCAGACCAAGCAGCAGCAGCACCAGATCAAGCAGCAGCAGCAGCAGCAGATCAAACAGCAGCAGCAGCAGCAGATCAAGCAGCGGCAGCAGATCAAGCGGCAGCAGCAGCAGCAGATCAAGCAGCAGCAGCAGAACAAGCAGCAGCCGCAGCAGATCACGAAACAGCAGCAGCAGCAGATCAAGCAGCAGCAGCAGCAGATCTAGCAGCAGCAGCAGGAGATCAAGCAGCAGCAGCAGATCAAGCAGCAGCAGCAGATCAAGCAATAGCAGCAGCAGATCAAGCAGCAGCAGCAGCAGATCAAGCAGCAGCAGCAGCAACAGCAGCAGATCAAGCAGCAGCAGCAGATCAAGCAGCAGCAGCAGCAGCC
Source organism: Amblyomma americanum (assembly GCF_052857255.1). NCBI lineage: Eukaryota > Metazoa > Arthropoda > Arachnida > Ixodida > Ixodidae > Amblyomma > Amblyomma americanum. Next base: position 134,732,448 of record NC_135502.1, read on the forward strand.
GGTCAAGCAGCAGCAGCAGCAGATCAAGCAGCAGCAGCAGCAGATCAAGCATCAGCAGCAGCAGCAGATCAAGCAGCAGCAGCAGCAGCAGATCAAGCAGCAGAAGCAGCAGCATATCAAGCAGCAGCAGCAGCAGCAGATCAAGCAGCAGCAGCAGCAGATCAAGCAGCAGCAGCAGTAGATCAAGAAACAGCAGCAGCAGCAGATCAAGCAGCAGCAGCAGCAGCAGATCAAGCAGCAGCAGCAGCAGATCAAGCAGCAGCAGAAGCAGATCAAGCAGCAGCAGCAGCACGAGATCAAGCAGCAGCAGCAGATCAAGCAGCTGCAGCAACAGAATCAAGCAGCAGCAGTAGCAGATCAAGCAGCAGCAGCAGCAGATGAAGCAGCAGCAGCAGCAGCAGATCAAGCAGCAGCAGCAGCAGATCAAGCAGCAGCAGGTCAAGCAGCAGCAGCAGCAGATCAAGCAGCAGCAGCAGATCAAGCTGCAGCAGCAGCAGATCAAGCAGCAGCAGCAGCAGATCAAGCAGCAGCAGCAGATCAAGCAGCAGCAGCAGCAACCGCAACAGCAGCAGATCAAGCAGCAGCAGCAGAACCAGCAGCAGCAGCAGCAGATCAAGCAGCAGCAGCAGCAGCAGCAGGTCAAGCAGCAGCAGCAACAGATCAAGCAGCAGCAGCAGATCAAGCAGCAGCAGCAGCAGCAGATCAAGCATCAGCAGCAGCAGCAGATCAAGCAGCAGAAGCAGCAGCATATCAAGCAGCAGCAGCAGCAGATCAAGCAACAGCAGCAGCAGCAGCAGATCAAGCAGCAGCAGCAGCAGATCAAGCAGCAGCAGCAGCAGCAGATCAAGCAGCAGCAGCAGCAGATCAAGCAGCAGCAGCAGATCAAGCAGCAGCAGCAGCAGATCAAGAAACAGCAGCAGCAGATCAAGAAGCAGCAGCAGCAGCAGATCAAGCAGCAGCAGCAGCAGATCAAGCAGCAGCAGCACCAGATCAAGCAGCAGCACCAGATCAAGCAGCAGCAGCAGATCAAGCAGCAGCAGCAGAAGCAGATCAAGCAGCAGCAGCAGCAGATCAAGCAGCAGCAGCAGATCAAGCAGCAGCAGCAGCAGATCAAGCAGCTGCAGCAGCAGCAGATCAAGCAGCAGCAGATCAAGCAGCAGCAGCAGCAGATCAAGCAGCAGCAGTAGGTCAAGCAGCAGCAGCAGATCAAGCAGCAGCAGCAGATCAAGCAGCAGCAGCAGATCAAGCAGCAGCAGCAGCAGCAGATCAAGCAGCAGCAGCACCAGCAGATCAAGCAGCAGCAGCAGCAACAGCTGCAGATCAAGCAGCAGCAGCAGCAGATCAAGCTGCAGCAGCAGATCAAGCAGCAGTAGCAGCAGATCAAACAGCAGCAGATCAAGCAGCAGCAGCAGCAGCAGCAGCAGCAGATCAAGCAGCAGCAGCAGCAGATCAGGTAGCAACTGCAGCAGCAGATCAAGCAACAGCAGCAGCAGATCAAGCAACAGCAGCAGCAGATCACGTAGCAGCAGCCGCGGAATAAGCAGCAGCAGCAGCAGATCAAGCAGCAGCAGCAGATCAAGCAGCAGCAGCAGATCAAGCAGCAGCAGCAGATCAAACAGCAGCAGCAGAAGCAGATCAAGCAGCGGCAGCAGATCAAGCGGCAGCAGCAGCAGCAGATCAAGCAGCAGCAGATCAAGCAGCAGCAGCAGATCAAGCAGCAGCAGCAGATCAAGCAGCAGAAGCAGCAGCATATCAAGCAGCAGCAGCAGCAGATCAAGCAGGAGCAGCAGATCAAGCAGCAGCAGCAGCAGCAGCAGCAGCAGATCAAGCAGCAGAAGCAGCAGCATATCAAGCAGCAGCAGCAGCAGCAGCAGATCAAGCAACAGCAGCAGATCAAGCAGCAGCAGCAGCAGCAGATCAAGCAGCAGCAACAGATCAAGCAGCAGCAGCACCAGATCAAGCAGCAGCAGCGGATCAAGCAGCAGCAGCAGATCAAGCAGCAGCAGCAGCAGCAGCAGCAGGAGATCAAGCAGCAGCAGCAGATCAAGCAGCAGCAGCAGCAGATCAAGCAGCAGCAGCAGATCAAGCAGCAGCAGCAGCAGATCAAGCAGCAGCAGCAGCAGATCAAGCAGCAGCAGCAGCAGCAGATCAAGCAGCAGCAGCAACAGCAGCAGATCAAGCAGCAGCAGCAGCAGATCAAGCAGCAGCAGCAGATCAAGCAGCAGAAGCAGCAGCATATTAAGCAGCAGCAGCAGCAGATCAAGCAACAGCAGCAGCAGCAGCAGATCAAGCAGCAGCAGCAGATCAAGCAGCAGCAGCAGCAGATCAAGCAGCAGCAGCAGCAGATCAGGAAACAGCAGCAGCAGCAGATCAAGCAGCAGCAGCAGCAGATCAAGCAGCAGCAGCACCAGATCAAGCAGCAGCAGCACCAGATCAAGCAGCAGCAGCAGCAGCAGATCAAACAGCAGCAGCAGATCAAGCAGCGGCAGCAGATCAAGCGGCAGCAGCAGCAGCAGATCAAGCAGCAGCAGCAGCAGCAGATCAAGCAGCAGCAGTAGGAGATCAAGCAGCAGCAGATCAAGCAGCAGAAGCAGCAGCATATCAAGCAGCAGCAGCAGCAGCAGATCAAGCAGCAGCAGCAGCAGATCAAGCAGCAGCAGCAGATCAAGCAGCAGCAGATCAAGCAGCAGCAGCAGCAGATCAAGAAACAGCAGCAGCAGATCAAGAAGCAGCAGCAGCAGACCAAGCAGCAGCAGCAGCAGATCAAGCAGCAGCAGCACCAGATCAAGCAGCAGCAGCAGATCAAGCAGCAGCAGCAGCAGCAGATCAAACAGCAGCAGCAGCAGATCAAGCAGCAGCAGCAGCAGCATATCAAGCAGCAGCAGCAGCAGATCAAGCAGCAGCAGTAGCAGATCAAGCAGCAGCAGAAGCAGATCAAGCAGCAGCAGCAGATCAAGCAGCAGCAGCAGATCAAGCAGCAGCAGCACCAGATCAAGCAGCAGCAGCAGCAGATCAAGCAGCTGCAGCAGCAGCAGATCAAGCAGCAGCAGCAGCAGATCAAGCAGCAGCAGCAGCAGATCAAGCAGCAGCAGCAGCAGCAGCAGGTCAAGCAGCAGCAGCAGATCAAGCAGCAGCAGCAGCAGATAAAGCAGCTGCAGCAGCAGATCAAGCAGCAGCAGCAGCAGCAGATCAAGCAGCAGCAGCACCAGCAGATCAAGCAGCAGCAGCAGCAGCAGCACCAGCACCAGCAGATCAAGCAGCAGCAGCAGCAGATCAAGCAGCAGCAGCAGCAGATCAAGCAGCAGCAGAAGCAGCAGGTCAAGCAGCAGCAGCAGATCAAGCAGCAGCAGCAGATCAAGCAGCAGCAGCAGATCAAGCAGCAGCAGCAGCAGATCAAGCAGCAGAAGCAGCAGCATATCAAGCAGCAGCAGCAGCAGATCAAGCAACAGCAGCACCAGCAGCAGCAGCAGCAGATCAAGCAGCAGCAGCAGCAGATCAAGCAGCAGCAGCAGATCAAGCAGCAGCAGCAGCAGATCAAGCAGCAGCAGCAGCAGATCAAGAAACAGCAGCAGCAGCAGATCAAGAAGCAGCAGCAGCAGATCAAGCAGCAGCAGCAGATCAAGCAGCAGCAGCACCAGATCAAGCAGCAGCAGCAGCAGCAGATCAAGCAGCAGCAGCAGCAGATCAAGCAGCAGCAGCAGCAGCAGCAGGAGATCAAGCAGCAGCAGCAGCAGATCAAGCAGCAGGAGATCAAGCAGCGGCAGCAGATCAAGCAGCAGCAGCAGCAGCAGCAGCAGATCACGCAACAGCAGCAGCAGCAGATCAAGCAGCAGCAGCAGGAGATCAAGCAGCAGCAGATCAAGCAGCAGAAGCAGCAGCATATCAAGCAGTAGCAGCAGCAGATCAAGCAGCAGCAGCAGATCAAGCAGCAGCAGCAGCAGATCAAGCAGCAGCAGCAGCAGATCAAGAAACAGCAGCAGCAGATCAAGAAGCAGCAGCAGCAGACCAAGCAGCAGCAGCAGATCAAGCAGCAGCAGCACCAGATCAAGCAGCATCAGCAGATCAAGCATCAGCAGCAGCAGCAGATCAAGCAGCAGCAGCAGCAGATCAAACAGCAGCAGCAGCAGATCAAGCAGCAGCAGCAGTATATCAAGCAGCAGCAGCAGATCAAGCAGCAGCAGTAGCAGATCAAGCAGCAGCATAAGCAGATCAAGCAGCAGCAGCAGATCAAGCAGCAGCAGCAGATCAAGCAGCAGCAGCACCAGATCAAGCAGCAGCAGCAGCAGCAGATCAAGCAGCTGCAGCAGCAGATCAAGCAGCAGCAGCAGATCATGCAGCAGCAGCAGCAGATCAAGCAGCAGCAGCAGCAGCAGGTCAAGCAGCAGCAGCAGATCAAGCAGCAGCAGCAGCAGATAAAGCAGCAGCAGCAGCAGATCAAGCAGCAGCAGCAGCAGCAGATCAAGCAGCAGCAGCAGCACCAGCAGATCAAGCAGCAGCAGCAGCAGCAACAGCAGCAGATCAAGCAGCAGCAGCAGCAGATCAAGCAGCAGCAGCAGATCAAGCAGCAGCAGCAGCAGATCAAGCAGCAGCAGCAGCAGCAGGTCAAGCAGCAGCAGCAGATCAAGCAGCAGCAGCAGATCAAGCAGCAGGAGCAGATCAAGCAGCAGCAGCAGCAGATCAAGCAGCAGAAGCAGCAGCATATCAAGCAGCAGCAGCAGCAGCAGATCAAGCAACAGCAGCACCAGCAGCAGCAGCAGCAGATCAAGCAGCAGCAGCAGCAGATCAAGCAGCAGCAGCAGATCAAGCAGCAGCAGCAGCAGATCAAGCAGCAGCAGCAGCAGATCAAGAAACAGCAGCAGCAGATCAAGAAGCAGCAGCAGCAGATCAAGCAGCAGCAGCAGATCAAGCAGCAGCAGCACCAGATCAAGCAGCAGCAGCGGATCAAGCAGCAGCAGCAGCAGATCAAGCAGCAGCAGCAGCAGGAGATCAAGCAGCAGCAGCAAATCAAGCAGCAGGAGATCAAGCAGCGGCAGCAGATCAAGCAGCAGCAGCAGCAGATCAAGCAGCAGCAGCAGCAGCAGATCAAGCAGCAGCAGCAACAGCAGCAGATCAAGCAGCAGCAGCAGATCAAGCAGCAGAAGCAGCAGCATATCAAGCAGCAGCAGCAGCAGATCAAGCAACAGCAGCAGCAGGTCAAGCAGCAGCAGCAGCAGATCAAGCAGCAGCAGCAGATCAAGCAGCAGCAGCAGCAGATCAAGCAGCAGCAGCACCAGCAGATCAAGCAGCAGCAGTAGCAACAGCTGCAGATCAAGCAGCAGCAGCAGCAGATCAAGCTGCAGCAGCAGATCAAGCAGCAGTAGCAGCAGATCAAACAGCAGCAGATCAAGCAGCAGCAGCAGATCAAGCAGCAGCAGCAGCAGATCAAGCAGCAGCAGCAGCAGATCAGGTAGCAACTGCAGCAGCAGATCAAGCAACAGCAGCAGCAGATCAAGCAACAGCAGCAGCAGATCAAGTAGCAGCAGCCGCAGATTAAGCAGCAGCAGCAGCAGATCAAGCAGCAGCAGCAGATCAAGCAGCAGCAGCAGATCAAGCAGCAGCAGCAGATCAAACAGCAGCAGCAGAAGCAGATCAAGCAGCGGCAGCAGATCAAGCGGCAGCAGCAGCAGCAGATCAAGCAGCAGCAGATCAAGCAGCAGCAGCAGATCAAGCAGCAGAAGCAGCAGCATATCAAGCAGCAGCAGCAGCAGATCAAGCAGCAGCAGCAGATCAAGCAGCAGCAGCAGCAGCAGATCAAGCAGCAGCAGCAGCAGATCAAGCAGCAGAAGCAGCAGCATATCAAGCAGCAGCAGCAGCAGCAGATCAAGCAACAGCAGCAGATCAAGCAGCAGCAGCAGCAGCAGATCAAGCAGCAGCAGCAGATCAAGCAGCAGCAGCACCAGATCAAGCAGCAGCAGCGGATCAAGCAGCAGCAGCAGCAGCAGCAGCAGCAGGAGATCAAGCAGCAGCAGCAGATCAAGCAGCAGCAGCAGCAGATCAAGCAGCAGCAGCAGATCAAGCAGCAGCAGCAGCAGATCAAGCAGCAGCAGCAGCAGATCAAGCAGCAGCAGCAACAGCAGCAGATCAAGCAGCAGCAGCAGCAGATCAAGCAGCAGCAGCAGATCAAGCAGCAGAAGCAGCAGCATATTAAGCAGCAGCAGCAGCAGATCAAGCAACAGCAGCAGCAGCAGCAGATCAAGCAGCAGCAGCAGCAGATCAAGCAGCAGCAGCAGCAGATCAGGAAACAGCAGCAGCAGCAGATCAAGCAGCAGCAGCACCAGATCAAGCAGCAGCAGCACCAGATCAAGCAGCAGCAGCAGATCAAGCAGCAGCAGCAGCAGCAGATCAAACAGCAGCAGCAGATCAAGCAGCGGCAGCAGATCAAGCGGCAGCAGCAGCAGCAGATCAAGCAGCAGCAGCAGCAGATCAAGCAGCAGCAGTAGGAGATCAAGCAGCAGCAGATCAAGCAGCAGAAGCAGCAGCATATCAAGCAGCAGCAGCAGCAGATCAAGCAGCAGCAGCAGATCAAGCAGCAGCAGCAGCAGATCAAGCAGCAGCAGCAGATCAAGCAGCAGCAGATCAAGCAGCAGCAGCAGCAGATCAAGAAACAGCAGCAGCAGATCAAGAAGCAGCAGCAGCAGACCAAGCAGCAGCAGCAGATCAAGCAGCAGCAGCAGCAGCAGATCAAACAGCAGCAGCAGATCAAGCAGCGGCAGCAGATCAAGCGGCAGCAGCAGCAGCAGATCAAGCAGCAGCAGCAGCAGATCAAGCAGCAGCAGTAGGAGATCAAGCAGCAGCAGATCAAGCAGCAGAAGCAGCAGCATATCAAGCAGAAGCAGCAGCAGATCAAGCAGCAGCAGCAGCAGCAGCAGATCAAGCAGCAGCAGCAGCAGCAGATCAAGCAGCAGCAGCAGATCAAGCAGCAGCAGATCAAGCAGCAGCAGCAGCAGATCAAGAAACAGCAGCAGCAGATCAAGAAGCAGCAGCAGCAGACCAAGCAGCAGCAGCAGCAGATCAAGCAGCAGCAGCACCAGATCAAGCAGCAGCAGCAGATCAAGCAGCAGCAGCAGCAGCAGATCAAACAGCAGCAGCAGCAGATCAAGCAGCAGCAGCAGCATATCAAGCAGCAGCAGCAGCAGATCAAGCAGCAGCAGTAGCAGATCAAGCAGCAGCAGAAGCAGATCAAGCAGCAGCAGCAGATCAAGCAGCAGCAGCAGATCAAGCAGCAGCAGCACCAGATCAAGCAGCAGCAGCAGCAGATCAAGCAGCTGCAGCAGCAGCAGATCAAGCAGCAGCAGCAGCAGATCAAGCAGCAGCAGCAGCAGATCAAGCAGCAGCAGCAGCAGCAGGTCAAGCAGCAGCAGCAGATCAAGCAGCAGCAGCAGCAGATAAAGCAGCTGCAGCAGCAGATCAAGCAGCAGCAGCAGCAGCAGATCAAGCAGCAGCAGCACCAGCAGATCAAGCAGCAGCAGCAGCAGCACCAGCACCAGCAGATCAAGCAGCAGCAGCAGCAGATCAAGCAGCAGCAGCAGCAGCAGATCAAGCAGCAGCAGCAGCAGGTCAAGCAGCAGCAGCAGATCAAGCAGCAGCAGCAGATCAAGCAGCAGCAGCAGATCAAGCAGCAGCAGCAGCAGATCAAGCAGCAGAAGCAGCAGCATATCAAGCAGCAGCAGCAGCAGCAGATCAAGCAACAGCAGCAGATCAAGCAGCAGCAGCAGCAGCAGCAGATCAAGCAGCAGCAGCAGATCAAGCAGCAGCAGCACCAGATCAAGCAGCAGCAGCGGATCAAGCAGCAGCAGCAGCAGCAGCAGGAGATCAAGCAGCAGCAGCAGATCAAGCAGCAGCAGCAGATCAAGCAGCAGCAGCAGATCAAGCAGCAGCAGCAGCAGATCAAGCAGCAGCAGCAGCAGATCAAGCAGCAGCAGCAGCAGCAGCAGCAGATCAAGCAGCAGCAGCAACAGCAGCAGATCAAGCAGCAGCAGCAGCAGATCAAGCAGCAGCAGCAGATCAAGCAGCAGAAGCAGCAGCATATTAAGCAGCAGCAGCAGCAGATCAAGCAACAGCAGCAGCAGCAGCAGATCAAGCAGCAGCAGCAGCAGATCAAGCAGCAGCAGCAGCAGATCAGGAAACAGCAGCAGCAGCAGATCAAGCAGCAGCAGCACCAGATCAAGCAGCAGCAGCACCAGATCAAGCAGCAGCAGCAGATCAAGCAGCAGCAGCAGCAGCAGATCAAACAGCAGCAGCAGATCAAGCAGCGGCAGCAGATCAAGCGGCAGCAGCAGCAGCAGATCAAGCAGCAGCAGCAGCAGATCAAGCAGCAGCAGTAGGAGATCAAGCAGCAGCAGATCAAGCAGCAGAAGCAGCAGCATATCAAGCAGCAGCAGCAGCAGATCAAGCAGCAGCAGCAGCAGCAGATCAAGCAGCAGCAGCAGCAGATCAAGCAGCAGCAGCAGATCAAGCAGCAGCAGATCAAGCAGCAGCAGCAGCAGATCAAGAAACAGCAGCAGCAGATCAAGAAGCAGCAGCAGCAGACCAAGCAGCAGCAGCAGATCAAGCAGCAGCAGCAGCAGCAGATCAAACAGCAGCAGCAGATCAAGCAGCGGCAGCAGATCAAGCGGCAGCAGCAGCAGCAGATCAAGCAGCAGCAGCAGCAGCAGATCAAGCAGCAGCAGTAGGAGATCAAGCAGCAGCAGATCAAGCAGCAGAAGCAGCAGCATATCAAGCAGCAGCAGCAGCAGATCAAGCAGCAGCAGCAGCAGCAGCAGCAGATCAAGCAGCAGCAGCAGATCAAGCAGCAGCAGATCAAGCAGCAGCAGCAGCAGATCAAGAAACAGCAGCAGCAGATCAAGAAGCAGCAGCAGCAGACCAAGCAGCAGCAGCAGCAGATCAAGCAGCAGCAGCACCAGATCAAGCAGCAGCAGCAGCAGCAGATCAAACAGCAGCAGCAGCAGATCAAGCAGCAGCAGCAGCATATCAAGCAGCAGCAGCAGCAGATCAAGCAGCAGCAGTAGCAGATCAAGCAGCAGCAGAAGCAGATCAAGCAGCAGCAGCAGATCAAGCAGCAGCAGCAGATCAAGCAGCAGCAGCACCAGATCAAGCAGCAGCAGCAGCAGCAGATCAAGCAGCTGCAGCAGCAGCAGATCAAGCAGCAGCAGCAGCAGATCAAGCAGCAGCAGCAGCAGATCAAGCAGCAGCAGCAGCAGGTCAAGCAGCAGCAGCAGATCAAGCAGCAGCAGCAGCAGATAAAGCAGCTGCAGCAGCAGATCAAGCAGCAGCAGCAGCAGCAGATCAAGCAGCAGCAGCAGCACCAGCAGATCAAGCAGCAGCAGCAGCACCAGCACCAGCAGATCAAGCAGCAGCAGCAGCAGATCAAGCAGCAGCAGCAGCAGCAGATCAAGCAGCAGCAGCAGCAGGTCAAGCAGCAGCAGCAGATCAAGCAGCAGCAGCAGATCAAGCAGCAGCAGCAGATCAAGCAGCAGCAGCAGCATATCAAGCAGCAGCAGCAGCAGATCAAGCAACAGCAGCACCAGCAGCAGCAGCAGCAGATCAAGCAGCAGCAGCAGCAGATCAAGCAGCAGCAGCAGATCAAGCAGCAGCAGCAGCAGATCAAGCAGCAGCAGCAGCAGCAGATCAAGAAACAGCAGCAGCAGCAGATCAAGAAGCAGCAGCAGCAGATCAAGCAGCAGCAGCAGATCAAGCAGCAGCAGCACCAGATCAAGCAGCAGCAGCGGATCAAGCAGCAGCAGCAGCAGATCAAGCAGCAGCAGCAGCAGCAGATCAAGCAGCAGCAGCAGCAGCAGCAGCAGGAGATCAAGCAGCAGCAGCAGATCAAGCAGCAGGAGATCAAGCAGCGGCAGCAGATCAAGCAGCAGCAGCAGCAGATCAAGCAGCAGCAGCAGCAGATCAAGCAGCAGCAGCAGCAGCAGCAGCAGATCAAGCAGCAGCAGCAACAGCAGCAGATCAAGCAGCAGCAGCAGCAGATCAAGCAGCAGCAGCAGATCAAGCAGCAGCAGCAGCAGATCAAGCAGCAGCAGCAGCAGATCAAGCAGCAGCAGCAACAGCAGCAGATCAAGCAGCAGCAGCAGCAGATCAAGCAGCAGCAGCAGATCAAGCAGCAGAAGCAGCAGCATATTAAGCAGCAGCAGCAGCAGATCAAGCAACAGCAGCAGCAGCAGCAGATCAAGCAGCAGCAGCAGCAGATCAAGCAGCAGCAGCAGCAGATCAGGAAACAGCAGCAGCAGCAGATCAAGCAGCAGCAGCACCAGATCAAGCAGCAGCAGCACCAGATCAAGCAGCAGCAGCAGATCAAGCAGCAGCAGCAGCAGCAGATCAAACAGCAGCAGCAGATCAAGCAGCGGCAGCAGATCAAGCGGCAGCAGCAGCAGCAGATCAAGCAGCAGCAGTAGGAGATCAAGCAGCAGCAGATCAAGCAGCAGAAGCAGCAGCATATCAAGCAGCAGCAGCAGCAGATCAAGCAGCAGCAGCAGATCAAGCAGCAGCAGCAGCAGATCAAGCAGCAGCAGCAGATCAAGCAGCAGCAGATCAAGCAGCAGCAGCAGCAGATCAAGAAACAGCAGCAGCAGATCAAGAAGCAGCAGCAGCAGACCAAGCAGCAGCAGCAGATCAAGCAGCAGCAGCAGCAGCAGATCAAACAGCAGCAGCAGATCAAGCAGCGGCAGCAGATCAAGCGGCAGCAGCAGCAGCAGATCAAGCAGCAGCAGCAGCAGATCAAGCAGCAGCAGTAGGAGATCAAGCAGCAGCAGATCAAGCAGCAGAAGCAGCAGCATATCAAGCAGAAGCAGCAGCAGATCAAGCAGCAGCAGCAGCAGCAGCAGATCAAGCAGCAGCAGCAGCAGCAGATCAAGCAGCAGCAGCAGATCAAGCAGCAGCAGATCAAGCAGCAGCAGCAGCAGATCAAGAAACAGCAGCAGCAGATCAAGAAGCAGCAGCAGCAGACCAAGCAGCAGCAGCAGCAGATCAAGCAGCAGCAGCACCAGATCAAGCAGCAGCAGCAGATCAAGCAGCAGCAGCAGCAGCAGATCAAACAGCAGCAGCAGCAGATCAAGCAGCAGCAGCAGCATATCAAGCAGCAGCAGCAGCAGATCAAGCAGCAGCAGTAGCAGATCAAGCAGCAGCAGAAGCAGATCAAGCAGCAGCAGCAGATCAAGCAGCAGCAGCAGATCAAGCAGCAGCAGCACCAGATCAAGCAGCAGCAGCAGCAGATCAAGCAGCTGCAGCAGCAGCAGATCAAGCAGCAGCAGCAGCAGATCAAGCAGCAGCAGCAGCAGATCAAGCAGCAGCAGCAGCAGCAGGTCAAGCAGCAGCAGCAGATCAAGCAGCAGCAGCAGCAGATAAAGCAGCTGCAGCAGCAGATCAAGCAGCAGCAGCAGCAGCAGATCAAGCAGCAGCAGCACCAGCAGATCAAGCAGCAGCAGCAGCAGCACCAGCACCAGCAGATCAAGCAGCAGCAGCAGCAGATCAAGCAGCAGCAGCAGCAGCAGATCAAGCAGCAGCAGCAGCAGGTCAAGCAGCAGCAGCAGATCAAGCAGCAGCAGCAGATCAAGCAGCAGCAGCAGATCAAGCAGCAGCAGCAGCAGATCAAGCAGCAGAAGCAGCAGCATATCAAGCAGCAGCAGCAGCAGCAGATCAAGCAACAGCAGCAGATCAAGCAGCAGCAGCAGCAGCAGCAGATCAAGCAGCAGCAGCAGATCAAGCAGCAGCAGCACCAGATCAAGCAGCAGCAGCGGATCAAGCAGCAGCAGCAGCAGCAGCAGGAGATCAAGCAGCAGCAGCAGATCAAGCAGCAGCAGCAGATCAAGCAGCAGCAGCAGATCAAGCAGCAGCAGCAGCAGATCAAGCAGCAGCAGCAGCAGATCAAGCAGCAGCAGCAGCAGCAGCAGCAGATCAAGCAGCAGCAGCAACAGCAGCAGATCAAGCAGCAGCAGCAGCAGATCAAGCAGCAGCAGCAGATCAAGCAGCAGAAGCAGCAGCATATTAAGCAGCAGCAGCAGCAGATCAAGCAACAGCAGCAGCAGCAGCAGATCAAGCAGCAGCAGCAGCAGATCAAGCAGCAGCAGCAGCAGATCAGGAAACAGCAGCAGCAGCAGATCAAGCAGCAGCAGCACCAGATCAAGCAGCAGCAGCACCAGATCAAGCAGCAGCAGCAGATCAAGCAGCAGCAGCAGCAGCAGATCAAACAGCAGCAGCAGATCAAGCAGCGGCAGCAGATCAAGCGGCAGCAGCAGCAGCAGATCAAGCAGCAGCAGCAGCAGATCAAGCAGCAGCAGTAGGAGATCAAGCAGCAGCAGATCAAGCAGCAGAAGCAGCAGCATATCAAGCAGCAGCAGCAGCAGATCAAGCAGCAGCAGCAGCAGCAGATCAAGCAGCAGCAGCAGCAGATCAAGCAGCAGCAGCAGATCAAGCAGCAGCAGATCAAGCAGCAGCAGCAGCAGATCAAGAAACAGCAGCAGCAGATCAAGAAGCAGCAGCAGCAGACCAAGCAGCAGCAGCAGATCAAGCAGCAGCAGCAGCAGCAGATCAAACAGCAGCAGCAGATCAAGCAGCGGCAGCAGATCAAGCGGCAGCAGCAGCAGCAGATCAAGCAGCAGCAGCAGCAGCAGATCAAGCAGCAGCAGTAGGAGATCAAGCAGCAGCAGATCAAGCAGCAGAAGCAGCAGCATATCAAGCAGCAGCAGCAGCAGATCAAGCAGCAGCAGCAGCAGCAGCAGATCAAGCAGCAGCAGCAGCAGATCAAGCAGCAGCAGCAGATCAAGCAGCAGCAGATCAAGCAGCAGCAGCAGCAGATCAAGAAACAGCAGCAGCAGATCAAGAAGCAGCAGCAGCAGACCAAGCAGCAGCAGCAGCAGATCAAGCAGCAGCAGCACCAGATCAAGCAGCAGCAGCAGCAGCAGATCAAACAGCAGCAGCAGCAGATCAAGCAGCAGCAGCAGCATATCAAGCAGCAGCAGCAGCAGATCAAGCAGCAGCAGTAGCAGATCAAGCAGCAGCAGAAGCAGATCAAGCAGCAGCAGCAGATCAAGCAGCAGCAGCAGATCAAGCAGCAGCAGCACCAGATCAAGCAGCAGCAGCAGCAGCAGATCAAGCAGCTGCAGCAGCAGCAGATCAAGCAGCAGCAGCAGCAGATCAAGCAGCAGCAGCAGCAGATCAAGCAGCAGCAGCAGCAGGTCAAGCAGCAGCAGCAGATCAAGCAGCAGCAGCAGCAGATAAAGCAGCTGCAGCAGCAGATCAAGCAGCAGCAGCAGCAGCAGATCAAGCAGCAGCAGCAGCACCAGCAGATCAAGCAGCAGCAGCAGCACCAGCACCAGCAGATCAAGCAGCAGCAGCAGCAGATCAAGCAGCAGCAGCAGCAGCAGATCAAGCAGCAGCAGCAGCAGGTCAAGCAGCAGCAGCAGATCAAGCAGCAGCAGCAGATCAAGCAGCAGCAGCAGATCAAGCAGCAGCAGCAGCATATCAAGCAGCAGCAGCAGCAGATCAAGCAACAGCAGCACCAGCAGCAGCAGCAGCAGATCAAGCAGCAGCAGCAGCAGATCAAGCAGCAGCAGCAGATCAAGCAGCAGCAGCAGCAGATCAAGCAGCAGCAGCAGCAGCAGATCAAGAAACAGCAGCAGCAGCAGATCAAGAAGCAGCAGCAGCAGATCAAGCAGCAGCAGCAGATCAAGCAGCAGCAGCACCAGATCAAGCAGCAGCAGCGGATCAAGCAGCAGCAGCAGCAGATCAAGCAGCAGCAGCAGCAGCAGATCAAGCAGCAGCAGCAGCAGCAGCAGCAGGAGATCAAGCAGCAGCAGCAGATCAAGCAGCAGGAGATCAAGCAGCGGCAGCAGATCAAGCAGCAGCAGCAGCAGATCAAGCAGCAGCAGCAGCAGATCAAGCAGCAGCAGCAGCAGCAGCAGCAGATCAAGCAGCAGCAGCAACAGCAGCAGATCAAGCAGCAGCAGCAGCAGATCAAGCAGCAGCAGCAGATCAAGCAGCAGAAGCAGCAGCATATCAAGCAGCAGCAGCAGCAGTTCAAGCAACAGCAGCAGCAGCAGATCAAGCAGCAGCAGCAGCAGATCAAGCAGCAGCAGCAGCAGATCAAGAAACAGCAGCAGCAGCAGATCAAGCAGCAGCAGCAGCAGACCAAGCAGCAGCAGCACCAGATCAAGCAGCAGCAGCAGCAGCAGATCAAACAGCAGCAGCAGCAGATCAAGCAGCGGCAGCAGATCAAGCGGCAGCAGCAGCAGCAGATCAAGCAGCAGCAGCAGATCAAGCAGCAGCCGCAGCAGATCACGAAACAGCAGCAGCAGCAGATCAAGCAGCAGCAGCAGCAGCAGATCTAGCAGCAGCAGCAGGAGATCAAGCAGCAGCAGCAGATCAAGCAGCAGCAGCAGCAGATCAAGCAACAGCAGCAGCAGATCAAGCAGCAGCAGCAGATCAAGCAGCAGCAGCAGCAGATCAAGCAGCAGCAGCAGATCAAGCAGCAGCAGCAGATCAAGCGGCAGCAGATCAAGCAGCAGAAGCAGCAGCATATCAAGCAGCAGCAGCAGCAGATCAAGCAGCAGCAGCAGCAGCAGCAGCAGATCAAGCAGCAGCAGCAGATCAAGCAGCAGCAGATCAAGCAGCAGCAGCAGCAGATCAAGAAACAGCAGCAGCAGATCAAGAAGCAGCAGCAGCAGACCAAGCAGCAGCAGCAGCAGATCAAGCAGCAGCAGCACCAGATCAAGCAGCAGCAGCAGATCAAGCAGCAGCAGCAGCAGCAGATCAAACAGCAGCAGCAGCAGATCAAGCAGCAGCAGCAGCATATCAAGCAGCAGCAGCAGCAGATCAAGCAGCAGCAGTAGCAGATCAAGCAGCAGCAGAAGCAGATCAAGCAGCAGCAGCAGATCAAGCAGCAGCAGCAGATCAAGCAGCAGCAGCACCAGATCAAGCAGCAGCAGCAGCAGCAGATCAAGCAGCTGCAGCAGCAGCAGATCAAGCAGCAGCAGCAGCAGATCAAGCAGCAGCAGCAGCAGATCAAGCAGCAGCAGCAGCAGGTCAAGCAGCAGCAGCAGATCAAGCAGCAGCAGCAGCAGATAAAGCAGCTGCAGCAGCAGATCAAGCAGCAGCAGCAGCAGCAGATCAAGCAGCAGCAGCAGCACCAGCAGATCAAGCAGCAGCAGCAGCAGCACCAGCACCAGCAGATCAAGCAGCAGCAGCAGCAGATCAAGCAGCAGCAGCAGCAGCAGATCAAGCAGCAGCAGCAGCAGGTCAAGCAGCAGCAGCAGATCAAGCAGCAGCAGCAGATCAAGCAGCAGCAGCAGATCAAGCAGCAGCAGCAGCAGATCAAGCAGCAGAAGCAGCAGCATATCAAGCAGCAGCAGCAGCAGATCAAGCAACAGCAGCACCAGCAGCAGCAGCAGCAGATCAAGCAGCAGCAGCCGCAGATCAAGCAGCAGCAGCAGATCAAGCAGCAGCAGCAGCAGATCAAGCAGCAGCAGCAGCAGCAGATCAAGAAACAGCAGCAGCAGCAGATCAAGAAGCAGCAGCAGCAGATCAAGCAGCAGCAGCAGATCAAGCAGCAGCAGCACCAGATCAAGCAGCAGCAGCGGATCAAGCAGCAGCAGCAGCAGATCAAGCAGCAGCAGCAGCAGCAGCAGATCAAGCAGCAGCAGCAGCAGCAGGAGATCAAGCAGCAGCAGCAGATCAAGCAGCAGGAGATCAAGCAGCGGCAGCAGATCAAGCAGCAGCAGCAGATCAAGCAGCAGCAGCAGCAGCAGCAGATCAAGCAGCAGCAGCAACAGCAGCAGATCAAGCAGCAGCAGCAGCAGATCAAGCAGCAGCAGCAGATCAAGCAGCAGAAGCAGCAGCATATCAAGCAGCAGCAGCAGCAGTTCAAGCAACAGCAGCAGCAGCAGATCAAGCAGCAGCAGCAGCAGATCAAGAAACAGCAGCAGCAGCAGATCAAGCAGCAGCAGCAGCAGACCAAGCAGCAGCAGCACCAGATCAAGCAGCAGCAGCAGCAGATCAAACAGCAGCAGCAGCAGATCAAGCAGCGGCAGCAGATCAAGCGGCAGCAGCAGCAGCAGATCAAGCAGCAGCAGCAGATCAAGCAGCAGCCGCAGCAGATCACGAAACAGCAGCAGCAGCAGATCAAGCAGCAGCAGCAGCAGATCTAGCAGCAGCAGCAGGAGATCAAGCAGCAGCAGCAGATCAAGCAGCAGCAGCAGCAGATCAAGCAAAAGCAGCAGCAGATCAAGCAGCAGCAGCAGATCAAGCAGCAGCAGCAGCAGATCAAGCAGCAGCAGCAGATCAAGCAGCAGCAGCAGAAGATCAAGCAGCAGCAGCAGATCAAGCAGCAGCAGCAGCATCAGATCAAGCAGCAGCAGCAGCAACAGCAGCAGATCAAGCAGCAGCAGCAGCAGCCGGTCAAGCAGCAGCAGCAGATCAAGCAGCAGCAGCAGCAGCAGATCAAGCATCAGCAGCAGCAGCAGATCAAGCAGCAGCAGCAGATCAAGCAGCAGAAGCAGCAGCATATCAAGCAGCAGCAGCAGCAGATCAAGCAACAGCAGCAGCAGATCAAGCAGCAGCAGCAGCAGATCAAGCAGCAGCAGCAGATCAAGCAGCAGCAGCAGCAGATCAAGCAGCAGCAGCAGATCAAGCAGCAGCAGCAGCAGATCAAGCAGCAGCAGAAGCAGATCAAGCAGCAGCAGCAGCACGAGATCAAGCAGCAGCAGCAGATCAAGCAGCTGCAGCAACAGAATCAAGCAGCAGCAGTAGCAGATCAAGCAGCAGCAGCAGCAGATGAAGCAGCAGCAGCAGCAGATCAAGCAGCAGCAGCAGCAGATCAAGCAGCAGCAGGTCAAGCAGCAGCAGCAGCAAATCAAGCAGCAGCAGCAGCAGATCAAGCTGCAGCAGCAGCAGATCAAGCAGCAGCAGCAGCAGCAGATCAAGCAGCAGCAGCAGCAGATCAAGCAGCAGCAGCAACCGCAACAGCAGCAGATCAAGCAGCAGCAGCAGCAGCAGCAGAACCAGCAGCAGCAGCAGCAGCAGAAGGTCAAGCAGCAGCAGCAGCAGATCAAGCATCAGCAGCAGCAGCAGATCAAGCAGCAGAAGCAGCAGCATATCAAGCAGCAGCAGCAGCAGATCAAGCAACAGCAGCAGCAGATCAAGCAGCAGCAGCAGCAGATCAAGCAGCAGCAGCAGCAGATCAAGCAGCAGCAGCAGATCAAGCAGCAGCAGCAGCAGATCAAGAAACAGCAGCAGCAGCAGATCAAGCAGCAGCAGCAGCAGATCAAGCAGCAGCAGAAGCAGATCAAGCAGCAGCAGCAGCACGAGATCAAGCAGCAGCAGCAGATCAAGCAGCTGCAGCAACAGAATCAAGCAGCAGCAGTAGCAGATCAAGCAGCAGCAGCAGCAGATGAAGCAGCAGCAGCAGCAGCAGATCAAGCAGCAGCAGCAGCAGATCAAGCAGCAGCAGGTCAAGCAGCAGCAGCAGCAGATCAAGCAGCAGCAGCAGCAGATCAATCTGCAGCAGCAGCAGATCAAGCAGCAGCAGCAGCAGCAGATCAAGCAGCAGCAGCAGCAGATCAAGCAGCAGCAGCAACCGCAACAGCAGCAGATCAAGCAGCAGCAGCAGCAGCAGCAGAACCAGCAGCAGCAGCAGCAGATCAAGCAGCAGCAGCAGCAGCAGCAGGTCAAGCAGCAGCAGCAGCAGCAGATCAAGCATCAGCAGCAGCAGCAGATCAAGCAGCAGAAGCAGCAGCATATCAAGCAGCAGCAGCAGATCAAGCAACAGCAGCAGCAGCAGCAGATCAAGCAGCAGCAGCAGCAGCAGATCAAGCAGCAGAAGCAGCAGCAGCAGATCAAGCAGCAGCAGCAGATCAAGCAGCAGCAGCAGCAGATCAAGAAACAGCAGCAGCAGATCAAGAAGCAGCAGCAGCAGCAGCAGATCAAGCAGCAGCAGCACCAGATCAAGCAGCAGCAGCAGATCAAGCAGCAGCAGCAGCAGATCAAGCAGCAGCAGCAGCAGATCAAGCAGCAGCAGCAGCAGATCAAGCAGCAGCAGCAGCAGATCAAGCAGCAGCAGCAGATCAAGCAGCAGCAGCAGATCAAGCAGCAGCAGCAGAAACAGATCAAGCAGCAGCAGCAGCAGCAGATCAAGCAGCAGCAGCAGATCAAGCAGCAGCAGCAGATCAAGCAGCAGCAGATCAAGCAGCTGCAGCAGCAGCAGATCATGCAGCAGCAGCAGATCAAGCAGCAGCAGCAGCAGATCAAGCAGCAGCAGCAGGTCAAGCAGCAGCAGCAGATCAAGCAGCAGCAGCAGCAGCAGATCAAGCAGCAGCAGCAGCAGCAGATCAAGCAGCAGCAGCAGCACCAGCAGATCAAGCAGCAGCAGCAGCAACAGCTGCAGATCAAGCAGCAGCAGCAGCAGATCAAGCAGCAGTAGCAGCAGATCAAACAGCAGCAGATCAAGCAGCAGCAGCAGATCAAGCAGCAGCAGCAGCAGATCAAGCAGCAGCAGCAGCAGATCAGGTAGCAACTGCAGCAGCAGAACAAGCAACAGCAGCAGCAGATCAAGTAGCAGCAGCAGCAGATTAAGCAGCAGCAGCAGCAGATCAAGCAGCAGCAGATCAAGCAGCAGCAGCAGATCAAGCAGCAGCAGCAGATCAAGCAGCAGCAGCAGCAGATCAAACAGCAGCAGCAGAAGCAGATCAAGCAGCGGCAGCAGATCAAGCGGCAGCAGCAGCAGCAGATCAAGCAGCAGCAGATCAAGCAGCAGCAGCAGATCAAGCAGCAGCAGCAGCAGCAGATCAAGCAGCAGCAGCAGCAGATCAAGCAGCAGCAGCAGCAGATCAAGCATCAGCAGCAGCAGCAGCAGATAAAGCAGCAGATCAAGCAGCAGCAGCAGCAGCAGCAGATTAAGCAGCAGAAGCAGCAGCATATCAAGCAGCAGCAGCAGCAGATCAAGCAACAGCAGCAGCAGCAGCAGATCAAGCAGCAGCAGCAGCAGATCAAGCAGCAGCAGCAGCAGATCAAGCAGCAGCAGCAGCAGGAGATCAAGCAGCAGCAGCAGATCAAGCAACAGCAGCAGCAGATCAAGCAGCAGCAGCAGATCAAGCAGCAGCAGCAGCAGATCAAGCAGCAGCAGCAGCAGATCAAGCAGCAGCAGCAGATCAAGCAGCAGCAGCAACAGCAGCAGATCAAGCAGCAGCAGCAGCAGATCAAGCAGCAGAAGCAGCAGCTGCAGCAGATCAAGCAACAGCAGCAGCAGCAGCAGCAGATCAAGCAGCAGCAGCAGATCAAGCAGCAGCAGCAGCAGCAGATCAAGCAGCAGCAGCAGCAGATCAGGAAACAGCAGCAGCAGCAGATCAAGCAGCAGCAGCACCAGATCAAGCAGCAGCAGCAGATCAAGCAGCAGCAGCAGCAGCAGATCAAACAGCAGCAGCAGCAGCAGATCAAGCAGCGGCAGCAGCAGCAGCAGATCAAGCAGCAGCAGCAGATCAAGCAGCAGCAGCAGATCACGCAACAGCAGCAGCAGCAGATCAAGCAGCAGCAGCAGGAGATCAAGCAGCAGCAGCAGAAGCAGCAGCATATCAAGCAGCAGCAGCAGCAGATCAAGCAGCAGCAGCAGCAGCAGCAGATCAAGCAGCAGCAGCAGCAGATCAAGCAGCAGCAGCAGCAGATCAAGCAGCAGCAGCAGATCAAGCAGCAGCAGCAGCAGCAGATCAAGAAACAGCAGCAGCAGATCAAGAAGCAGCAGCAGCAGACCAAGCAGCAGCAGCAGCAGATCAAGCAGCAGCAGCACCAGATCAAGCAGCAGCAGCAGATCAAGCAGCAGCAGCAGCAGATCAAACAGCAGCAGCAGCAGCAGATCAAGCAGTAGCAGCAGCAGCATATCAAGCAGCAGCAGCAGATCAAGCAGCAGCAGCAGCAGATCAAGCAGCAGCAGAAGCAGATCAAGAAGCAGCAGCAGATCGAGCAGCAGCAGCAGATCAAGCAGCAGCAGCAGCACCAGATCATGCAGCAGCAGCAGCAGATCAAGCAGCTGCAGCAGCAGCAGATCAAGCAGCAGCAGCAGATCAAGCAGCAGCAGCAGCAGATCAAGCAGCAGCAGCAGCAGGTCAAGCAGCAGCAGCAGCAGATCAAGCAGCAGCAGCAGATAAAGCAGCAGCAGCAGCAGCAGATCAAGCAGCAGCAGCAGCACCAGCAGATCAAGCAGCAGCAGCAGCAGCAACAGCAGCAGATCAAGCAGCAGCAGCAGCAGATCAAGCAGCAGCAGCAGATCAAGCAGCAGCAGCAGCAGCAGCAGATCAAGCAGCAGCAGCAGCAGGTCAAGCAGCAGCAGCAGATCAAGCAGCAGCAGCAGATCAAGCAGCAGCAGCAGATCAAGCAGCAGCAGCAGCAGATCAAGCAGCAGAAGCAGCAGCATATCAAGCAGCAGCAGCAGCAGCAGCAGATCAAGCAACAGCAGCACCAGCAGCAGCAGCAGCAGATCAACCAGCAGCAGCAGCAGATCAAGCAGCAGCAGCAGATCAAGCAGCAGCAGCAGCAGATTAAGCAGCAGCAGCAGCAGATCAAGCAGCAGCAGCAGCACCAGCAGACCAAGCAGCAGCAGCACCAGCAGCAACAGCAGCAGATCAAGCAGCAGCAGCAGCAGATCAAGCAGCAGCAGCAGATCAAGCAGCAGCAGCAGCAGATCAAGCAGCAGCAGCAGCAGGTCAAGCAGCAGCAGCAGATCAAGCAGCAGCAGCAGATCAAGCAGCAGCAGCAGATCAAGCAGCAGCAGCAGCAGATCAAGCAGCAGAAGCAGCAGCATATCAAGCAGCAGCAGCAGCAGATCAAGCAACAGCAGCACCAGCAGCAGATCAAGCAGCAGCAGCAGATCAAGCAGCAGCAGCAGCAGCAGATCAAGCAGCAGCAGCAGCAGCAGCAGCAGATCAAGAAACAGCAGCAGCAGCAGATCAAGAAGCAGCAGCAGCAGATCAAGCAGCAGCAGCAGATCAAGCAGCAGCAGCTCCAGATCAAGCAGCAGCAGCGGATCAAGCAGCAGCAGCAGCAGATCAAGCAGCAGCAGCAGCAGCAGATCAAGCAGCAGCAGCAGCAGGAGATCAAGCAGCAGCAGCAGATCAAGCAGCAGCAGCAGATCAAGCAGCGGCAGCAGATCAAGCAGCAGCAGCAGCAGATCAAGCAGCAGCAGCAGCAGATCAAGCAGCAGCAGCAGCAGATCAAGCAGCAGCAGCAGCAGCAGATCAAGCAGCAGAAGCAGCAGCATATCAAGCAGCAGCAGCAGCAGATCAAGCAACAGCAGCAGCAGCAGCAGATCAAGCAGCAGCAGCAGCAGATCAAGCAGCAGCAGCAGCAGATCAAGCAGCAGCAGCAGCAGATCAAGAAACAGCAGCAGCAGCAGATCAAGCAGCAGCAGCAGCAGACCAAGCAGCAGCAGCACCAGATCAAGCAGCAGCAGCACCAGGTCAAGCAGCAGCAGCAGCAGCAGCAGATCAAACAGCAGCAGCAGATCAAGCAGCGGCAGCAGATCAAGCGGCAGCAGCAGCAGCAGATCAAGCAGCAGCAGCATATCAAGCAGCAGCAGGAGATCACGAAACAGCAGCAGCAGCAGATCTAGCAGCAGCAGCAGCAGATCTAGCAGCAGCAGCAGGAGATCAAGCAGCAGCAGCAGATCAAGCAGCAGCAGCAGCAGATCAAGCAACAGCAGCAGCAGCAGATCAAGCAGCAGCAGCAGCAGCAGATCAAGCAGCAGCAGCAGCAGATCAAGCAGCAGCAGAATCAAGCAGCAGCAGCAGCAGATCAAGCAGCAGCAGCAGATAAAGCAGCAACAGCAGAAGATCAAGCAGCAGCAGCAGATCAAGCAGCAGCAGCAGCAGCAGATCAAGCAGCAGCAGCAGCCGGTCAAGCAGCAGCAGCAGCAGATCAAGCAGCAGCAGCAGCAGCAGATCAAGCATCAGCAGCAGCAGCAGATCAATCAGCAGCAGCAGCAGATCAAGCAGCAGCAGCAGATCAAGCAGCAGAAGCAGCAGCATATCAAGCAGCAGCAGCAGCAGATCAAGCAACAGCAGCAGCAGATCAAGCAGCAGCAGCAGCAGATCAAGAAACAGCAGCAGCAGCAGATCAAGCAGCAGCAGCAGCAGATCAAGCAGCAGCAGAAGCAGATCAAGCAGCAGCAGCACGAGATCAAGCAGCAGCAGCAGATCAAGCAGCTGCAGCAACAGAATCAAGCAGCAGCAGTAGCAGATCAAGCAGCAGCAGCAGCAGATGAAGCAGCAGCAGCATCAGATCAAGCAGCAGCAGCATCAGATCAAGCAGCAGCAGATCAAGCAGCAGCAGCAGCAGATCAAGCAGCAGCAGCAGCAGATCAAGCTGCAGCAGCAGCAGATCAAGCAGCAGCAGCAGATCAAGCAGCAGCAGCAGCAGATCAAGCAGCAGCAGCAGCAACAGCAACAGCAGCAGATCAAGCAGCAGCAGCAGCAGCAGAACCAGCAGCAGCAGCAGCAGATCAAGCAGCAGCAGCAGCAGCAGCAGGTCAAGCAGCAGCAGCAACAGATCAAGCAGCAGCAGCAGATCAAGCAGCAGCAGCAGCAGCAGCAGATCAAGCATCAGCAGCAGCAGCAGATCAAGCAGCAGAAGCAGCAGCATATCAAGCAGCAGCAGCAGATCAAGCAACAGCAGCAGCCGCAGATCAAGCAGCAGCAGCAGCAGATCAAGCAGCAGCAGCAGCAGCAGATCAAGCAGCAGCAGCAGCAGATCAAGAAACAGCAGCAGCAGATCAAGAAGCAGCAGCAGCAGCTGATCAAGCAGCAGCAGCAGCAGATCAAGCAGCAGCAGCACCAGATCAAGCAGCAGCAGCAGATCAAGCAGCAGCAGCAGCAGATCAAGCAGCAGCAGCAGCAGCAGATCAAGCAGCAGCAGCAGATCAAGCAGCAGCAGCAGCAGATCAAGCAGCTGCAGCAGCAGATCAAGCAGCAGCAGCAGATCAAGCAGCAGCAGCAGCAGATCAAGCAGCAGCAGCAGCAGGTCAAGCAGCAGCAGCAGCAGCAGATCAAGCAGCAGCAGCAGCAGCACCAGCAGATCAAGCAGCAGCAGCAGCAACAGCTGCAGATCAAGCAGCAGCAGCAGATCAAGCAGCAGTAGCAGCAGATCAAACAGCAGCAGATCAAGCAGCAGCAGCAGATCAAGCAGCAGCAGCAGCAGATCAAGCAGCAGCAGCAGATCAGGTAGCAACTGCAGCAGCAGATCAAGCAACAGCAGCAGCAGATCAAGTAGCAGCAGCAGCAGATTAAGCAGCAGCAACAGCAGATCAAGCAGCAGCAGCAGATCAAGCAGCAGCAGCACATCAAGCAGCAGCAGCAGCAGATCAAACAGCAGCAGCAGAAGCAGATCAAGCAGCGGCAGCAGATCAAGCGGCAGCAGCAGCAGCAGATCAAGCAGCAGCAGCAGCAGCAGATCAAGCAGCAGCAGCAGATCAAGCATCAGCAGCAGCAGCAGCAGATACAGCAGCAGATCAAGCAGCAGCAGCAGCAGATCAAGCAGCAGAAGCAGCAGCATATCAAGCAGCAGCAGCAGCAGCAGCAGCAGATCAAGCAACAGCAGCAGCAGCAGCAGATCAAGCAGCAGCAGCAGCAGCAGATCAAGCAGCAGCAGCAGATCAAGAAACAGCAGCAGCAGCAGCAGATCAAGCAGCAGCAGCAGCAGCACCAGCAGATCAAGCAGCAGCAGCAGCAGATCAAGCAGCAGCAGCAGCAGATCAAGAAACAGCAGCAGCAGATCAAGAAGCAGCAGCAGCAGCTGATCAAGCAGCAGCAGCAGCAGATCAAGCAGCAGCAGCACCAGATCAAGCAGCAGCAGCAGATCAAGCAGCAGCAGCAGCAGATCAAGCAGCAGCAGCAGCAGCAGATCAAGCAGCAGCAGCAGATCAAGCAGCAGCAGCAGCAGATCAAGCAGCTGCAGCAGCAGATCAAGCAGCAGCAGCAGATCAAGCAGCAGCAGCAGCAGATCAAGCAGCAGCAGCAGCAGGTCAAGCAGCAGCAGCAGCAGCAGATCAAGCAGCAGCAGCAGCAGCACCAGCAGATCAAGCAGCAGCAGCAGCAACAGCTGCAGATCAAGCAGCAGCAGCAGATCAAGCAGCAGTAGCAGCAGATCAAACAGCAGCAGATCAAGCAGCAGCAGCAGATCAAGCAGCAGCAGCAGCAGATCAAGCAGCAGCAGCAGATCAGGTAGCAACTGCAGCAGCAGATCAAGCAACAGCAGCAGCAGATCAAGTAGCAGCAGCAGCAGATTAAGCAGCAGCAACAGCAGATCAAGCAGCAGCAGCAGATCAAGCAGCAGCAGCACATCAAGCAGCAGCAGCAGCAGATCAAACAGCAGCAGCAGAAGCAGATCAAGCAGCGGCAGCAGATCAAGCGGCAGCAGCAGCAGCAGATCAAGCAGCAGCAGCAGCAGCAGATCAAGCAGCAGCAGCAGATCAAGCATCAGCAGCAGCAGCAGCAGATACAGCAGCAGATCAAGCAGCAGCAGCAGCAGATCAAGCAGCAGAAGCAGCAGCATATCAAGCAGCAGCAGCAGCAGCAGCAGCAGATCAAGCAACAGCAGCAGCAGCAGCAGATCAAGCAGCAGCAGCAGCAGCAGATCAAGCAGCAGCAGCAGATCAAGAAACAGCAGCAGCAGCACCAGATCAAGCAGCAGCAGCAGAGGCAGATCAAACAGCAGCAGCAGCAGAATCAAGCAGCGGCAGCAGATCAAGCGGCAGCAGCAGCAGCAGATCAAGCAGCAGCAGCAGATCACGAAACAGCAGCAGCAGCAGCAGGTCAAGCAGCAGCAGCAGCAGATCAAGCAGCAGCAGCAGCAGGAGATCAAGCAGCAGCAGCAGCAGATCAAGCAACAGCAGCAGCAGCAGATCAAGCAGCAGCAGCAGCAGCAGCAGCAGATCAAGCAGCAGCAGCAGCACGAGATCAAGCAGCAGCAGCAGATCAAGCAGCTGCAGCAACAGAATCAAGCAGCAGCAGTAGCAGATCAAGCAGCAGCAGCAGCAGATGAAGCAGCAGCAGCAGCAGCAGATCAAGCAGCAGCAGCAGCAGATCAAGCAGCAGCAGGTCAAGCAGCAGCAGCAGCAGATCAAGCAGCAGCAGCAGCAGATCAAGCTGCAGCAGCAGCAGATCAAGCAGCAGCAGCAGCAGATCAAGCAGCAGCAGCAGCAGATCAAGCAGCAGCAGCAACCGCAACAGCAGCAGATCAAGCAGCAGCAGCAGCAGCAGCAGCAGAACCAGCAGCAGCAGCAGCAGGTCAAGCAGCAGCAGCAGCAGCAGGTCAAGCAGCAGCAGCAGCAGATCAAGCATCAGCAGCAGCAGCAGATCAAGCAGCAGAAGCAGCAGCATATCAAGCAGCAGCAGCAGCAGATCAAGCAACAGCAGCAGCAGCAGCAGATCAAGCAGCAGCAGCAGCAGCAGATCAAGCAGCAGCAGCAGCAGCAGCAGATCAAGCAGCAGCAGCAGATCAAGCAGCAGCAGCAGCAGCAGATCAAGCAGCAGCAGATCAAGAAGCAGCAGCAGCAGCAGCAGATCAAGCAGCAGCAGCAGCAGATCAAGCAGCAGCAGCACCAGATCAAGCAGCAGCAGCAGATCAAGCAGCAGCAGCAGCAGCAGATCAAGCAGCAGCAGCAGCAGATCAAGCAGCAGCAGCAGATCAAGCAGCAGCAGCAGATCAAGCAGCAGCAGCAGAAGCAGATCAAGCAGCAGCAGCAGCAGATCAAGCTGCAGCAGCAGATCAAGCAGCAGCAGCAGATCAAGCAGCAGCAGCAGCAGATCAAGCAGCTGCAGCAGCAGCAGATCATGCAGCAGCAGCAGATCAAGCAGCAGCAGCAGATCAAGCAGCAGCAGCAGATCAAGCAGCAGCAGCAGGTCAAGCAGCAGCAGCAGATCAAGCAGCTGCAGCAGCAGCAGATCATGCAGCAGCAGCAGATCAAGCAGCAGCAGCAGATCAAGCAGCAGCAGCAGGTCAAGCAGCAGCAGCAGATCAAGCAGCAGCAGCAGCAGCAGATCAAGCAGCAGCAGCAGCTGATCAAGCAGCAGCAGCAGCACCAGCAGATCAAGCAGCAGCAGCAGCAACAGCTGCAGAGCAAGCAGCAGCAGCAGCAGATCAAGCAGCAGCAGCAGATCAAGCAGCAGTAGCAGCAGATCAAACAGCAGCAGATCAAGCAGCAGCAGCAGATCAAGCAGCAGCAGCAGCAGATCAAGCAGCAGCAGCAGCAGATCAGGTAGCAACTGCAGCAGCAGATCAAGCAACAGCAGCAGCAGATCAAGTAGCAGCAGCAGCAGATTAAGCAGCAGCAGCAGCAGATCAAGCAGCAGCAGCAGATCAAGCAGCAGCAGCAGATCAAGCAGCAGCAGCAGATCAAGCAGCAGCAGCAGATCAAGCAGCAGCAGCAGCAGATCAAACAGCAGCAGCAGAAGCAGATCAAGCAGCGGCAGCAGATCAAGCGGCAGCAGCAGCAGCAGATCAAGCAGCAGCAGATCAAGCAGCAGCAGCAGATCAAGCAGCAGCAGCAGCAGCAGATCAAGCAGCAGCAGCAGCAGATCAAGCAGCAGCAGCAGCAGATCAAGCATCAGCAGCAGCAGCAGCAGATAAAGCAGCAGATCAAGCAGCAGCAGCAGCAGATCAAGCAGCAGAAGCAGCAGCATATCAAGCAGCAGCAGCAGCAGATCAAGCAACAGCAGCAGCAGCAGCAGATCAAGCAGCAGCAGCAGCAGCAGATCAAGCAGCAGCAGCAGCAGATCAAGCAGCAGCAGCAGCAGGAGATCAAGCAGCAGAAGCAGCAGCAGATCAAGCAGCAGCAGCAGCACCAGCAGATCAAGCAGCAGCAGCAGCAGATCAAGCAGCAGCAGCAGATCAAGCAGCAGCAGCAGCAGATCAAGCAGCTGCAGCAGCAGATCAAGCAGCAGCAGCAGATCAAGCAGCAGCAGCAGCAGATCAAGCAGCAGCAGCAGCAGGTCAAGCAGCAGCAGCAGCAGCAGATCAAGCAGCAGCAGCAGCAGCACCAGCAGATCAAGCAGCAGCAGCAGCAACAGCTGCAGATCAAGCAGCAGCAGCAGATCAAGCAGCAGTAGCAGCAGATCAAACAGCAGCAGATCAAGCAGCAGCAGCAGATCAAGCAGCAGCAGCAGCAGATCAAGCAGCAGCAGCAGATCAGGTAGCAACTGCAGCAGCAGATCAAGCAACAGCAGCAGCAGATCAAGTAGCAGCAGCAGCAGATTAAGCAGCAGCAACAGCAGATCAAGCAGCAGCAGCAGATCAAGCAGCAGCAGCACATCAAGCAGCAGCAGCAGCAGATCAAACAGCAGCAGCAGAAGCAGATCAAGCAGCGGCAGCAGATCAAGCGGCAGCAGCAGCAGCAGATCAAGCAGCAGCAGCAGCAGCAGATCAAGCAGCAGCAGCAGCAGATCAAGCATCAGCAGCAGCAGCAGCAGATACAGCAGCAGATCAAGCAGCAGCAGCAGCAGATCAAGCAGCAGAAGCAGCAGCATATCAAGCAGCAGCAGCAGCAGCAGCAGCAGATCAAGCAACAGCAGCAGCAGCAGCAGATCAAGCAGCAGCAGCAGCAGCAGATCAAGCAGCAGCAGCAGCAGATCAAGAAACAGCAGCAGCAGCAGCAGATCAAGCAGCAGCAGCAGCAGCACCAGCAGATCAAGCAGCAGCAGCAGCAGATCAAGCAGCAGCAGCACCAGATCAAGCAGCAGCAGCAGAGGCAGATCAAACAGCAGCAGCAGCAGAATCAAGCAGCGGCAGCAGATCAAGCGGCAGCAGCAGCAGCAGATCAAGCAGCAGCAGCAGATCACGAAACAGCAGCAGCAGCAGCAGGTCAAGCAGCAGCAGCAGCAGCAGATCAAGCAGCAGCAGCAGCAGGAGATCAAGCAGCAGCAGCAGCAGATCAAGCAACAGCAGCAGCAGCAG
Organism: Amblyomma americanum; assembly: GCF_052857255.1. NCBI lineage: Eukaryota > Metazoa > Arthropoda > Arachnida > Ixodida > Ixodidae > Amblyomma > Amblyomma americanum. The sequence continues at coordinate 134,760,417 of NC_135502.1, forward strand.
ATCAAGCAGCAGCAGCAGCAGCAGCAGCAGATCAAGCAGCAGCAGCAGCACGAGATCAAGCAGCAGCAGCAGATCAAGCAGCTGCAGCAACAGAATCAAGCAGCAGCAGTAGCAGATCAAGCAGCAGCAGCAGCAGATGAAGCAGCAGCAGCAGCAGCAGATCAAGCAGCAGCAGCAGCAGATCAAGCAGCAGCAGGTCAAGCAGCAGCAGCAGCAGATCAAGCAGCAGCAGCAGCAGATCAAGCTGCAGCAGCAGCAGATCAAGCAGCAGCAGCAGCAGATCAAGCAGCAGCAGCAGCAGATCAAGCAGCAGCAGCAACCGCAACAGCAGCAGATCAAGCAGCAGCAGCAGCAGCAGCAGCAGAACCAGCAGCAGCAGCAGCAGGTCAAGCAGCAGCAGCAGCAGCAGCAGGTCAAGCAGCAGCAGCAGCAGATCAAGCATCAGCAGCAGCAGCAGATCAAGCAGCAGAAGCAGCAGCATATCAAGCAGCAGCAGCAGCAGATCAAGCAACAGCAGCAGCAGCAGCAGATCAAGCAGCAGCAGCAGCAGCAGATCAAGCAGCAGCAGCAGCAGCAGCAGATCAAGCAGCAGCAGCAGATCAAGCAGCAGCAGCAGCAGATCAAGCAGCAGCAGATCAAGAAGCAGCAGCAGATCAAGCAGCAGCAGCAGCAGATCAAGCAGCAGCAGCACCAGATCAAGCAGCAGCAGCAGATCAAGCAGCAGCAGCAGCAGCAGATCAAGCAGCAGCAGCAGCAGCAGATCAAGCAGCAGCAGCAGATCAAGCAGCAGCAGCAGATCAAGCAGCAGCAGCAGAAGCAGATCAAGCAGCAGCAGCAGCAGATCAAGCTGCAGCAGCAGATCAAGCAGCAGCAGCAGATCAAGCAGCAGCAGCAGCAGATCAAGCAGCTGCAGCAGCAGCAGATCATGCAGCAGCAGCAGATCAAGCAGCAGCAGCAGATCAAGCAGCAGCAGCAGATCAAGCAGCAGCAGCAGGTCAAGCAGCAGCAGCAGATCAAGCAGCTGCAGCAGCAGCAGATCATGCAGCAGCAGCAGATCAAGCAGCAGCAGCAGATCAAGCAGCAGCAGCAGGTCAAGCAGCAGCAGCAGATCAAGCAGCAGCAGCAGCAGCAGATCAAGCAGCAGCAGCAGCTGATCAAGCAGCAGCAGCAGCACCAGCAGATCAAGCAGCAGCAGCAGCAACAGCTGCAGAGCAAGCAGCAGCAGCAGCAGATCAAGCAGCAGCAGCAGATCAAGCAGCAGTAGCAGCAGATCAAACAGCAGCAGATCAAGCAGCAGCAGCAGATCAAGCAGCAGCAGCAGCAGCAGATCAAGCAGCAGCAGCAGCAGATCAGGTAGCAACTGCAGCAGCAGATCAAGCAACAGCAGCAGCAGATCAAGTAGCAGCAGCAGCAGATTAAGCAGCAGCAGCAGCAGATCAAGCAGCAGCAGCAGATCAAGCAGCAGCAGCAGATCAAGCAGCAGCAGCAGATCAAGCAGCAGCAGCAGATCAAGCAGCAGCAGCAGCAGATCAAACAGCAGCAGCAGAAGCAGATCAAGCAGCGGCAGCAGATCAAGCGGCAGCAGCAGCAGCAGATCAAGCAGCAGCAGATCAAGCAGCAGCAGCAGATCAAGCAGCAGCAGCAGCAGCAGATCAAGCAGCAGCAGCAGCAGATCAAGCAGCAGCAGCAGCAGATCAAGCATCAGCAGCAGCAGCAGCAGATAAAGCAGCAGATCAAGCAGCAGCAGCAGCAGATCAAGCAGCAGAAGCAGCAGCATATCAAGCAGCAGCAGCAGCAGATCAAGCAACAGCAGCAGCAGCAGCAGATCAAGCAGCAGCAGCAGCAGCAGCAGATCAAGCAGCAGCAGCAGATCAAGCAGCAGCAGCAGCAGGAGATCAAGCAGCAGAAGCAGCAGCAGCAGCACCAGCAGATCAAGCAGCAGCAGCAGCAGATCAAGCAGCAGCAGCAGATCAAGCAGCAGCAGCAGCAGATCAAGCAGCAGCAGCAGCAGATCAAGCAGCAGCAGCAGCAGATCAAGCAGCAGCAGCAACAGCAGCAGCTCAAGCAGCAGCAGCAGCAGATCAAGCAGCAGCAGCAGCAGATCAAGCAGCAGAAGCAGCAGCAGCAGCAGATCAAGCAACAGCAGCAGCAGCAGCAGCAGATCACGCAGCAGCAGCAGATCAAGCAGCAGCAGCAGCAGATCAGGAAACAGCAGCAGCAGCAGATCAAGCAGCAGCAGCACCAGATCAAGCAGCAGCAGCACCAGATCAAGCAGCAGCAGCAGATCAAGCAGCAGCAGCAGCAGCAGATCAAACAGCAGCAGCAGCAGCAGATCAAGCAGCGGCAGCAGCAGCAGCAGATCAAGCAGCAGCAGCAGATCAAGCAGCAGCAGCAGATCACGCAACAGCAGCAGCAGCAGATCAAGCAGCAGCAGCAGGAGATCAAGCAGCAGCAGCAGAAGCAGCAGCATATCAAGCAGCAGCAGCAGCAGATCAAGCAGCAGCAGCAGCAGCAGATCAAGCAGCAGCAGCAGCAGATCAAGCAGCAGCAGCAGCAGCAGATCAAGCAGCAGCAGCAGATCAAGCAGCAGCAGCAGCAGCAGATCAAGAAACAGCAGCAGCAGATCAAGAAGCAGCAGCAGCAGACCAAGCAGCAGCAGCAGCAGATCAAGCAGCAGCAGCACCAGACCAAGCAGCAGCAGAAGATCAAGCATCAGCAGCAGCAGCAGATCAAGCAGCAGCAGCAGCAGATCAAACAGCAGCAGCAGCAGCAGATCAAGCAGCAGCAGCAGCAGCATATCAAGCAGCAGCAGCAGCAGATCAAGCAGCAGCAGCAGATGATCAAGCAGCAGCAGAAGCAGATCAAGAAGCAGCAGCAGATCGAGCAGCTGCAGCAGCAGCAGATCAAGCAGCAGCAGCAGATCAAGCAGCAGCAGCAGCAGATCAAGCAGCAGCAGCACCAGCAGGTCAAGCAGCAGCAGCAGCAGATCAAGCAGCAGCAGCAGATAAAGCAGCAGCAGCAGCAGCAGATCAAGCAGCAGCAGCAGCACCAGCAGATCAAGCAGCAGCAGCAGCAACAGCAGCAGATCAAGCAGCAGCAGCAGCAGATCAAGCAGCAGCAGCAGATCAAGCAGCAGCAGCAGCAGCAGATCAAGCAGCAGCAGCAGCAGGTCAAGCAGCAGCAGCAGATCAAGCAGCAGCAGCAGATCAAGCAGCAGCAGCAGATCAAGCAGCAGCAGCAGCAGATCAAGCAGCAGAAGCAGCAGCATATCAAGCAGCAGCAGCAGCAGCAGATCAAGCAACAGCAGCACCAGCAGCAGCAGCAGCAGATCAAGCAGTCGCAGCAGCAGATCAAGCAGCAGCAGCAGATCAAGCAGCAGCAGCAGCAGATCAAGCAGCAGCAGCAGCACCAGCAGACCAAGCAGCAGCAGCAGCAGCAACAGCAGCAGATCAAGCAGCAGCAGCAGCAGATCAAGCAGCAGCAGCAGCAGCAGGTCAAGCAGCAGCAGCAGATCAAGCAGCAGCAGCAGATCAAGCAGCAGCAGCAGATCAAGCAGCAGCAGCAGCAGATCAAGCAGCAGAAGCAGCAGCATATCAAGCAGCAGCAGCAGCAGCAGATCAAGCAACAGCAGCACCAGCAGCAGCAGCAGCAGATCAAGCAGCAGCAGCAGCAGATCAAGCAGCAGCAGCAGATCAAGCAGCAGCAGCAGCAGCAGATCAAGCAGCAGCAGCAGCAGCAGATCAAGAAACAGCAGCAGCAGCAGATCAAGAAGCAGCAGCAGCAGATCAAGCAGCAGCAGCAGATGAAGCAGCAGCAGCTCCAGATCAAGCAGCAGCAGCGGATCAAGCAGCAGCAGCAGATCAAGCAGCAGCAGCAGCAGCAGGAGATCAAGCAGCAGCAGCAGATCAAGCAGCGGCAGCAGATCAAGCAGCAGCAGCAGCAGATCAAGCAGCAGCAGCAGCAGATCAAGCAGCAGCAGCAGCAGATCAAGCAGCAGCAGCAGCAGATCAAGCAGCAGCAGCAACAGCAGCAGATCAAGCAGCAGCAGCAGCAGCAGATCAAGCAGCAGCAGCAGATCAAGCAGCAGAAGCAGCAGCATATCAAGCAGCAGCAGCAGCAGATCAAGCAGCAGCAGCAGCAGCAGCAGATCAAGCAGCAGCAGCAGCAGATCAAGCAGCAGCAGCAGCAGATCAAGCAGCAGCAGCAGCAGATCAAGCAGCAGCAGCAGCAGATCAAGAAACAGCAGCAGCAGCAGATCAAGCAGCATCAGCAGCAGACCAAGCAGCAGCAGCACCAGATCAAGCAGCAGCAGCACCAGGTCAAGCAGCAGCAGCAGCAGATCAAACAGCAGCAGCAGATCAAGCAGCGGCAGCAGATCAAGCGGCAGCAGCAGATCAAGCAGCAGCAGCAGATCAAGCAGCAGCAGCAGCAGATCACGAAACAGCAGCAGCAGCAGATCAAGCAGCAGCAGCAGCAGATCTAGCAGCAGCAGCAGGAGATCAAGCAGCAGCAGCAGACCAAGCAGCAGCAGCAGCAGCAACAGCAGCAGATCAAGCAGCAGCAGCAGCAGATCAAGCAGCAGCAGCAGCAGATCAAGCAGCAGCAGCAGCAGCAGGTCAAGCAGCAGCAGCAGATCAAGCAGCAGCAGCAGATCAAGCAGCAGCAGCAGATCAAGCAGCAGCAGCAGCAGATCAAGCAGCAGAAGCAGCAGCATATCAAGCAGCAGCAGCAGCAGATCAAGCAACAGCAGCACCAGCAGCAGCAGCAGCAGATCAAGCAGCAGCAGCAGCAGATCAAGCAGCAGCAGCAGATCAAGCAGCAGCAGCAGCAGCAGATCAAGCAGCAGCAGATCAAGAAACAGCAGCAGCAGCAGATCAAGAAGCAGCAGCAGCAGATCAAGCAGCAGCAGCAGATGAAGCAGCAGCAGCTCCAGATCAAGCAGCAGCAGCGGATCAAGCAGCAGCAGCAGCAGATCAAGCAGCAGCAGCAGCAGCAGATCAAGCAGCAGCAGCAGCAGGAGATCAAGCAGCAGCAGCAGATCAAGCAGCGGCAGCAGATCAAGCAGCAGCAGCAGCAGATCAAGCAGCAGCAGCAGCAGATCAAGCAGCAGCAGCAGCAGATCAAGCAGCAGCAGCAGCAGATCAAGCAGCAGCAGCAACAGCAGCAGATCAAGCAGCAGCAGCAGCAGCAGATCAAGCAGCAGCAGCAGATCAAGCAGCAGAAGCAGCAGCATATCAAGCAGCAGCAGCAGCAGATCAAGCAACAGCAGCAGCAGCAGCAGATCAAGCAGCAGCAGCAGATCAAGCAGCAGCAGCAGCAGATCAAGCAGCAGCAGCAGCAGATCAAGCAGCAGCAGCAGCAGATCAAGAAACAGCAGCAGCAGCAGATCAAGCAGCATCAGCAGCAGACCAAGCAGCAGCAGCACCAGATCAAGCAGCAGCAGCACCAGGTCAAGCAGCAGCAGCAGCAGCAGCAGATCAAACAGCAGCAGCAGATCAAGCAGCGGCAGCAGATCAAGCGGCAGCAGCAGCAGCAGATCAAGCAGCAGCAGCAGATCAAGCAGCAGCAGCAGCAGATCACGAAACAGCAGCAGCAGCAGATCAAGCAGCAGCAGCAGCAGATCTAGCAGCAGCAGCAGGAGATCAAGCAGCAGCAGCAGATCAAGCAGCAGCAGCAGCAGATCAAGCAACAGCAGCAGCAGCAGATCAAGCAGCAGCAGCAGCAGCAGATCAAGCAGCAGCAGAATCAAGCAGCAGCAGCAGCAGATCAAGCAGCAGCAGCAGATAAAGCAGCAACAGCAGAAGATCAAGCAGCAGCAGCAGATCAAGCAGCAGCAGCAGCAGCAGATCAAGCAGCAGCAGCAGCAACAGCAGCAGATCAAGCAGCAGCAGCAGATCAAGCAGCAGCAGCAGCAGCCGGTCAAGCAGCAGCAGCAGCAGATCAAGCAGCAGCAGCAGCAGCAGATCAAGCATCAGCAGCAGCAGCAGATCAATCAGCAGCAGCAGCAGATCAAGCAGCAGCAGCAGCAGCAGATCAAGCAGCAGAAGCAGCAGCATATCAAGCAGCAGCAGCAGCAGCAGATCAAGCAACAGCAGCAGCAGCAGATCAAGCAGCAGCAGCAGCAGATCAAGCAGCAGCAGAAGCAGATCAAGCAGCAGCAGCAGCACGAGATCAAGCAGCAGCAGCAGATCAAGCAGCTGCAGCAACAGAATCAAGCAGCAGCAGTAGCAGATCAAGCAGCAGCAGCAGCAGATGAAGCAGCAGCAGCATCAGATCAAGCAGCAGCAGCAGCAGATCAAGCAGCAGCAGGTCAAGCAGCAGCAGCAGATCAAGCAGCAGCAGCAGCAGATCAAGCTGCAGCAGCAGCAGATCAAGCAGCAGCAGCAGATCAAGCAGCAGCAGCAGATCAAGCAGCAGCAGCAACAGCAACAGCAGCAGATCAAGCAGCAGCAGCAGCAGCGGAACCAGCAGCAGCAGCAGCAGATCAAGCAGCAGCAGCAGCAGCAGCAGGTCAAGCAGCAGCAGCAACAGATCAAGCAGCAGCAGCAGATCAAGCAGCAGCAGCAGCAGCAGCAGCAGATCAAGCATCAGCAGCAGCAGCAGATCAAGCAGCAGCAGCAGCAGATCAAGCAGCAGCAGCAGCAGATCAAGCAGCAGCAGCAGCAGATCAAGCAGCAGAAGCAGCAGCAGCAGCAGATCAAGCAACAGCAGCAGCAGCAGCAGCAGATCACGCAGCAGCAGCAGATCAAGCAGCAGCAGCAGCAGATCAGGAAACAGCAGCAGCAGCAGATCAAGCAGCAGCAGCACCAGATCAAGCAGCAGCAGCACCAGATCAAGCAGCAGCAGCAGATCAAGCAGCAGCAGCAGCAGCAGATCAAACAGCAGCAGCAGCAGCAGATCAAGCAGCGGCAGCAGCAGCAGCAGATCAAGCAGCAGCAGCAGATCAAGCAGCAGCAGCAGATCACGCAACAGCAGCAGCAGCAGATCAAGCAGCAGCAGCAGGAGATCAAGCAGCAGCAGCAGAAGCAGCAGCATATCAAGCAGCAGCAGCAGCAGATCAAGCAGCAGCAGCAGCAGCAGATCAAGCAGCAGCAGCAGCAGATCAAGCAGCAGCAGCAGCAGCAGATCAAGCAGCAGCAGCAGATCAAGCAGCAGCAGCAGCAGATCAAGAAACAGCAGCAGCAGATCAAGAAGCAGCAGCAGCAGATCAAGCAGCAGCAGCACCAGACCAAGCAGCAGCAGAAGATCAAGCATCAGCAGCAGCAGCAGATCAAGCAGCAGCAGCAGCAGATCAAACAGCAGCAGCAGCAGCAGATCAAGCAGCAGCAGCAGCAGCATATCAAGCAGCAGCAGCAGCAGATCAAGCAGCAGCAGCAGATGATCAAGCAGCAGCAGAAGCAGATCAAGAAGCAGCAGCAGATCGAGCAGCAGCAGCAGATCAAGCAGCAGCAGCAGCACCAGATCATGCAGCAGCAGCAGCAGATCAAGCAGCTGCAGCAGCAGCAGATCAAGCAGCAGCAGCAGATCAAGCAGCAGCAGCAGCAGATCAAGCAGCAGCAGCACCAGCAGGTCAAGCAGCAGCAGCAGCAGATCAAGCAGCAGCAGCAGATAAAGCAGCAGCAGCAGCAGCAGATCAAGCAGCAGCAGCAGCACCAGCAGATCAAGCAGCAGCAGCAGCAACAGCAGCAGATCAAGCAGCAGCAGCAGCAGATCAAGCAGCAGCAGCAGATCAAGCAGCAGCAGCAGCAGCAGATCAAGCAGCAGCAGCAGCAGGTCAAGCAGCAGCAGCAGATCAAGCAGCAGCAGCAGATCAAGCAGCAGCAGCAGATCAAGCAGCAGCAGCAGCAGATCAAGCAGCAGAAGCAGCAGCATATCAAGCAGCAGCAGCAGCAGCAGATCAAGCAACAGCAGCACCAGCAGCAGCAGCAGCAGATCAAGCAGTCGCAGCAGCAGATCAAGCAGCAGCAGCAGATCAAGCAGCAGCAGCAGCAGATCAAGCAGCAGCAGCAGCACCAGCAGACCAAGCAGCAGCAGCAGCAGCAACAGCAGCAGATCAAGCAGCAGCAGCAGCAGATCAAGCAGCAGCAGCAGCAGCAGGTCAAGCAGCAGCAGCAGATCAAGCAGCAGCAGCAGATCAAGCAGCAGCAGCAGCAGATCAAGCAGCAGAAGCAGCAGCATATCAAGCAGCAGCAGCAGCAGCAGATCAAGCAACAGCAGCACCAGCAGCAGCAGCAGCAGATCAAGCAGCAGCAGCAGCAGATCAAGCAGCAGCAGCAGATCAAGCAGCAGCAGCAGCAGCAGATCAAGCAGCAGCAGCAGCAGCAGATCAAGAAACAGCAGCAGCAGCAGATCAAGAAGCAGCAGCAGCAGATCAAGCAGCAGCAGCTCCAGATCAAGCAGCAGCAGCGGATCAAGCAGCAGCAGCAGATCAAGCAGCAGCAGCAGCAGCAGGAGATCAAGCAGCAGCAGCAGATCAAGCAGCGGCAGCAGATCAAGCAGCAGCAGCAGCAGATCAAGCAGCAGCAGCAGCAGATCAAGCAGCAGCAGCAGCAGATCAAGCAGCAGCAGCAGCAGATCAAGCAGCAGCAGCAACAGCAGCAGATCAAGCAGCAGCAGCAGCAGCAGATCAAGCAGCAGCAGCAGATCAAGCAGCAGAAGCAGCAGCATATCAAGCAGCAGCAGCAGCAGATCAAGCAGCAGCAGCAGCAGCAGCAGATCAAGCAGCAGCAGCAGCAGATCAAGCAGCAGCAGCAGCAGATCAAGCAGCAGCAGCAGCAGATCAAGCAGCAGCAGCAGCAGATCAAGAAACAGCAGCAGCAGCAGATCAAGCAGCATCAGCAGCAGACCAAGCAGCAGCAGCACCAGATCAAGCAGCAGCAGCACCAGGTCAAGCAGCAGCAGCAGCAGATCAAACAGCAGCAGCAGATCAAGCAGCGGCAGCAGATCAAGCGGCAGCAGCAGATCAAGCAGCAGCAGCAGATCAAGCAGCAGCAGCAGCAGATCACGAAACAGCAGCAGCAGCAGATCAAGCAGCAGCAGCAGCAGATCTAGCAGCAGCAGCAGGAGATCAAGCAGCAGCAGCAGACCAAGCAGCAGCAGCAGCAGCAACAGCAGCAGATCAAGCAGCAGCAGCAGCAGATCAAGCAGCAGCAGCAGCAGATCAAGCAGCAGCAGCAGCAGCAGGTCAAGCAGCAGCAGCAGATCAAGCAGCAGCAGCAGATCAAGCAGCAGCAGCAGATCAAGCAGCAGCAGCAGCAGATCAAGCAGCAGAAGCAGCAGCATATCAAGCAGCAGCAGCAGCAGATCAAGCAACAGCAGCACCAGCAGCAGCAGCAGCAGATCAAGCAGCAGCAGCAGCAGATCAAGCAGCAGCAGCAGATCAAGCAGCAGCAGCAGCAGCAGATCAAGCAGCAGCAGATCAAGAAACAGCAGCAGCAGCAGATCAAGAAGCAGCAGCAGCAGATCAAGCAGCAGCAGCAGATGAAGCAGCAGCAGCTCCAGATCAAGCAGCAGCAGCGGATCAAGCAGCAGCAGCAGCAGATCAAGCAGCAGCAGCAGCAGCAGATCAAGCAGCAGCAGCAGCAGGAGATCAAGCAGCAGCAGCAGATCAAGCAGCGGCAGCAGATCAAGCAGCAGCAGCAGCAGATCAAGCAGCAGCAGCAGCAGATCAAGCAGCAGCAGCAGCAGATCAAGCAGCAGCAGCAGCAGATCAAGCAGCAGCAGCAACAGCAGCAGATCAAGCAGCAGCAGCAGCAGCAGATCAAGCAGCAGCAGCAGATCAAGCAGCAGAAGCAGCAGCATATCAAGCAGCAGCAGCAGCAGATCAAGCAACAGCAGCAGCAGCAGCAGATCAAGCAGCAGCAGCAGATCAAGCAGCAGCAGCAGCAGATCAAGCAGCAGCAGCAGCAGATCAAGCAGCAGCAGCAGCAGATCAAGAAACAGCAGCAGCAGCAGATCAAGCAGCATCAGCAGCAGACCAAGCAGCAGCAGCACCAGATCAAGCAGCAGCAGCACCAGGTCAAGCAGCAGCAGCAGCAGCAGATCAAACAGCAGCAGCAGATCAAGCAGCGGCAGCAGATCAAGCGGCAGCAGCAGCAGCAGATCAAGCAGCAGCAGCAGATCAAGCAGCAGCAGCAGCAGATCACGAAACAGCAGCAGCAGCAGATCAAGCAGCAGCAGCAGCAGATCTAGCAGCAGCAGCAGGAGATCAAGCAGCAGCAGCAGATCAAGCAGCAGCAGCAGCAGATCAAGCAACAGCAGCAGCAGCAGATCAAGCAGCAGCAGCAGCAGCAGATCAAGCAGCAGCAGAATCAAGCAGCAGCAGCAGCAGATCAAGCAGCAGCAGCAGATAAAGCAGCAACAGCAGAAGATCAAGCAGCAGCAGCAGATCAAGCAGCAGCAGCAGCAGCAGATCAAGCAGCAGCAGCAGCAACAGCAGCAGATCAAGCAGCAGCAGCAGATCAAGCAGCAGCAGCAGCAGCCGGTCAAGCAGCAGCAGCAGCAGATCAAGCAGCAGCAGCAGCAGCAGATCAAGCATCAGCAGCAGCAGCAGATCAATCAGCAGCAGCAGCAGATCAAGCAGCAGCAGCAGCAGCAGATCAAGCAGCAGAAGCAGCAGCATATCAAGCAGCAGCAGCAGCAGCAGATCAAGCAACAGCAGCAGCAGATCAAGCAGCAGCAGCAGCAGATCAAGCAGCAGCAGAAGCAGATCAAGCAGCAGCAGCAGCACGAGATCAAGCAGCAGCAGCAGATCAAGCAGCTGCAGCAACAGAATCAAGCAGCAGCAGTAGCAGATCAAGCAGCAGCAGCAGCAGATGAAGCAGCAGCAGCATCAGATCAAGCAGCAGCAGCAGCAGATCAAGCAGCAGCAGGTCAAGCAGCAGCAGCAGCAGATCAAGCAGCAGCAGCAGCAGATCAAGCTGCAGCAGCAGCAGATCAAGCAGCAGCAGCAGATCAAGCAGCAGCAGCAGATCAAGCAGCAGCAGCAACAGCAACAGCAGCAGATCAAGCAGCAGCAGCAGCAGCGGAACCAGCAGCAGCAGCAGCAGATCAAGCAGCAGCAGCAGCAGCAGCAGGTCAAGCAGCAGCAGCAACAGATCAAGCAGCAGCAGCAGATCAAGCAGCAGCAGCAGCAGCAGCAGCAGATCAAGCATCAGCAGCAGCAGCAGATCAAGCAGCAGAAGCAGCAGCATATCAAGCAGCAGCAGCAGCAGATCAAGCAACAGCAGCAGCAGCAGATCAAGCAGCAGCAGCAGCACCAGATCAAGCAGCAGCAGCAGCAGCAGATCAAGCAGCAGCAGCAGCAGATCAAGAAACCGCAGCAGCAGATCAAGAAGCAGCAGCAGCAGCAGATCAAGCAGCAGCAGCAGCAGCAGATCAAGCAGCAGCAGATCACGAAACAGCAGCAGCAGCAGCAGATCAAGCAGCAGCAGCAGCAGCAGATCAAGCAGCAGCAGCAGCAGCAGGAGATCAAGCAGCAGCAGCAGCAGATCAAGCAACAGCAGCAGCAGCAGATCAAGCAGCAGCAGCAGCAGCAGATCAAGCAGCAGCAGCAGAATAAGCAGCAGCAGCAGATCAAGCAGCAGAAGCAGCAGCAGCAGCAGGTCAAGCAGCAGCGGCAGCAGATCAAGCAGCAGCAGCAGCAGCAGATCAAGCATCAGCAGCAGCAGCAGGTCAAGCAGCAGCGGCAGCAGATCAAGCAGCAGCAGCAGCAGCAGATCAAGCATCAGCAGCAGCAGCAGATCAAGCAGCAGCAGCAGCAGATCAAGCAGCAGAAGCAGCAGCATATCAAGCAGCAGCAGCACCAGATCAAGCAGCAGCAGCACCAGATCAACCAGCAGCAGCAGAGGCAGATCAAACAGCAGCAGCAGCAGATCAAGCAGCGGCAGCAGATCAAGCGGCGGCAGCAGCAGCAGATCAAGCAGCAGCAGCAGATCAAGCAGCTGCAGCAGCAGCAGATCCCGAAACAGCAGCAGCAGCAGCAGATCAAGCAGCAGCAGCAGCAGGAGATCAAGCAGCAGCAGCAGGAGATCAAGCAGCAGCAGCAGATCAAGCAGCAGCAGCAGCAGCAGCAGCAGGAGATCAAGCAGCAGCAGCAGATCAAGCAGCAGCAGCAGCAGCAGATCAAGCAGCAGCAGCAGCAGATCAAGAAACAGCAGCAGCAGATCAAGAAGCAGCAGCAGCAGATCAAGCAGCAGCAGCAGATCAAGCATCAGCAGCAGCAGATCAAGCAGCAGCAGCAGATCAAGCAGCAGCAGCAGCAGCAGATCAAGCAGCAGCAGCAGCAGATCAAGCAGCAGCAGCAGAAGCAGATCAAGCAGCAGCAGCAGCAGATCAAGCAGCAGCAGCAGAAGCAGGTCAAGCAGCAGCAGCAGCAGCAGCAGCAGATCAAGCAGCAGCAGCAGCAGATCAAGCAGCAGCAGCAGCAGCAGATCAAGCAGCAGCAGCAGATCAAGCAGCAGCAGCAGCAGCAGGTCAAGCAGCAGCAGCAGCAGCAGCAGATCAAGCAGCAGCAGCAGATCAAGCAGCAGCAGCAGCAGATCAAGCAGCAGCAGCAGATCAAGCAGCAGCAGCAGCAGATCAAGCAGCAGCAGCAGATCAAGCAGCAGCAGCAGCACCAGCAGATCAAGCAGCAGCAGCAGCAGATCAAGCAGCAGCAGCAGCAGCAGATCAAGCAGCAGTAGCAGATCAAGCGGCAGCAGCAGCAGCAGATCAAGCAGCAGCAGCAGCAGCAGATCAAGCAGCAGAAGCAGCAGCATATCAAGCAGCAGCAGCAGCAGCAGATCAAGCAACAGCAGCAGCAGCAGCAGCAGATCAAGCAGCAGCAGCAGCAGATCAAGCAGCAGCAGCAGCAGATCAAGAAACCGCAGCAGCAGATCAAGCAGCAGCAGCAGCACCAGCAGATCAAGCAGCAGCAGCAGCAGATCAAGCAGCAGCAGCACCAGATCAAGCAGCAGCAGCAGAGGCAGATCAAACAGCAGCAGCAGCAGAATCAAGCAGCGGCAGCAGATCAAGCGGCAGCAGCAGCAGCAGATCAAGCAGCAGCAGCAGATCACGAAACAGCAGCAGCAGCAGCAGATCAAGCAGCAGCAGCAGCAGATCAAGCAGCAGCAGCAGCAGCAGGAGATCAAGCAGCAGCAGCAGCAGATCAAGCAACAGCAGCAGCAGCAGATCAAGCAGCAGCAGCAGCAGCAGCAGATCAAGCAGCAGCAGCAGAATAAGCAGCAGCAGCAGATCAAGCAGCAGAAGCAGCAGCAGCAGCAGGTCAAGCAGCAGCGGCAGCAGATCAAGCAGCAGCAGCAGCAGATCAAGCATCAGCAGCAGCAGCAGATCAAGCAGCAGCAGCAGCAGATCAAGCAGCAGAAGCAGCAGCATATCAAGCAGCAGCAGCAGCAGATCAAGCAGCAGCAGCAGCAGATCAAGCAGCAGCAGCAGCAGCAGATCAAGCAGCAGCAGCAGATCAAGCAGCAGCAGCAGCAGATCAAGAAACTGCAGCAGCAGCAGCAGATCAAGCAGCAGCAGCAGCAGCATCACCAGATCAAGCAGCAGCAGCACCAGATCAAGCAGCAGCAGCACCAGATCAACCAGCAGCAGCAGAGGCAGATCAAACAGCAGCAGCAGCAGATCAAGCAGCGGCAGCAGATCAAGCGGCGGCAGCAGCAGCAGATCAAGCAGCAGCAGCAGATCAAGCAGCAGCAGCAGCAGATCAAGCAGCAGCAGCAGCAGCAGATCAAGCAGCAGCAGCAGATCAAGCAGCAGCAGCAGCAGCAGGTCAAGCAGCAGCAGCAGATCAAGCAGCAGCAGCAGATCAAGCAGCAGCAGCAGCAGATCAAGCAGCAGCAGCAGCAGATCAAGCAGCAGCAGCAGCAGATCAAGCAGCAGCAGCAGCAGATCAAGCAGCAGCAGCAGCAGATCAAGCAGCAGCAGCAGCACCAGCAGATCAAGCAGCAGCAGCAGATCAAGCAGCAGCAGCAGCACCAGCAGATCAAGCAGCAGCAGCAGCAACAGCAGCAGATCAAGCAGCAGCAGCAGCAGATCAAGCAGCAGTAGCAGATCAATCAGCAGCAGCAGCAGATCAAGCAGCAGCAGCAGCAGATCAAGCAGCAGAAGCAGCAGCATATCAAGCAGCAGCAGCAGATCAAGCAACAGCAGCAGCAGATCAAGCAGCAGCAGCAGCAGATCAAGCAGCAGCAGCAGCAGATCAAGAAACAGCAGCAGCAGCAGCAGATCAAGCAGCAGCAGCAGCAGCACCAGATCAAGCAGCAGCAGCACCAGATCAAGCAGCAGCAGCAGATCAAGCAGCAGCAGCAGAGGCAGATCAAACAGCAGCAGCAGCAGCAGATCAAGCGGCGGCAGCAGCAGCAGATCAAGCAGCAGCAGCAGCAGATCAAGCAGCAGCAGCAGCAGATCACGAAACAGCAGCAGCAGCAGCAGATCAAGCAGCAGCAGCAGATCAAGCAGCAGCAGCAGCAGCAGCAGGAGATCAAGCAGCAGCAGCAGATCACGCAGCAGCAGCAGCAGATCAAGAAACAGCAGCAGCAGATCAAGAAGCAGCAGCAGCAGCAGCAGATCAAGCAGCAGCAGCAGCAGCAGATCAAGCAGCAGCAGCAGCAGCAGATCAAGCAGCAGCAGCAGATCAAGCAGCAGCAGCAGATCAAGCAGCAGCAGCAGCAGATCAAGCAGCAGCAGCAGCAGATCAAGCAGATAAGGGCAACCTTAGACTTTAATTAACCAAATGATCAGGCAGGCTTTCGTAAAAGATATTCCACAATAGATCATATTCCTCTACCAATCAGGTGATAGAAAAATGCGCAGAATATAACCAACCTCTATATATAGCCTTCATTGATTACGAGAAAGCATTCGACTCAGTGGAAATTTCAGCAGTCATACAGGCATTGCGTAATCAGGGGGTAGAAGAGCCTTATGTCAAAATACTGGAAGATATATATAGCAACTACACAGTTACTATAGTCCTCCATAACGTCAGCAATAAAATTCCAATAAGGAAGGGCGTCAGGCAAGGAGACATGATCTCGCCAATGCTATTCACCGCCTGTTTACAGGAGGTATTCCGAGGTCTGAATTGGGAGCAGTAGGGAATAAGAGTAAATGGAGAATACCTAAATAATCTGCGATTCGCTGATGACATTGCCTTGCTGAGTCACTCATGAGGCGAACTGCAAATCATGATCAATGAGTTAGACAGGCAGAGCAGAACGATGGGTGTAAAAATTAACATGCAGAAAACCAAGGTAATGTTCGACAGTCTAGCAAGGGAGCAGCAGTTCACAACTGGGAGCGAGAGCCTGGAAGTTGTGAAGGAATACGTCTACTTAGGGCAGGTAGTGACAGCTCATCCGGATCATGAGAGGGAGATAACTAGAAGGTTAAGAATAGGGTGGAGCGCATATGGCAGGTTCTCGCAGATCATGAGTGGCAGTTTACCAATTTCCCTCAAGAGAAAAGTATACAACAGCTTTATCTTACCAGTTCTCACCTACGGGGCGGAAACGTGGAGGCTAACGAAAAGAGTTCACCTTAAGTTCAGGACAACGCAGCGAGCCATGGAAAGAAGAATGATAGGTGTAACATTAAGACACCATAAGCGGGCAGAGTGGGTGAGGGAACAAACACTGGTTAATGACATCCTAGTCGAAATCAAGAGAAAGAAATGGGCTTGGACAGGGCATGTAATGCGAAGGCAAGATAATCGCTGATCCTTAAGGGTGACGGAGTGGATTCCAAGAGCAAGTAAGCATAGCAGGGGGCGGCAGAAGGTTAGGTGGGCAGGTGAGATTAATAAGTTTGCAGGCAAAGGGTGGATGCAGCTGGCAAAGGACAGAGTTAATTGGAGAGACATGGGAGAGGCCTTTGCGCTGCAATGAGTGTAGTAAGGTTGATGATGATGAAAACGCTGGCGAAAAACAAATAAAATTACAGGAAGCTGAAGCTTAGCTTATTCTCGCGCGCTTCATAATATCCTTGTTGACTGCATAGCAAAGCACAACATTTCTTAAGCATTTTTACCTTTACTCGAATAGCAGCCATCTTTACGGAACACTGGGCAGTTGTTTCTCTTTTTCAAACTTGACACCATGGCGGGCCTTGTTCTCGGCGAGCCAAAAGATAGCTATTCCTCTGTTTACATCCATTCACGCTCTGAAAACAAGATCTGTGTTGCGTTCCTAGATTGTGTAGCATAGTCTGCTTCAATATACAAGGTTTTGTTTTTGCCACACGATTTGCATAATACTGAAAAATCCGCGGCTTGGCAAGAAAAAACCGCACAAGGCGGTGGTCCTTCCTGCTGGATGATGCAGAGGGCTCTTTCTGCAGACGCGCATACACTGATGTTAGTGTGGCACAGCTGTCACTGCGGCATGCTAATTTTATTCCCTTTTATTCGCCGTTGGCTGTTCTGCTCCCGTCCTGTAATCCTTCTCCTATTCATCGCATTAATTTTCGGGTCTTTCAGTCACGCATCCAAGACCATTCTGTTTATATTAAGGAAATGCCCCCGCCACCGTTCGTGTTTCGTTAAGTACAGATATGAACAGGATGGTGCGACTGCTCTGATGGCCGAGTTTGTCGCACCTTCTTGGCCTGTCAGTTATAGCTATCGGTTCAGCTTTCTTCCGGTGCTGAACGCATGAAGCTATCAATAGTCAATGCTGTTAACTCGGCCGACTTCGAAAAAATACTTGACCAAAGAACTAGAAAGGAAAAGTGCTAAAAATGAAAGACATGATGCTGTTTCAAGTGCCCTATCAAGTCACTTGCTTGTTGCCACCAAGTGTGGCCATCTAGTGCCACCAAAATGAGTAACTGATGTCCTTCGTTGAGCACCCGTATTGCATATGACCTTGTCAACCACGCATTCTGGAGAGTGAGGGTACGGCGGATGAAACGAGATGCGCGAAGTGGCCCGATCCATCCAATATCCCGGTTATCATTGATCTGCCAGGGAGACTGAGAGACTGTGACGTGTCTCTCCGAAGTTAACGAGGAGGAGAAATACCTTAACTACGCCGAAAGCGGGGCAATCTCTTAGCTCAGACTCGCAGCCGACAAAGAGCCAGCTCCTCACTCCATGATTCCTAAGCTTGGTCAATAGCACCATGTGTCTGGAAATTCTGGCTCGCGCTGCCTGCCCGACTATGGCAACAGCTTTGGTCGCACAGAAAAACTTTCCTACATAAAAGAGAGGGGAAGGAAGTGTCCGGCGGTCACTCCAGATTGTTTCCTTAACGGTGCACCATGTGAGGCAAAATTCGTGGGCACAGCGCCCGAGCCAAATGAAGCAGAAGCAGGGAAATGTGTAGTGACCTCGAGTTGAATGGAGGAAACGGAAAAGCCATCAGAGTCTTCCGACTTTGTCTCGTCTCTTTGCCTGCGACTCTTGGAAGGTGTCAAGATAAGTGGATTAATAGAGCAAGTGTATCCGGCGTATTCTTCTTGCGAGAACAAATTGGAGTCCGCTACAGCCTTCTCCACGACATAGCTCTTGAGGAGGGGAAAGCGAAAGGTGGAGGGTGTGAAGACAAAACCTATTCCCTCTTCCGTTCCTGTTCCAAAAGTATATGTCAGAAATGCCGTTGTTCGTTTTTTTCTTCACGCCAGCATTCGAGCACAAAGGCATGCTGAATAATGCGCCGGTACACCGTTTTCGAGAATACGGACAAATCATACATTATTAACCAATACGGTTGTTTACAGTAAGAAGCTGGCTATTTATGTCAAAAACCCTATGAAAGAAAACAAGCGTAATTTGGTCACTAGATACTTAAACTATTTTTACTCTTTATTGTCACAAGTAAGCGTTTAGATATGTTAATATAGAAATTATGGGTCCCAAAAATTGTTTAAGGGTCCCTGAACAACTTGAGTTACATAATATATCCAATCGCAACAGTGGACAGATTTTGACATTCTTATTCACGGAAGCATTGCTTCTCTAAACAAAACACTATTATTTAATACAAAATTTATAAATTATGAGATTAAACAAATATTCAATACGGGCCAACATCAAAATAAGTGACTTAAGTTATTCATTACACATTGCAGCTTTGCAGATAAAATGAGGTGTTACGTTTTGTTCAAACAGCTCTGTTTGTGCCTGTCTGGAAGGATTGAAGTGTAGATACAGCCTTTTCAGTTGAAGTTAGACTACTCCAGTATGCAATGCTTGCGAATTCCAAGGTGTGAGCACGGCCATCGGTATTTTTCTTTCATAGCAGAAAGCGGTGGCGTGAGGATGACTCCTTAGGTCGAACGGAATAGCAGAGAGGGACAGTCAAAATATTGAGCCCGTCGTGAACGAATTGATGAAATAAAGAAAAAATATTGCATGTGGCCCAAATGCATGCATTTTTAGGCACCCTCAATATCTACCCTCCAAATATCGTGCAAACTTTGCCTTCCGAAAACTAACGCACATTATACTCCATGCGTTGAACACCTGCCTTAACCTAACCGAACTGTCGCTACAAAGTATGTCTGATGCCAGATAAAAAAAAAGACTGTCCGCGAATAATTTTACAACATATAGCAAGGTTTCGTCGCTCCTTCATCGAGTTCCTTTCTACCCTTTGTCCTCGGCTTCCTATAGTGTTATGCACATTAGATTGTTGCATTTTTTTGTTATTCCGCTTGAATGTGAGTATTTTTTGTTACTTTTGCAATTTTTTTCATGGCTACCAAGTGTTAGAGTGTACTTTTTATTTCTATGGGGAGGTCAGAAATTTGTCCGATGCTTCTAGACGCTTTGAGCCTGTTCTCCTTCGATTTTTGTAGTCTGCGTACTGACAAAAACGAAATGAATTCAGACTAAATTATGTTAACAAAAGTCAGAAATATTTAATGTACGTCTTACTTGATTTCGCTCTTTCGGCAGGAATTCGGGCGAACAGTGCAAAAATCTAGTCAGGAACAAACGAAAAATCAGTCACGTATATATTAGTACCTGGGTTTTGTCATGTTTCGCTCTGCTTAGCCTCCGTTAAACTTTACCTTTCTCACTACGCGAAGAAGTACTGAACAACTCACTCTTGCGCATTACAACAGTTCTCGCACCTACTGCATTTCAAAATATGGCAATCTGTTTTCCGCTAATTTATCCTCAACTACGTGTTCCAATTACGTTAGCTTTAACCTATGCCAGCGCGAACGCGTTTACGTAGGAATACACCTAAAATCGGTATATCAAAGGAATCAAGACACTAAATTTTTGCTTGCATGTTTTCTTCATTTCAACTAATTAGTTAGATATTAACATGCATGGATCGCCGTGTCATATTCGCCTACTAGCGCTAAATAGTTTATAATCAGATAAATTATTAACGCTTTTTTGTTTTCGGTTTTATGAACCAAATCGTGGCCGTAACGTGTAGTCGACATTTAGGTGACGTGAGGACCGACAAGAACGGCAATATAGCTGCTGAAACGACGTTTGTAGTGCTTTAAGCTATTGCAGCAGGCTACATTCGGTGTCGTAGTGAGTTATAACAGTGTAGCATGGTTTATATTCCCTGTTTTATCGTGCATTACGTGACGTAAATGTGTACTATACGCTACAGCCATTGTTCGGTTGATGATACCTGCACAAATGTAACATGTGAGAAGATATTGAATTACAAATTATTTAGCGGTCGGTAGCATACACCACCCGGAGATGCATGTATTATGTCTAGTGCAAATTCTAAAAACGAGAACAAGCAATAGCAACCAGGTGTCTGCAGTCCTTTGCCTTTGCCTTAATCATCGATATAATTCTTATCATTTTAGCTCCTGACCCTGCGGCCCTCGTCTATAACATCAGCTTTAGTTGTACAAAGTGATTATCTGTTAAAGCAATAAACTGAAACTGAAACCAGCATTGAATAAATTTACACAGTAAATGTTGCCTGATGATGCATTATATTGTATTGCGCTGAACCGCTTTAAGTTCTTTTTTATTGCACTGTATCTCCTCTTGTACTGAATTTTATGTTGTGTGCTTTATTCTTTTACTAAAATTCCGTGTTCTAGCGCCAGGGCTGCAAAGGCTATAACTTAATATTTTGTTACATTTCGTTCAATTCATGCACACATAGACATGAAATAAAGGCACTATACGCCATTAACTTCGAGTACTGCATTTACACTCTAAACAGAAATGAATGAAAAGTGAGTAAACTGCCCTTTAGCGCACTCTCTTTAAAGAAAGAGAGTGTGCTAGAGGACAGTATACTCCTTTTTTGCTACCTTGTCGCTGTATTCATGTTAAGAGTATAAAAACACCATATCTCATTGGACGTATTTCCTTTTCTAGTTCGGTCTACACACCTTCGAGCCATCCCGCTCACCCTATGCGAGGCGAAACTTGGTCGTTGCCACCGGAGAGCCGGGCCTCTTTAAGTAGATCGCTTCATTAAAAAAAGCCGGCGAGAGATGGCTGCAGTTCGAAAGATGTTCTGCTCATTCAGAGGAAATTAAGAGTGGGTGATGGAAGTGGCTGTCCAGTAGCACTCGTGGTGAACAGGCCTGCGTTCAATCAAAAAGGCTGCATTAACTCATCCGAGACAGCAGTCTCGAGAGAGTCAACCGATGCACCCACTTGAATCATGTCAACCATGCTTTACAGAAGAACCGAAGCGTTACCCATGCGGGCTTGAAAAGCTTCATGAGAGAGGGGTTTAGTTACAAACCACGGAGCTGCTTCTAATTCTTCTCACCTGGCCCGTAGTGCACCATTGCTACACCAATAAAAAAACACACGCAGCCTTACTCATGCCTCGTCTTTTATACTGAAGTTCTTCGTGTGTACCGCTACTCGCTTCATCTAGGTTCGTTAAAAACTCTAGAAAAAATCTACAAAGATTGTGACGCCCATGACGCCTCTGACTCAGCGCATAAGGATGCGCTCAACCGGCTATCCTCGTCCTGCGTCATCTGATGGAGAGCGGGTGCATCCGAACACAGCAGCACCTCGCATGTGCGGTAAGGTCCTCGTCGGCAGCACAGTGAGCATGCTCGTGGTCTCGCCAGGGCGAGCAGTGTCCTGCAAGTAACGTACCTCCCCATGTGCGCCCAGAAAGGATGAAATGTCCCAGTCCCAGTACAACATTTATCGATTGGATTCGATTGGAGCAAACTTTATTTGTGCCTGCAGTTGGGCGCTCGCGCGCCCCGACGAGAGCCTACGTCGTCTACGAGGTTGCCGCTACTCGGCGCGGGTCTCCGCTCGCCGTTGCCGGCTCGCTGGGTCCCTGCCTTTCGAGCGCCCCGAGGACCTGCTGGACGGCCCATAGCTGTTGGTCTTGATCGTTGCTCTTCGCGGCTGCCTCCAGCCGCGGCGGGATTGTTCTTGATCTTGCTTCCTTTGGATTTTTGATGCAGTCCCACAAGATGTGCGTGTGATCTGCCGTCTCCCTCCGGCAGACTCTACACGTATCGGTCGGGTAGGTCTCGGGGTACATGCGATGCATCAGTCCCGGGCTCGGTAGCGATCCGGTCTGGAGCTGTCTCAGTAGTACCGCCTCCGCTCGACTCAGCCTCGGGTGCGGGGGTGGGAGAGTCCTGCGAGCCAGGCGGTAGGCCTTCGTGATTTCGCTGTAGTCCGTCATGCGGTCCTTGGCTCCGAACCACGTCGGACGGTGTGTTGCCGGGGCGCGGTTGGTTAGCGCTCGCGCCGCTGCGTGTGCCGTCTCATTGTGGTTCTCACTGCGTTCCGACGCGTCGCCCGTGTGCGCCGGAAACCACTTGATTCTTACTCTTCTGTCTTGCAGTTTGGTCGCTCGTAGTAAGCGCTCGGCCTCCCTGCAGACTTGGCCTTTGGCGAAGTTTCACACCGCCTGTCTCGAGTCACTCAGCACCGTGTAGCAGTCTGCGTCGGCGATGGCCAGGGCGATGGCCACCTCCTCCGCTTGTTCCGCTCCGGCGCTTCTCACACTCGCTGCCGTCCTTGTAGCGCCGATCGACGCCTCTATGACGACCGCTGCGAAGGCGTTCCGTTGGTATTAGACCGCGTCCACGTACCCCGAGTGCTCGTCGTTGGCGTGCAGGTCGATGAGAGCCTTGGCCCTCGCCGCTCTTCTTCCTTTGTTAAACTCGGTGTTCATGTTCTTGGGTATGGGGTCGATTCTGGTCTGGAGTCGGAATGGAATCCGTACGCGGTCATTCCATACATTCATGGCATTTCCCACAGTCTCAAAAAGGTAGGCGCAAGAGCTGGCGTAAAAGTGCTCATGTGAGCACCCAACAAGTTAAGATGCCTGTGCACCAAAGTCAGCAGCGAGCAAAAAAATAATCAATGCAAGAAAAAGCACCGGAAAGAACATGTGAATCGGGGAAAAAGAGGGTTTATGAAATACCTCGGTCATGCGGACGCACCTACGTACATTAGTCAAACAGGGCGCTGTTTGAATGAACGGCTTCGAGAGCACAAAAGATCCCTAAAGGGTGCCATCAACAGTGAATTAGGAAAACATTGCAGAGAGCATGATTGTGACCTGCAGCTTAGCAGCACAATGGTCATCGCGTCATATTTTAATCAACGGACCTGGGAGGTTGAAGAAGCCTTCAACATCCGACAAAAGAGCGACGTATGCGTCAGCATACCTTCGATGGCGCTTCGTGACAGCGAAATTGATTATCTACGTGCGATTTCTTAAACTTTTACCAGGTATACATCTTACGAGATATATATATTCGATTAACATGCACTAAAAATCTGCTTGTTAGTCAGCGTCCTGTCCCGCCCCTCTCTTCTTTGTCTCGTGCTGCGCTGCTACCGCCACAAGATCATGCACCAACCAGCCCAACTTTTCACCTTGATAAAGCACATTTCATGCAAACAGTTAAGTTCGAATGGCAGAGCTAGCATGCATTCACACAAGTGGACAGATCTATTACACCACATGCAACCTAAGCATGTGCCTGAAATTTGGCACATACGTGCGATTTGATGCCTGATGTCTGCATAAAAAGTATAAATAGTTTTATTGAAGCAGAGCAGAGCAATCGAGCATTAACCTTTTCGGGCCTCCCCTGGGACGCACTAACTTTTTGGACACTGCTAGTAGTTGGGACGTATTTTGGATTTGTTCGGGAAAAATGAGGACCTCCTGGGGGATTCCAAATGTGCGCTAATGGGTTATTTTTTTGAGATTTTGAGGAGGTTTTGTGTTTGTTTGGTGCGAATGGAGGCACATCAGCGTGGCCGGCAGCCAGGCAGGCGTTCCTGTACCGCGCCTGGGGAGCGCTATTCTACTAGATGGGGTAGCCGTGGTCTGTATACGGCCTAAAATAAAGTGGCTGTGGTTTAGCTCTGGCTAAACCTGGAGTGACGCGATAGCTACATCTGGCCGTCTGGAACTCGTTCAGTTTTTTTTTTTATTCGAGAAGTGTGCCATGAGGCATAAGTTGAAAAAAAGAAGGGGGGGGGGGGAAGGAATGCACGGGATTGAAAGTTAAAAGAAGGAGTGAAGAACCGTTGCACTGAGGTAGTCGCAGAGGTTGCTAATGAAACGGTTGTTCATAGTCCAGTACACGTAGTCACTTTCGCGGTTCCACCGCCGGCCCACCTCCCTGAGGAGCCGTTTTCTGATAGCAGCCGTCGCTGGGCACGTCCACAATAAGTGCCGCACATCACAAATGTCCGGTGCAGCGCTACAGTGAGGGCACCTGTCAGGTGCTGGCAGATCTTTTGCACGCCACTGATGACGGACAGATGGTGTCAGAGCCGCCGCTGCCCGAATCCGGCGCACTGATACCTCCTCCTGCCGAGTAAGACTTGGCAGTTGAACTAAGTAAGACTCGTTCAGTTGAACTGCAAAGTCAGTCTTTCGACGCTGCGTTTCCCTGTGCGTGCCTTCTTCATCTTCGTCCCACTTGACACGACGCACGCGCACAGCTGTTGCAGCTCGGTTTCACCGGCGCGCTGCTCCGCACCACGTAACTAACCCACGTGGCCAAGCACGTGACCAACGGCGCCGCCACGGAGATCAAGTGGTGCCACGCTGGAGGGACGAAGAGGTGGCGTAGTGTAGCTATCGCTACAAAAACCGGTACATGGAGGGGGTAGCTTCGAGGACTGCAGCACGTTCACTGGCATCACGTTAAACGGAGGCGTTATCGCAGCGTTGTTTTGCGCGGACGTATTCGCACTGCCGTCTCTTAGCAGATTCGTTGCGTAATCTTTATGTTGTAGCGCCTGTGTGTTCGTGTAGCCATTCTGTTCGTGGTTTTTGTCTCTTCCATGCACTGCTAAGAGTGGCCAATTATTGTTAAGGCCGCCGCGATTGCTTCTCCGCTCTTGCGTCTAGGGGCCACTCTTCCAGCATAGAGCTGCGCTAGTGCAAGCTTTGCATTTTGTTTCGGCTGAGGTCCTGCCACCTATGTTCCGTTTTTCATACTAGTGGTGTTCCGCTAGCCCCTAATAAACGGCGTTGTCTGCTGCTTGTTGCGTGTCACTCGTCGGTCGATACTATTACTCTTGATCCCCACGGAAGAGCGAGCGTCCTTCAAGGTCTTCGAAGGGAAACTTCACTGTCGCAACAAAGTCTTTTTAAGAATTTCCATGAGCGCTCTCAGAAACCATATGAAAAAAAAAAGAGTACACAACAAAACAGCGCAAGCGCGCCATGTCTCCAGAGAAGAAGCCTTGATGAACCTCAAATATGTGAGGAAATACAGGACAGATCTTTCATGTGTTTCTCCTTCTGATTAAGCTCCTTCCTCACTTCGCCCCCGCGGGCTACCTCCGTTTCGCCTCTCCTTGGAATACCCAAGCTCCCCTTCACAATTCCCATTTCATTAAGCATACTTAGCCCAACGCTGTTCAACCCTACACTGGTCGGGCTTGTCGACATACTACCACCGTCGGCGCAACTCTCAAACTTTGCGGACGACATCTGTATCTGGGCAGCAGGAGTTACGCGCCCACAAGTTCGAGCGAGACTTCTAAAGGCGTCAAGTTTCATGCGGCCTACCTCCACCTGCGAGGCCTACAGATTTCAACCGCAATATGCTCGCTTGTTGCTTTTACACGCAAGAACATGTCTCATTATACCATTTTCATAAACGGCACTGCAATACCCTACGCAAAAAGCTATCGGTTTCCGGGAGTAATCATCGACCGAAATCTATCATGGACCCCTCATATTTCATACATGAAAAAGAGGCTGACAGCGATTTCTCACGTTTACGCCTTTCTTGGGGGAGTGTCGTGGGGAGCGTCAGTGCGGTCGATGATGCGGCTCTACAACGCCTTATACATAGGATTTCTTCGCTACAGCCTCCCTCCACTTGGAAACGTTCTGAAAACAAACATACCGAGTGTGCAAAGCGTTCGAGCTCAACCTCGCCGGACTTGCCTAGGATTGCCGCAATTTGCCTCTACGGCCAGGAGCATCCAATCCCTACCTACCTAGCAATTGACGCAATGAGGGCACATTTTCGACATATATCCTGGGCTCCCTCTCACCATCTTTCCAGTCTTCCTATTAGCAGGCCGCGCTCATCGTTTATAAACACCACTGATCCACATCGCGCCATTCGGCCGTCCCAGTTTACACCCGCCTCTAGACCGTCCTCGCCACTTTGAAACCTGCACACTCCGCGTGTGCTTCTTTCAATACCTGGTGACAGGAAGAAAATGGATTTATCGCCGCTATAACTAAAACATGTCACTATTGGATATTTCCATGACCACCATGCAAACCGAGTACACGTCTGCACCGACGGCTCAGTGAATCCTACCAGTTCTTCGGGCTGCGGGGTCATCCCCTCAAGGAATACAGAAATTAGAGTTAGGATAGCCCACTTGTCTTCGTCGACCAGTGAAGAACTCACCGCTCTTCGTGTCACCATTGAACACATCAATCAGCAGCGCCCTCACCATTGGTCGATTTTCACCG
Organism: Amblyomma americanum; assembly: GCF_052857255.1. Taxonomy (NCBI): domain Eukaryota; kingdom Metazoa; phylum Arthropoda; class Arachnida; order Ixodida; family Ixodidae; genus Amblyomma; species Amblyomma americanum. Next base: position 134,786,318 of record NC_135502.1, read on the forward strand.
ATTCCAAAGCTGCCCTCTAAGGCTTACGATCTGCTCTTCGCCATGGAGCCCACGAACAACTGGTCGCGCAAATTCGACAACTACATCACTGTACCATAAGAAAAGGGCACGACATTATCTACCAATGGCTACCGGGGCACAGCGGCATAGCAGGCAACCACCGTGCGAATGAGGTCGCGCGAACTGCTCACCACGGCGGCGATTTTATGACGATCCCCATTTCGAGATCCGACTCAGCGGGCAGGCTTCGCGCAGCGCGAGACATCACGCTTGCCGCGTGGAATTCAGGCCAATTTGCAAGTTCACGTTTAAAATACTGAGACCCAGATCTGAAGCTCCGGCTTCCATCCGGCCTACCAGAACGCGAAGAAAATTTGCTGTGTCGCCTGTAGCTCAGTGCAGCTTTCACGAACCATTACCCTTTCTTAATCGGTATGGCTGATAGCCCTACATGCGCCATCTGCGGGTATGGCGAGACTATATCCCAAATTCTTTGTGACTGCCCTGCCTACAGCGCCGAAAGGCAGTCTCTCAGCCGTGCGCTGGAGCATCTAGATCCTCGCGCACTGACGGGAAAGATTCTCGGCCACTGGCCGCGGCGATCGTCGGCGGCGGAGGCCTCGAAGGCACTGCCCCGCTTCTTGCGAACTTCTGGCATGCACGATAGGCTGTGACTTCAACAAACGCTGACTTTTTTTAGTAACTTCAATTTTCTGCTACTCTCCTTTCTGTTTCATTTTTTATTACCTCACCCCTTTCCCTGACCGTGTAGGGTAGCAAACCGATTATTCTTCCTGTTAACCTCCCTGCCTTTCCTCTTCATCCTCCTCCTCCTCCTTTTAATCGACGGAACTACACTGAGCATTATATATTTTAGTATCGCAATTAACTGTGCCATACCGCTGTCACTGCGTGAGGTCTGCCGTTTCGAATCTGGCCTTGCATCGAGAGAAGGGGCCATTTTGTCTTGCTGTACCTTTTTTTTTTCACTTAACACGCTTTTTTTCGCGGGCTTATTCTGGTCGCGTTCTAAGTTGTTTACAAAATATTCAGAGCAAATAACGACTAGGAAGCATCGCAATTCGAGGCAAGCAAAACCCACCGAGTAGGTAAAAAATACGAGCTCAGCATCCTCTTTAATGCACATTTAGATTCCACCAAGTTAGCTCCCTTCAATCACAGAAAAAAAAATGCGGAGTAAGCCGTTGTGAACGAGACAGCAGTCGAAAATACGTGGAAATCTATGCGCTACATTTTTCAAACTTGCAGCTTAAACACCCTGGTATCCCAGACAAACGCCAAAGTTTGGTTAGTATAATTGGGTATTTGTCTTACTTAAAGCAAACTTTAGGCATTTCTGCACCATGGATTCTTAAGAGAGATCCATTTAGCAGCAGGAGATATGTGGAACACAGAGCGACGTTGCAGTGTTCTGGAGGCACCACAGCAAATGTACTTATGTAGTGCTTGCACTAAAGCTCTACCTCTGCTTTCCTTCTCTCTAGGATGATCTGAAAGTACAAAAACAATGAATGCGAAATAGTAAGCAAGAAAAACGAGAAGAAAGCTCTGGAGATACGTAAGCAGCGCCAGTGCCATGAAGCGTGATGAGATCAAAGGCGCGCACCACTGATCAATATAGAAAACGAAGGAATATTGCCGCGAATCTTTCCAGTGTTTCTTTGTTCATTCTTCCAAGCTGCCGGACCGCTGCTATCAAGCTTTGTTTGCGATGCAGGACGCGACAAGATTTATCTCGATTGATCGCATCTAGGCAGAGCTGATTCTGCGTTGCTCCAGAATTTTCTACTGACTTTGCATGCTTTATCTAGAAAGTTCGCTATCAGCTTTAAACTCAGCACGGCCGGCAGCGGTGGAGATTCTGTTCGACGACCGCCGAGCACGCCAGTTACTACGCTGCCGCCGAGTCCATTGTGGGCACAAGACAGCCAAAATAAAGAGTTTTGTTTAGACACCATTTTCGCAGCCTTTCTCCTCTTTGGACTGCAGTCATCACTTGGTGACATCTGGTGCAGGTGCTGGGTGGCCTTTCATGTACCGGACAACCCCTTCTAATCGTGACTCCAGCCCTCTGCGCTTCGCACCCGAGGACGAGCCAGCAGATCACCGAGCCAGCCGACGTCCAGGGGGACGATCCTGAGTTCAGGACCCTGCCGGACAACACAAGACAGCGAAAAGACACTGATACGAGCACCGCAACCTCGCCAAAGATGCCGACGCCGATCATATTGCAGCAGGCGCGGGTGCTGCCAACTTTCAGTGGATCCCTAGGCGAAGGCCCCGGAGAATAGCTGGACCAATTTTAGCCCGTGGCGTCATTCAACATTTTGGATAATGCAGCGAAAATCGGGCACGTCTCTTTCGCACTGGAGAGCTCAGCACGCATGTGGTATGAAAACGACGAGTCTCCCGTAACGACCTGAGAGCAATTCAAGAGATAACTTTTGAAGACATTCTCCAGTGTCGTGAGGAAAGAGCTGAATGACTGCTCCAGTCCAGGTTCCAGCTTCCGAACGAGCCCGTACGCAGTTACTTGGAAGAAATGAAGCGCCTCTTTCGCCCCGCTCATCCCGATATGACTGAGTAGAATAAAGATCAGTTTTTAATGCGTGGCGTTAAAGAATAACTCTTTGCCAGCCTCGTCCGCCAGCCGCCAAAAACAGTCGAGGAATTCATGCAAGAAGCCTTCATCATCAAGAAGACTCTCGACGTCCGGACTCTGCGCTACAACCGCCCTGATTATGTCTTTGCAATTCGTCCGGACCCGATAACCACCAGCAGCGACAGCTTGCGGGAACTTATCCGCGAAATCGTCCGCGAGGAGATATGGCCACTGCAGCCATCCTCCTCACAGCCCCAAGCAGTGACTCTCATAGGTGTGGTGCGGGAAGAAGTGCAACAGGCACTTGGCACCCCGTACGTCACAAAACCACAGGCCATGAACTAGGCTACTGCAGTATCCCCAACAACACTTCCTACGTCCTCTCCGAGATGGGTTACTTCTTCCACAACGCCGCCTCCCCGCCCCCGCCCACCCAGCCTACGAACGACGGTCAAGCCCTAGGAAATGCGATGCCTGGAATACTTCCGACAACCAGCTGTTGTGCTTCCATTTCGGTGAGGCCGGCCATATTCTTCGTCACTGCCCGTACCGACGTATCGGTCTTCGAGGATTTGCTGCTGATGCACCACGACCGCGCTTCGGCCAACGTCCGAAAGAAATCGGCGGGTACCTGCGTCTAGAGGAGTACTCGCCGAACCGCCCTTCGCGCGCACCATCGTCGTCAGTCTCGCGCTTTGCGTCGCCACGCCGCAGCAACGCAGGCGCGGCACGAGGAAGGTCTCCCAGCCCACGTAAGGGAAACTAAAACCAGCAACCTTTGGAGGCGAGGCTACTCCCGAGCGGAACACCGAACATCCTCCAACGACCATGCCGCACGAAGACGCCGCCCCGACCCGCCGGCCCCACATACAATGACAACGTCGACCACGACGCGAACCGCATTCAAAACGACGCCGCTACCGCGAAAACTTTCGACGACACGTTCTACCCACGATGCCCATAGCCAACGAAGCCGTGACCTGACGCCCAGGACGATTTGCAACGCAAAAGTCAGGACGTCCGACTTAGAAGTAGTTATCGAATGCTGGAAAGTTACCACTCAAGTCGACACAGCAGCCGATTGCTCGGTGAGGAAAGTCACGACCGCGTGGGACGGCCCACAAATTCGCACCGCAGGTGGCCACCTCATTATGGATTTAGAAAGGGGAGATCTACTGAAAATGCTTTGCTAACATTGAAAGAAAACATCGTGCAAAATATAGAAGAAAAGCTTTTCGCCCTCGTCCTTCGTCGATTTTTCTAAGGCGTTTCACTCCCTCAGCCATGACATTCTTTCACACAAATCACATCTACACGAAATACGAGGAACACCGCTTAATCTCATCCGATCTTATTTACGCGATAGAAGATAGTGCGTGCATATTAGTAATCAGAAGTCCTCTTTTCTACCCATTAAAGCCGGAGTGCCTGAGGGCAGTATTTTAGGACCCTTTCTCTTTAATGTATATATTAATGACATTGTAACCATAGATTCAAACGCTCAATTTATTATCTATGCCGATGACAGCAACATTCTGTTACCTGGCCCAGATGAAAATAAACTTGTAATATGGCGTAGTGACCTGCTCGAAAAATTGGCTTTGTGGTCACAGTGTAACAGCCTAAAGATTAATCCGACAAAAACAAAAGTAATTATTTTTTGGCTCGAAACAAAATAGTGAAATTACAATATGTTCAGCGCGAAGGGGAAGAAATTGCTATTGTTAAGGAACATAAAATTGTGGAAGTGAGAAACATTAACGTGGGATTCTCACACTGACAACATATCCACAAAACTTTGCAGGACAACCTGTGCCTTATCGCGATGCCGTTCTTTTCTCCCAATTTATATTAAACTTCAAATATACCACGCCCTGTTCTCGTCATGTATTATTGCAATTTAGTGTGGCTAACAACTACTAAAGCGAACTTTAAAAAGATCCACATGTTACAACAAAAAAAGATTGTACGCAACATAGCTAACAGTGACTACTTTTCTTCTACTGAACAATATTTACATCAGTACAATATCGTCCCCATACAAAGTATGTATAAATTTCGCATGTTGCGCACATATTAAGTTTCATCAGGCCATTGCAGAAAATTTATTTCTACAATCGCATCCTTTCAACATAGCAGCAATAATGCATTTGCACGCAGCACTGATTTATGGCAAGTACACCGTTTCCGCACCATTTAAACTACAGTCCCTTAAGCACAACCTCCCATTAATTTACCAATCCCAGCCTTAACCAGTTGCGACAGTACTTTGTATCCCTATAGATGTTCTGGTGAATAACTGTTTTCTATTGTTCCAGATATTTTTGTTTATATTTTTTTTCATCACGCAACCATGGTATCCACATTCTATAAACTTTTCTTTTGCACTGTTTTTTTACCTCGTGTTGAACTCATGTTATTTATTTTGATTTTGCATGTGTTTAAAATCATCAATATCCATGTTTCGTTTCCAGTTTTACATTACTACAAAATTGTGTACACGTTCTAATTGTAACCACATTTTACACGTCTATCTGTGCTGTGGGTTTAAATATCTATATTTTATGTTCCTTTATTTTTTCTGTTGCCAATTTTTGTCTGACTTGCTCTGCCTTGTAATACGCTGGGCGCTGTGCCTCGTCAAGCTGACAAATGCACCTTTCAGCCCAGATGTACCACCAGAATGTTTTCTGGAAATAAATTGAATTGAATTGAATTACACCTTCAGGACGATGCACAGCACCAGTGAACGAAAGGGACACATCTACCCTGCGACCTTGTGCTACGGCAATGTTCCCGCGAAGTGATCTTGGGCATGGATTTCCTAAATGAGCATCAGGCGATCATCGGCCTGCAATCCTAGCTGATCAGGCTTTCAACAGACGAGGCCAGCCCTTCAATGAGAATCCTGGAAAATCACGTTGCGTTGAGTGTTCTGGAAGAAGCGAGCGTCTCATCCCGTGGAAGCGTTATCGTGACTGTAGGCGCCACTAAAGCCATTAACGCTGAAGCCATCATCGAAGAGAATATGCAGTTGCTTCTAGACCAAGGAGTCAGCATCGCAAGTATCGCACATTTCCACAATGGCCAGGCCGAAGTACTGCTGACTAACTTCAGCGAAGAATACCGGCACATTAACAAAGGAACGGCGATTGCTTTCTTCGACGAAATATCCGACGTACGAGACTCCTCCGCCCACCCCGACCCATCCGCAGAAGATTCGCCTGACCAAGAGAACTCGTCCACTTTCGTCATCAAGCCAGCCTTGCCCAGGAACCGACAAGACCAGGTCCGCAATCTGCTTCGAAGCTACAGCGAGTGTTTTTCATCATCGCCGAAGGTGCGAAAAACGCCAAGCATCGCATTATAACCGATCAGCAAGCCTGACGTCTCCGTCAAAGCCCGAGAACTACAAGCCATCCGGGATTAAGTGGAAGAAACACTTCGCGACGACGTCATCCAGCCTTCAAACTGCCCATGGGCAGCACCGGTTGTTCTAGCAAGAAAGAAAGACGGCGCACTTCTATTGTGCATTGATTACCGCCACTTGAACAATTAACATAAAAAAGGACGTCTATCCCCTCCCCCGCATCGACGACACACTGGACCGGCTCTGCAACGCCTGGTATTTCTCATCGATGGAACTCATTAGCGGCTACTGTAAAACTGAGGTCGATGAATGAGATCGTGGGACGACCGCATTTATCTCTCCGGGTGGGCTCTTTGAGTTCAAGGTGATGCAATTTCGCCTCAGTTCCGCACCAGGGACGTTTCAGCGAGTAATGGATACAGTGCTGGCCGGCCTGAAAATTTGTCTGGTATATTAAGATGGCGTCGTTGTCTTCTCCTCGAACTTCGAAGAGCACCCCGAAAACTTCAAACAGTACTGGACGCCATCAAGTCGTCTGGCCTAACCTTGAAAACAGAGGAGTGCTATTTTGCCTACGAATAGCTGCTGTTTCTAGGCCACCTCGTTATCAAGGAGGGAGTACGCCCAGGCTCGCAGAAAACAGCTGCTATCGCACTGTTTCCAACGCCTCCCCCCCCCCCCCCCGATAACAAAGATTCCTGTGACTGTCGCATATTACCGACAATTTGTGAAAAACATTTTCGCGCATCGCCAAGCCCCTCACTCAGCTGACGAAGGCAGACGTGTCGTTTAAATGGGAAGCGCAGCAAGCAGAAGCCTTTAAGGAACTTCAGCGTCCTCTACAGTCCCCACTGATCCTCGCGCATTTTGATGAAAACGCCGATACTGAAGTTCATACCGACGCAAGCCGCGTGGGCCTAGGTGCCGTCCTCATTCAAAAAAGCGACGGGCTGAAGAAAGCCATCGCATACGTTAGCCGTTCCCTTTTCAAGGCAGAGGCTTACTATTCTACAACTGAGGAGTGCCTTGCCATCATCTGGGCTACGTCAAAATTCCGCCCCTGCCTGTACGGACAACCGTTCAAGGTGGTCAGCGATCACCATGCGCTGTGCTGGCTTGCCAATTTGAAGGACCCCTCTGGCTGGCTCGCTCGATGAAGTCTGCGTCTCCAGGAGTTTGACGTCATCGTCATTTATAACTGCGGACGCAAGCAATCTGGCGCCGATTGCCTCTCACGAGCCCCTGTCGATACACCGCCCCCGGACGACGATGAGGACGCCTTCCTGGGACCCATCAGCCCCAGCTGTTTTTCTCAGCAGCAACGCTCGGACCCCGAACTAAAACGCCTCATCGAGTACCTGGAAGGCAAGGTTTCTTCACCCCCAGCTTCATTCAAGCGAGGGCTGCCTTCCTTCTGTGTGCAAAATGAGATCCTTTTGAAGATCCTTGCAGCGAGCAAAACAGCCTACCTGTCTCCTTGTTGTACCTGCTTGTCTCCGCGAAGAGGTCCTACAGAATTCAAACGTCGAGTCGACAGCTGGACAAGTCGGGTTTACTCGCACCCACTGCCGCATTCAGGGCAAGTATTACTGGTCCCGACTGTCTGCCGATGTCGCACATTATCTGAAAATTTGCAGACATTGTCAGCGACGAAAGACCCCTCCCATCTGACCAGCAGAATTTCTGAACTCCATTCAACCCCCTCAAGGTCCTTTCAGCAGATCGGCACGGATTTGCTTGGCCATTTCCCAAAGTCAAAGTCTGAAAAAAAAGTAAATCATCATTGCGACCGACTGCCTGACCAGCTACGCCGAGGCAGAAGCCCACCGAACGGAACAGCACGAGAAGTCGGCAAATTTTTCGGGGAGTGCATTCTTCTGCGACATGCCCCGCGATGTGCTGATCCCGGACACGGGAACAGCATTCACGGTGGAACTAACGCAAGACATCCTGCGTTACAGCCAAACCAGCCACCGAAGGGCAACTGCCTACTATCCGCAGACCAAAGGACTGACCGAGCGCCTGAACAAAACCATCGCCGATATGCTCGCCATGTATGTCGATGCCGAACACAAGACCTGGGATATCATCCTGCCTTACGTCGTCTTCGCCTACAACACCGCAGTACAGGCGACCACCCATATGACGCCTTTAGGCTCGTCCATGGCATGGAGGCCACGACCACGCTAGACGCCATGCTGCCCAACGTTACAGAAGAAGAGAACGTCAACGTTGCAGCCTACCTTCAACGCGCAGAAGAACCCCGAATACTTGCCTGATTACGGACCAAAAACCAGCAGTGGACTGGCGCCAGACACTACAGCTTATGAAGACGCAACGCGGAATACAAGCCAGGAGACCGGAGCCAGGAAATTGGACGCCCATTCGCCGCCGTGGATTGAGTGATAAGCTTTTGCGCCGCTATTTCGGCCCGTACAAGGTTCTTTGTCGGCTAGGTGAACTCGATTAGGAAGTCATCCCTGACGCAATGACTGCATCCCGCGACGCATCGTACGACCAGAAGTTGTCCATGCTGCCCGTCGGAAGCCATAGTATGCACGTTAGAGGACGCTGTTTCCTCACTCTGTGTTTATTTTCGCAAGATCTGTTTTATGTGTTGCTAGTGGCCTTAAATGATTTAATGCAAGCCGCCGCGGTGGCTGAGTGGTTATGGCGCTCGGCTGCTGGCCCGTAAGACGCGGGTTCGATCCCGGCCGCGGCGGTCGAATGCCGATGGAGGCGAAATTCTAGAGGCCCGTGTACTGTGCGATGTCAGTGCACGTTAAAGAACCCCGGGTGGTCGAAATTTCCGGAGCCCTTCACTACGGCGTCTCTCATAGCCTGAGTCCCTTTGGGACGTTAAACCCCCATAAACCATAAATGTTGTCATGCATCGGGTCAATGCTTCTTTGAGAGGGGAGTAATGCCGCTAATGTTTGCAGTGTTTACTTGCCCATTCTTCAAAGCTGCTTTATCGCTTTGTTTAGGATGCAAGACGCGACCAGATTTATCTAGATTGATCGCATCCAGGCAGAGCTGATTCTACGTTGTTCCAGAATGTTCTAGTAGCTTTGCACGCGTTATCTCGAAAGATCGCTATCAGCTTTAAATTAAGCACAGCCTGTCGCGCCGGGCATTCTGTTCGACGACCGCCAAGCACGCTTGTTGCAATGTCACAGCCAAGTGATTCAGTCCATTATGGGCGCAAGTCAGCCCAAATAAAGAGTTTTGTTTAGGCGCCATTTTCACAGCCTTTCTGCTCTCCGGCCTGCAGTCGCCACTTCGTGACAATATGAAAGACATAGACTGTATAAAATGTCTCACTCAGTTCGGAGAGAATTAAAGCGACCACGAAATGATATTTACTGCGGTTAGAAAAACCACACGAGCGATCGGTGTCCCATTATTCGTCACAGCACCGCGAAATATTTACGCCAGTGCCACTGACGCCAAAGATTTCGACGAATAAAAATGACGCTCCTCCTCTCTGCGCTCAACTCATACATGCCTCCACGACAGAAAAAAAATATATAAAGAAAACAGATCGAGACCGCGCCCCGACCCAGCCACGCCATCTGCGAATTTGAGCTAGGTTTGGTTGAGCACGGGTGGTTGTGGGCCCTGGGGCTGTGGGCACTCCCATTAGGAGCTTTAAGTTGTGCCTGATGCCTTCCATCTTGTCTGGCAGTGGCGAGGACGCTGTGGCAGCAGTCGGTTGCAGCAACGGCGACTGCCGCAGCAACGGCTTGGGCGCCAGTGCCTACTTCAAGAACAATAGCCCTGTGAGCTACAGCGACGTTCAAGCGCTGAAACTTCATGCAGTCGAATATTTGTCCCATCACGTCGTATGGCCGCCTGTCAGTTTATTTCAGCCTTGTAGTGTGGAGGACAGCGGTATAAATAAAATTAAAGGTCCTTCACTGAACTTCATCTGCTTTCAATATTTGATTGTAGGGACATGCCTTTAGCGCTGCGCATCAGTCCAAGCGGAAGCACTCCAAAAGTTGTTGGTGTTTAATGTAACTTCGATCATTAAACAGCGAGTGAATGCATCACCTGTACAGTAATCAAAAAGCACAACAACGCAATGTCAAGCTTAATGTCTCACCCTGAATGTTTTTTTGCGAATGAGGAGCTTTAATCTTAAATTCTTAGCGACTATAGGCCTCAATGAAACATTTCGTTTTTTAAGTCAGGTTCAGGTAATAATCGTTATCAAATGCACTTCACCACTACTCCCACACAAGAAGGAAGTGAGTGGCAGCGTTAGCCCAGTGGAAAATATTTTATGTATGTTTATCGCTTAACCGCCGATACCTGATCTTTACAATAAGAAACAAACTGTAATGTGTATGTGTACAATTTTGCGTGTGTCATGTGTTATCTGCCGTTGGCTTTCGGCACTTTTTCATACAAGAAGACAAACCGACTCGCCAACAGCAAGCGGTAATGCATAAATGTGGAAAAAGTTTTGATAAAATTTGTGATAACGTCACATCTCCCGTATTCTTGCAGGGCTAGTCATATGTAGAAATGCATTTTATATAAACGGGGTCGATGTCTCTGCAAGTTTATGTGGCCTAAACTTCCCGCTTTGATCACGTAGCCAAAATGAACTCCATCCAGCCGTAACACTTCAGTAGGTGAACTCGAGAACAAGCTCACTCCCGTAAGTCAAGTAGATGTGGAACGCTCCAACTACGAGAAATATGTGAGCGCTTTCATATGCTACCACACTTCTCAAAGCTGTTTTGCCCTGAGACCTAAGCTTATCTAAGCGAACCTACCAATATTACCGATCTGACCGTCACACTATCTATCTCGGTTGAGAAAGCGGGCACCCATAAGAGAAATAAGTTTATTCATTGCTTTGTTATAGAGGTAACAAACGCGCAATAAAGAAGGACCTAAAGGCGTAGCCTAAAAGGGGCTCATGCTCTATCGAGCAGTAAAAGCAGACAGGATGCAATTTCACACAAAACTTGCAAGCATATACCATGCATCTTGTACAGACAGCAAACGTTAAAACTGAACAGAAAAGAAAACTGTAAAAACACTAACAAGCGTATAAAATACATCTAATAAACATAGCACATGTTCAAACAGAAAGTTTAATTACTGTAAAAAGGCAACGTAAGGAGAAATTGTAAAGTTAAAAGTTTATTAGTTGAATCTCCAGCAGGAATCTTCTTAGTGACTTCTCTGAAATGCGTGCCCTGAAATCAATCCTGTTTCTTAGGGTATTTAAAAATAGGGGGACTTGGTAGTTAACGTGTTGCGTGCCATATATTGTACGTATGCGTGGTGTTCTAAGTGTTTTTGTCCGTAAGCAGTACCGACTTAGTGTTTTATGTCCGACGTTATCATATCGCTTATTTTTTTGATGAATTGTGCAAGTTTGTAATAGCATATCTGACTAGGTTTAAGGATTTCATGTTTTAAGAAGAGGGGTGCATTTGGTAAATCTTGAGGGCTACCTCTGTAGCTTTCAAATAGTCTTAAAATTTTTTCTACAATATGGTTAACCGGGTATAATTTTTTAGTACCCCATACGAGGCAGCCATATCATAGTCGGGAATAAAATACAGTGTAGTATAATGTTTTCTTCAACCAGAGAGGTATCAAGTTAGTTAATCTACAAAGGCACTCAACAACTTTACTTAATTCTGCACTTAGCTTGCCTACATGTGTGTTCCAAGATAGATCGGTCTGAAACCACACGCCCAAAAATTTGTGTCGCCATTTGTTCTATTTTAATATTATTAATAATATAGTAGCCGTTGCTTCAAAAAGTTTCTTAACTGGAGCAAAAATTATATATTTAATTTTATGTATATTTAGTTACAGTGTATTTGTATGCAACCAAGATGAAAGTTTCTTCAAATTTTCGTTAACTGTACATTCTAGATGCAAGCGAACAAGACGCCAAAAAATACAATAGCATCATCTGCGTACATAATCAGGCGAGAGGAATCAGGTATATCAGACAAGTCATTTATATAAAGATAAAATAAAATTGGACCTACTATAGAACCTTGTGGGACACCACTGATTTCTTTTAGTGTGGGCAATACATGATTGTTGAGTTTTACGTACTGGTACCCATTAGTGAGATAACTGCTCGTGAAATCTAGTGCACCACCACGTATGCCGTAATTACTAAGTTTGGTTAATAATATTTCAAGGTTAACGGAATCAAAACCTTTCCTTAGGTCAAGAAATAGTCCAAGTGGGAGCAATTTATTTTCAATGTTGTAGAGTATTTCATGTTTGGTAATTAGTAAACCTTTCTCGGTATATTTGTTTCTGTGAAAACTATATTGATTAGCAGCTATAATGTTATACTTCTCAATGAAACTGTTTAGACGCTTGCTTATGATAATCTCAAACACTTAGGACAAAATTGGGAGAACAGAAATCGGCCTGTAGCTATATACAGCGGCCTCACCGCATTCTTTGCTAACGGGGCACACACGGGCAATCTTAAGCTCGTCGGACAATATACTAGTTTCCAACATGTGGCTAATAAAATAGGTTAAAGGTCGGCTTAAAATGTCCGCTACACGCTTCAAGGGATGTGCCTTAATATCAGCAGAACCAGCGGCAGTTACGTTCTTCACATTTTTAATTATGTTTTCTATTTCTGTTTCTGCCATCGGAGCTATGACTACAGAGTTCGGAATGCTAAGTTTCCTGTCGTAGCACACTGTCTGACACATGATATTTTGGTATAGTATACGTTCCAGACATTACGAAATGCCTATTTAGTTCTGCTGCTGTGGAACGTTGTGACATATTTGAATTAGCTGGGGGAATAGTGGTATTAGGATTCCGAGTAGGTTTATGTATAAGAGTGTTTACTTCTTGCCAGATTTTTCTATTGTCCTTGCGAATGCGAATACGAGCAAACAACTTTTCATAGTATTGTACCTTTTTTTCAGTTTACCATTAAGTTGATTTCGAAATTTCTTGAATTCCAGAAGCTTTTGGTGGTCACGCCTGCACAAAAACGTATGAAGCATTTTGTTCTTCTTGATTTTTTTGTAGAGGACTTTCATAACGTAAAGTTTGTTATCTTGCTATGGTTCTCCCAAATTCTGAGCTGAAAAGATTTATTGCAGCGGTTTTTATTTGCTTTAAAGTAAGCTAAAAGCGCTGTTGGCAGATGCTTCATTAATAACAAATTACCAACTTTTATCAATTAGGAGAGACCGAAAGGAATTTCTCGATAAGGTATAGACACAGGATTATTGTGGCGGTTATGCCCAACAGAAGGAAGAAAAAAAAGCAGAAGAAGATGATCACTAACATCCGCTGTTAGAAGGCCGGCAAATGAATTACCAGGATACCTTGTGATACATACATAAAATAACGTCGCACTATGAGTTGTAATGTGAGTGGGACTTGTAACAAGAGTAGTGCATGAATAGCAACTGATAACATGGTTAAATTATTTTGCATGAGAATCATTGGCCAGAGTATTAATATTCATATCACCCATTATAACAAACCTATGACCATGATTGTGCAAGTAACCTAAAATGTGATCAAGTACTAAAAGAAATATATTCTTGTTACCAGAAGGAGGTCGATACGCGACAACCACTACATACATTTTCAATCAAATAAAGAGATATTCATTGTCATCAACAAGAAACGCACACTCTGGCAAGACGTCATGAACAAGTTCTTTCTTCGCATAGATGGCTACGCCTCCACCACGAGTGGATTGTCGAGTACAGTCATGGTATTTGTAGCCCTCGATTCAAGGTGTACTATCATTCTTTGTTAACCAGGTTTCAGTAAGAAGTAATAAATCAAAGTTTACGCAGATACCTCCCAGTAACTCATGATGCGAATCTTCTTTGTTGTGAATGCTCCTTGCATTCAAATGAAAAACTGATAGGTGATTATTTGGACGATGACTAGGAAATGGGTTGTTAAAAGAACTACAATCATAAATTTTTGTGTTGTGATGTGTTGTGTTGGGTTCTATGGCACATAGACAACTAAGGCCATCATGCGCCAAGCTCTACAATCGTAAGTAGTCGCGGTACCAATGCTTCTAGCAGTCATTCTATAGCTGTACCGTAAAATTAGGGACAGCAAGGAGAAAGAAAACGCATATTCTTTTTCAAAGGATTACCACAGTGAAGTGAATAGTTGTGGGTTTCTCTTGTAAACATTTAAAAAGATATGACATTGATAAGTACCCGAAATGAAAAAAAATAAATTGAAGTGCGAAAAGGCCTTATTTTTTCTAGCTTGCTTCATATGTATTGCTTCCTTAACTTCATCCTTGCCCCTTTTATATCTGCTGACTACAGCCAAAACTCATAGGCAGCCGACAGCAGTAGCTGCACCCTTCTCTCATCATTTCCATTCGTATTCTTTTCATTTTCAACAAAGCATAACACACGATCCATGGCTTTCGTCACACTACCAGGCGAAATGTGGAGCGACGCTAACAGAGCTCCTGCATCTCTTGACGCTGTCAATGTCTTTACCCGATTAGCGAGCAAAGCTGTATAAACAGCACCCCATCTTTCAGCTGCGCCATTTCACTCACAGTCGTTCATGTTCTCGTAAGGGCATAGTGATAGATCATCGCCTCGATGTTGCTCAGAAAAAACTAACAAAGATTCAACACGTTCGAAATGATTACTACCCTCTTATTGCGCTCTCATTCTCGGTGTGCAGGTAGTTAACCTTAATGAGGAACCTTAACGACGAAAAACTTGGCTGCTTTTGGTATATTTGAAGCGAAGGGGCCGCCATTGCAGAGGCGTGAGCGTATAGTACTTTATAAGAAGCTTCCAAAATCCATAGGGCCTTTATGCTGCCAAATGAAGCCGTCAGTGGCTGATGAGGGTTCATTTGGTCGGTTCCGGAACAAAGGGCTGGTGTAAATGATGATGTTCTGGAGCGCAGTTCAAGGGATGTCAGAGAAGCAATGGCGGAAAGAAAGCGTTCGCCCGGCTGAGTGCAATTGTCCTACCTCACTGACCTGAGAAGAACGTAGCACATGATGTAGTCGTATATTTTTTCCTTTTTCTATCTCAGTAGCAGTAGTTACTGGTTTCCGCTTTCGGTATCCCGGTTTGCGTTCAAACTGAAAGAAGGGTCACTGGTTTTAAGATGCAGTTTTGATTTTTGTGGTTTTTATACGACTCAGGACCGCTTATGACGGGATGCGATCGTGCAGTGTTTGAAATATCTATGCAAAGAAGACCAATTTTTCCGAAACTCGTATGCTCTTCCTTAGAAGGAAGCTTAAATTCATTTTTTTTAGAATTCGGGGTTATTCAAGAAGTCTATTAAGGTTTTACGTAAAGAATGCTGAGCATATTTCTACTACCCTTTATAATGGTAGCGTAATCATCGATAAAAATCGTGAAGACCGTAAAGCTTCTCGCTGCTGTGGAGAAGTGCGAGGAAACGTGTAGGACATCATTATTTCCGAAAATTCAGATGCTCGTTGCTTTCGACTGCATGCTGCTGCGTGTCGTTCAATGCCGCCAAACAATTCGCCGTGAGCTTCACCTACGATGGCGTTGGTTTCCATCCCCGAAACAACAGTTACTGCTCTGGAAACGTAGCGCCGCCGTACGTGACGGTATTGGGGCGGGGGGGGGGGGGGGGGGTGGGGGGGGGGGTGGCAGTGTTTCTGCACGTCGCTACACACTGCAGAAAACCCTTAAAGCCGACGTCGCTTTATTCGGCGATTGTCAGCATTTCTTGAGCTAAATGATTTCGCAGGCTTTGCCATCATGTTTCACACATTCGAGCCTTTTAAACTCATATAATTCTAGCCTCTTCTCTTGCCCTTTATTTCAATCTGCAATTCAACCAATTTTTTTTTCTGTGGAATCAACATTAAACCAAACAAAACTTTTGTGAATTCTAAAATTGCTTTTTAAAGCAAGAAATAACAATCATTGTATATCTAACACGAATAATAATAAAAGCCATCGTACTCCTTTTAACCCCGACAACAAAACGTGTACAGCACTGCGAATTTGATGTTCTTGAAAAGGTTGTAGAAAAATTATTAGAAAAAGACAGCGAAATAAACTTCATATCGATGCAGCCCTTGGTCTTTTATGAGGCGACCTAGCGTCATCTTCGTCCTCATCATCACTGACATCATCAGCCAGACTGCGTCCTTTGCCTTTACGACCATCACCATCATCAGCCTGACTACGCCCACTGCAGGACAAAGGCCTCTCCCAAATCTCTCCATTAATCCTGTCCTGTGCCAGCTGTGGCAATCCTACCCCCGCAATCTTATTAACTCATCCGCCCACCTAGCTTTCTGCCGCCCCCTGCTACGCGTCCCTTTTCTTGGAATCCAGTCAGTTACTCTTAAAGACCATCTATTATCTTGCCTTCTCATTACATGCGTTGTCCAAGTCTATTTCTTCATCTTGGTTTCGACTAGGAAGTCATTAACCGGTTTTTGTTCCCTCACCCACTATGCCCGCTTCCGGTCTCTTAACGTTATACCTATCATTCTTTTTATCCATAGCTCCATTCGTTGTCCATTATTTACGGTCAACCTTCTTGGTTAGACCCATGTTTCTGACTCTTTGGTGAATACCAGCAAGATACGGCTATTGTATACTTTCCTCTCTAGGGATATTGATAAACCGCCATGATTCATGATCCACCACACAGCCTGCCATATGCGCTGCAACCGATATTTATTTTTTTCTAGCACCTTGCTACCAACATTAAACTGCTGTTCCCTTTCAAGACTGTTGAACATTACTTCGCTTTTCTGAATTTCAGTTTTAGATCCACCGTTCTGGTGTTCCTCTATAATTCATGCATACTGGTTTGCCGTTCATCTCGTGAGGAACTAAGTAAGGCAATGTCGTCAGCGAATCGCAGATAACCAAGGTATTCTTCATTAAGTCTTATCCCCAACTGTTCCCAATCAAGGCCACGGAATACCTCCTATAAACAGCCGGCTAATAGCATTGGCGAGATTGCCTGTCATGATTCTGACATCCTTTGTTATTGGAATTTTAATGCGGACTGAGACGTAAACAGAACCAGTGAACGGAATTACGACGTAGTAAGTTAATTTTTGTTACCAAAAAATTATTTTCTCTTATATCTGCATGTCAAGACGGTACATGTACCAAACTTTGTGTCTACAGTGGCATCTGAGAAGAGAGTGTACTCGGTCGTTCAGTGAAACGCATATGATTGCTCCTCCAAACCGATCGGTTGTTGGTGTGCACTGAAAATCAAGGCTGAGCAACCATTACGCTCTACATTCATTGGCACGAGCGCGAGTGGCGCTTGTCTGCTTCATAGTAAATAAGAAAACATTTTCTTAACCCAGCGTTGTTGCAGCCTGCTCACGCTGGATACTATACAGCAGTAAACATACAAGTAATGAATACGAAAGCGCGACCAACAGCACAAAGCGACCAAATCCTACTCTTCTTACATTTCTCCGCAAACGAGTGCTCCGACCAGCCACAACAATTATTATTATTCTCGTACTGGTTTACAAGCTCGAACAGATACACGCAAGAAATACACTTCCTTTGAGTATCATTATCTCTGTCGAAGTTCAATCATTTCTTCCATCTCCCGTTGAAAATAAAGAGAAAGGTTGACAGACGATTACGATAGCCAGTAATGCGAAATTTGAGCGCAACTCTTCACGACTGGTAGGTGGCTTGGTAGGCTGGTAGCCAACCTGCGGAATCTTCCCGTGGGAGACACCTTCCTGGCGGCATGTCGCTCTGCAACTTGGACAACCAGATACGCCGAGAACGCCAACGACGACCATGGCGCGGAAGCCCGCAACGGGCGCCTTAGAACTGCGCTCTAAAACAGAGAGCAATACCTGACGGGAGCTAGTATTGTGCGATATAAACAATGCTGATACCCCACAAAAGGAGGAAACAACGTCCACTCACCACTTTGTCCATTGCGTCCTCAACTTTTGATCGTTACGTTTGCGATCATCTATGAGTCTGCGTGCTCTTTTTCAACTTGTACAACTGCTGTCCTTGGACTGGGATTTCGTTCGCTGTCGCCACATTTTCTTTCTTCTACAGTAAGCCTATTCATTGTCCTCTTCTACGGTAGCAACCCTCCGGAAGGTCCTTGTGGTGACCACATCCCGAATACGCACCACCACCACCACTCCAACTCTACTACTGCCACGAAAGCAACTACAGCTGCTATTACTACCACTGCGGCTACTAACCTCTACCACCATTGCTACAACTACTAGCGCTACCACTACAGCTTCTACTAATACTGAAGACCACCACAACCACTATTACTACTTCAATGGCCTGAAACCCAGAGAACCGGCTTTTACCAGGTGTCGCAGTAAAATGAAGTAGGCCACCCATTGCCTCTCTACTGTGAATTTCTTCGCTATCGTCATATTTGTCAACTTCCATGGCTATCTCACTCCTTTTCGTCAGAAACTGTAACAACCCCTCGGATGCTTCCCGTGGCAACAACCCTCCGGTCACACACCACTACCATCACCGCCACTCTACTACTACAACTGCCACAGCCACTACTATTACTAGCCGTGCTACTACTACCAATACTACTCCCACTGTTGCTACCTCCACTCAAGTAGCTACTGCTCCTGCTAACACTGCTACTGGAATGAAGAAGTTGATCCAGCACCAAGGCCAACGACGACGAAGCGCTAGCGCCACCCGTCGGATGCTCGTGCTGGAGAACTACCACTTCTGGATTGGCTAAGTATTTGGCGGCTGGTCCTGTTTTCCGTTTCCCCTGTGCATTTGCGCCTTCTTTTTTCTTGCGTGGATAACGCGCGCCATGAGTTTATAAATCTGAGGTAATGTCTACGCAGTCTCCCGGCCAGGGAAACTCCCCCTGGTCGGCTTCCATACCGCCTCCTGAGATGCCTCTGGGAGCTTTTGAATGCTCCGGCGTCCGCGGCATTCCTGTGGCGCTGGTGCCAAAGAATGGTGGTGCTATCAAAATTAACAATCCAGGGCCTGTTCGAGCTGCTCTCAAGGCGGCCACTCCCCTTATGAAGCAATCACTGAGGAGAGGCAGTTTGGACGTAGCGGGATTCTGTGCCGTCCACCAGACCTGTCGTGCGTAAAGGATCTTCTAAACTGCTGTTCTTTTGGATCGCTTTCGGTAAACAGCTTCCTTCCGTCTCATCTGGCCTGCACAAAAGGTTTCGTTCGCGGTGTGAACTCTTGCTTGTCTCCAGTTGAGACCCTCGACATTCTCTCTGCAGTGGGTGTTGTTGCGGTGTATCGCTGTAGCCGGGAGGTGAACATTGAGCGGGTGCCAACAGAAACGGTTATTGCCACTTTTCCGAACACTGCCTGCCCCCCAGAAATAAAAGCATGGTCCCTAATCTTCCATGTAGATCTCCTTCTGTCTAAGCCAACGCAGTGCAGCAATTGCTGGCGATATGGCCACAGTGCTTGTGGCTGCAAGTCCACCTTGCGCTGTTTCAAATGCGGCAATGACCATCCATCAAATTTACGCCCTTATGAAAGCGAGAACTGTTGCCTTTGTGGTGGATCTCAGGCTGCTAATTTCATGAATTGTCCTTCTCGGGATCATGAATTGCAAATTCTAGACGTAACTGACCGCAAACGCTGTTCGCGACGCGAGGCAATATCAGAAATATTTGAGAGCTAACAACTATGCAGGTGTGTCAGCCCGTTCAAGAGTGACACTAGATTCGTCTATCTCTCAGGCAATAGTGACTGCTGTGGAAGCCTCTATGGCTAAGATGGTAGTGTCCACTGTCACAAAGTGGATATCTAATGCTCTGGGAATGCATATTACCCAGTCCATGCAAATTGAAATGACTTCTGCCATGTCAGCCATGCCTTCATCGGTAATGACCCAACATTCCTTGCCTGAGAAGTCTCAGCCCCAGGAACAAGTTACTCCGGTTTCTCCACTTCCTCGGTCCCCTAATTCAGATAATGCTCAAATTATTCATGATGCAGATATGGTGGATTCGGATACGCGAATTCTCAAACGCCGTGGATCCCCCATGTCTAACCCTTCTCCACATCCTCAGCCGAAATCAAAGAAGCAGCAGATTGGCCCTAAGCCAAAAGAAACTATTTTAGGGCAGGCAGTTGCTGCTGCCCGGAATTCTCAACCATAGGGGTGTTAAGAGTTCTCTAGTGGAACTGTCGGTCACTTCTTCCAGCTTCAACACACAGTGTACCTTATATCTCAACATAATCCAGACATAATTATTTTACAAGAAACTTGGCTTACATCTGAAAAACATTTCCATTTGCCAAATTATTCTTCATTTCGAAAAGATCGACAGTCAAGAGGAGGAGGCTTGCTCATACTGGTTTCTCCCAAATTTTGTCACAGGGCTAAGATTACTTTTAAGTCCTCTGCAATAGGCTGTGAGTTATTGGCTTAATTTAGACTGGAATTCCAGGGTGTTATCCATTTTCATTAGTAAATGTTTATTTTCCTTGCGGTGTGTTCAATACCATGCTGCCAGATCTCCTGCTGCTTAATTGTCAAAAGTCAGTTCTCTTTGTCGGAGACTAATTCTCATCATGTGTCGTGGGGCTTTAAGACAGATTTTTGTGGTAAGCGCCTTTGGGGTTTGGTTACTGATAACAACCTTTCGTGTATGAATTCGGGTTCGGCCACATTTCTCCACGCACAAATTCGATCTGTGTTGGATTTAACTTTCACCAGCCCTTGTGTTCCTGTACTCAATCGGTCGACTTTAGATTGTGGAACATCTAGCGGTCACCTACCTATCGTTTTTTATATTAATTGCCGCTTAACTCCGGCGTGCTCTCACATGCGGTCATATATAAACTATGACCAGTTTAAGTTCTCTTAGCGCTCCACTTTTGCTTCAGCGGTTAATTCTGCTGAAGAACATACAGCAAGGCGTATGCTTGGCTATTGAAGAATGCCGAAAGAAGTCCAAATTTTGGCACGTACATCAAGAGGGAACACTTCAACTAGACGGTTGAATGCAGATTGCTCGCGGGATTACGGACTCAGAAAGGCTGCATGGAATAAGCTCCTACACAATCAGTGCCCAAAAAATTGGCATGATTATAAGTTCATTGCTGCTACTTTTAAACTCACAGTCTCACAAGCGAAAGAAGATTGTGAATCCGAGAATTTTGATTTCCCAACAAATTCAGGAAAAATGCTATAAAATAGGGCCTCAAAACAACTTCAAAGTAACAAATAAATCCGGTGGTTTCTTGGCATACCTTTGTATGAGCTGTGGTTGTAGACCGCTCTGCAACAAAACCGAGCTTCTTGCATACGCCAAAGAAGAACTGGAGCGAGAGGTTGTGCAAGCTTCTTTTTTAATTCCAAAGCGGAAGAGAAGTGCCAGCACACCCTCTGTTTTCACTCCTTGATCAAGAGCTGCGATTTCTGGACGGACACGCGTAGGCTGTTTCTTTTTTTGTGTGTATGTGTGGAAGGTGATTCCTGCCGTCTTTCCTGCGGTTTTCATATGTCTTGATTACTCTGACTTGGACCACTCTTTTTTTCATTCTTGACACTGGTTTTTACGAACGGTCGTAAATTTTACACTGGTTCCTTGTTTTCACCTATCTTTTCTCTTTTGACGCAGCCTGGGTAAGAGATATACAATTCTGCGTTGATAAACACAGGTTATTTATTGTTTATTCCTTGTTATAAGCCGGTTTTGTACTGATTTACTTGTTTTTTGTGTAGAACTGTCGAGTATATAGTTAGCAACACTGACTGCACGAAAAAATACAGGTTTACCGCTTGATCATGTGATTGATGCCGTGCATGGGCGATGGTTGCACCTATAAAATGTGTCCCTTTGAAACTTACTGAATCAGTTGGTAGGCAGCGCCCGTCTTGTAAATATTCCTCACCATCACCCCCACCACGAGCTATTTCTAACAGTTCAAGAAAAAAGCAGTTTATTTTTATTGCAACGAATTTGCTAGGCATGACGTATTGAAAGAAGCATCCATAGATGGGGCGCCAGCTGCAACAGGATCGGATACCGTGGAAGGCTAAACACGTCAGGTTGTCATGTGCACCTCCTTGCGCGGCCAAACTATTTGTCACAATTACATCGCCACGGGCGCTTTTAAATTAGAGAGCCAGGGTCCAGGTAACAGAGCCAGAGCGCCGCGCGATCCAACCACCGCTCCGTCCTCGTTTTCAACTAAGCGTGGAGGCCGCGCGGCGCGTCAGGCACGTGGCAATATAAAAGCAGAGATCCTCGAATTCATTAGTTCTGACAGGCACTACCGTGAGACACCAAGAGTGTTGTAATCTTCTTGAAGATTAGAGGAAAATTAACTAGTTTGATTGTTTGTCTCACTCAAATTTAATTTTTTTTTATTTATTTCAGTTACCCTCTTGGCGCAGAGGACATTATAGAGGGGACTGATACAGTACAAAACAATAAAAAAGAAGAAAGCAACACGCAAATTGGAATGCATGAGTGAACTGGGGATTAATCTCGTTTGAAACACGTACAGTAACGCAGGGTAGCAAAAATTACTAACATTGCATGGGAAACATGGCTAATAAGTGGCGACACTCGTCAATGTTTGTCGTTAAAAACGAAGAGAGTAGAACACAACATGAAACCACATAAAACACAGAACAATATAACTGAAAACTGTGAAACTAAAGGAGTTAGAAGAAAGAAACTTATATGCGTTATAATGCAAACGTAGGTTTTTCCTGAATACCTTGATACTGTTATTAATCACCAGCGCGGCAGGCAGACGATTCCACTCTGTTACTGTCTTACGAATGAATGAATATTGATAGGATGTAGTGCGGAAGTGGGGGATGCCTACTTTGCACGGATTATCGATGCGCGACGATACATATGTGGGTGACGTGGTCAGTTCATTTTTTAGAATTGGATTGGTGTGGTAAATTTTAAAGAAAAGGCACAAACGGGAAATTTTTCTGCGACAAGGGTGCTATTGATAAAGTTTCTTTCATGAATGTGACGCTTGATAGACGACCATAGTCACCAAGAATAAAACGTGCGCAGCGATTTTGGACTGATTCAAGGGCATTGGTTAATTCGTCGGTATGTGGGTCCCATACTGATGAGGCGTATTCGAGTTTAGAGAGAACAATTGCTTTATAAAGAATTAGTTTCACAGATGACGGTGCGATAGAAAAGTTGCGTTTAATATAGCCTAGCATGCGGTTAGCGTTTGTGATAATATAAATAATGTGTTCATTCTAGGTCAGGTTCGATGTTAGAATAACGCCGAGGTACTTATAAGATCTTACTGATGTTAGTGGATCATTGTTAAGGCAGTAACGGGGAGGGAATGTAATTCTGCGGTATGAAAAACGCATTAGTTTACATTTTTCGTGTTAAGTGTCATATTCTATGTCGAGCACCAATCGGAAATAACATTAAGATCACCTTGAAGTACAACTATATCGTTAGTAGTCCTTATTGCCCTGTAGATGACACAATCATTAGCAAAAAGTCTGACTGAAGATGTAAGATTGTTTGGTAGTTCGTTAATGTAGATTAGAAATAAAACAGGGCCGAGCACGGAACCCTGTGGGACACCTGATGTTACAGGGAGTGACGACGACATGTAACCATTAGCGCGCACAAACTGGGAGCGGTTTGTTAAAAAGCATGCATTCCAGGCTAGTACATACTGGTCAATATTTAGTTTACTCAATTTATAAAGAAGAAGTCTGTGGGACCCTTTATCAAAAGCTTGCCGCAAATCCAAATATATGCAGTCAATTTCGAACCCCTCATCAAGTAAATAATGAATCTCCTTTGTAAACGCAACTAATTGAGTTTCGCATGAGAAATGCTTCCTAAAACCGTGCTGACAGGAAGAGAAGAATGACGTGTTCCATGATTCTGCATGAAATAGAAGCTTAAGATATTGGTCGATAGTTAGTTGCCACGTGTTTGTCACCGGATTTATTAAGCGGAACAACACTGACAAACTTCCAATCGTCAGGCAACACCCCTAGCAGAGGCGACTGTTCAAACATCTTGGATAATGCGATACCGGAATATGTTTTTGTACTTTTTAGCACTTTGCTACTAGTATTGTCTGGGCCACATGAAGAGGACAATTTTAAGCGATCTATTACGTTCAATAAACCATCACAGTCAAATATTATTGCATCCATCGGAAATTTAGAAGCGCCGTTGCAGATGGGAAGAGGGGAATTAGTGTCACAAGAAAAGGCTTCGGCGAAGGTCTCATTTAGAATGTTGGCGCATTCGTTGGTAGACACAATTTTAGACTGCGAGTCGAGGAGTGACATTTCCGAGTTGTGTGGCTCCTTGATAAGGCTCCAGAATATTTTGAGATTGTTTGACAGAATCGAGGGCAATGTTACGTTAAAAAATTTATGCTTCGCCTCCTTCGGTGCTTTCTTATAAGCACAGGCGGCTGTCTTTAGAGCTGACCACAGCTCCTGCCGTTTGGAATATTTTGTTTTCGAGAAAAGCCTTCTATTTCTGTTTGTGAGACGTTTCAGCGTCTGGTTGTACCACGGGGCATGCCGATTAGTAACTATATTTTTACGAGGAATGTGTAGGTTTATTAGGTCTAGAAGCTTATTTTTGAATATCATCCAGTTCTCATTGACCAATCAGTCTTCAAATTTGTCAATAAAAGAACCAAGAAAAACCTCCAGAGCATGGTTAATTGCGAAAAAGTTTGCCTTAGAGTAGTTGTAAATTGTCTTCTTTTTGTTTCGCGATGTAGCTGCTGGGAGGTTCAATGTAATGTGCAAAAACATATGGTAACTTATCCCAGGCATATGCCTTATACTAGAAACTAGATCGGGAACAGTGGTAAGTAATAGATCCAATATGTTGGAGCTGGAGCATGTCAACCTGGTTGATTTTGTAATTACTTGGACCAACGAAAAATTCGAACAAAGCACTGCGAAATTTGACGACTCAGATGACCCATTACTCTCAATAGTAGAACAGAACCAGTCAATATCAGGGATATTGAAATCACCGAACAGAAAAACTAGTAGATTAGGAAACCTGGCATAAATAACATTTAGAATGTCATGAAGATCGTGAGAAAATCCGATCGGTGTAGAGGGTGCGCGGTAGCAGGCGCAGATTATAAACTTTTGATGACTGATTGTTATCTGCACGCAAACAAATTCTAAGGAGGTGGCAACATTCACATGAAAACATTCTATGCATTCAGAAACTGCTATTAATACGCCGCCACCACGGCCTGAAGAGCAGTCACAGCGAAATATCATGTAGTTTTTCTGTGATGAAAAAAGCTCGTTGCCGCGTACAGAACTGTGCAGCCAAGTTTCCGTCAGCACAATTATGTCGTACGATGTAGTGTCGGATGCACAAGACAAAGAAACGCGGTTATGGATGACACTCCGTATGTTAGTAAAAAGAATCGAGATATCTTGCGGCGTTCGGGGGCGTTCATGCGCACGGTCGGTCAGCTATTCAGAAGAGCTAGATTGGAAAGTGTTGGTGACAACCGTGCTCTATTTATCTCTCGAACACTATCAGTGCTTGAGCAGTACAAGTAGCACTTATTGTTCAGAATAAGTTTGCTATATCGGAGGCTGAACTTTCTTTCTGGAGCTGATTTTTTAGCAAACTTGATAAGCTTTTTACGCGCATGCCTGATAGATGGACAGAAATCTGTAGTAGCCGAGATCTCTAATTCACTCAATTTTAACCTCGCGCTGAAAACATTTTCTTTCGTTTTATGACTTGCAAACTTGACTATTATAGGCCCAGGCTTTCCAGGCTATCCTGTGAGCACGCGCAAGGTCTGCGTCTTGTATATTTATTGACATTTCATTCTGTGTTATGTTTTTTATTTTTTTCTTCGGACTGCGCCCATGACTCATCAGGTTCTTCTGGGATACTCTAAAATAATAGGTTATTCCTGCGGGATCTATCCTCTAGATCATTAAGTTGTGCCTTGAGCGTCTCAGTCTCCTTCATTATACTTTAAGTGGTTTTTTTTCACCGAGGCAATGTTCTTTTGGCATGATTCTAACACCTCAAGCTTATTTTCTACAGAATCTAGTCTGCCAGAAATCTTAGTAATTTTAGGTTTTAATTCTTTCTGATCGGTTGACAAAGTTTGAATTGAATCAAGGATGCGCGCCTGGCCATTTTCAATTCTAGAACTCTGTTCTTTGAGGTCGCGAAGTATTTCAAAAATAGCGCTGATATCAGTTCCCGCCGGTACATCATTTTGTGCAGCCGTACGAGTATTACGATCAGGTTTCAATTCTACGTCTCCTGATAACAAAAGTTTTAACGCAGCAAAACACTCGCATGCACATTCAATAAGCACTTGTGGGCATGGGAGCCCAATGAGAATAATATCGTTCGAACGTTTAGAGGAGACAGGACCAACCTGCAACAGGCAGAGACGAAAACGCTTTGTTGACTGCATCGCAGCGTTGTTCCCATGCCCACTGAAATCGTGAGGATGGTTCCAGTCTTCTAAGTAGGGCGGAGCCGCTGCCGTCGATGTTGATGGGGTGGACGATTTGGGGGGAGCCACGCGGACATGCATCGGAACGGCACCCCAAGGGGCGATGGAGCACAAGTCAGTTTCAGCACGTGCCGGCTCGTGCAACACATCGCAGAATTCGCTGCTGCATCCCTGATAAGGCGTCGAGGCAGCGCACGCGCTAAGAAGGGCTGGTAGCTGCAAGAGGCAGAGACGAAAAAGCTTTGTTGACTGCATCACAGCGTTGCTCCCATGCCCACTCAAAAGAGTAGTAATTTGGGCTTGCTGGTAGCTCGTTATAAAGCTGAAAACCGCAGGCAGACCAGGACGAGAGCAGATGAATGGAGGTCTCCTCTCGCTCGTCTCATCGACTCGTCTGTTGCCGTCCTTGTGCTTCCGCGTTATTTCGTCTTCCTCTTTACATCACACATTGTTTATTCCATGAGTGAGACGGGTGTTGCCACAATGATTAACTGGCAAGGTGTCCACGAAGAACCCAAAAATTGAAACAGCTGTTACTCGATTATCGGCTGAATTTCACTGTGATGAATGTAACAACGGAGAGGATTCAATATCATTTACCATATTTTCTAAGGCTGCAATGCGATTGTCTTGCTTGTCTAACTTATTCAAAATTGTAACATATTTGGGAGAAATGAAGGAATGAGTACATTTTTTTTCGCGTCATTTGACATCACAAAAGAGTAGTAATTTGGGCTTGCTGGTAGCTCGTTATAAAACTGAAAACCGCAGGCAGACCAGGACGAGAGCAGGGGAATGGACGAGACGAGAGCTACGTCTCCTCTCGCTCGTCTCGTCGACTCCTCTGTTGCCGTCCTTGTGCTTCCGCGTTATTTCGTCTTTCTCTTTACATCACACATTGTTTAATCCATGAGTGAGACGGGTGTTGCCACAATAATTTACTGGCTAGGTGTCCACGAAGACCCCGAAAATTGAAATAGCTGTTACTCGATTATCGGCTGAATTTCACTGTGATGAATGTAACAACGGAGAGGATTCAATATCATTTACCATATTTTCTAAGGCTGCAATGCGAGTGTCTTTATTGTCTAACTTATTCAAAATTGTAACATATTTGGGAGAAATGAAGGAATGAGTACATTTTTTTTCGCGTCATTTGACATCACAAAAGAGTAGTAATTTGGGCTTGCTGGTAGCTCGTTATAAAACTGAAAACCGCAGGCAGACCAGGACGAGAGCAGGGGAATGGACGAGACGAGAGCTACGTGTCCTCTCGCTCGTCTCGTCGACTCCTCTGTTTGTTGTTGTTGTTGTTGTTGTTGTTGTTGTTGTTGTTGTTGTTGTTGTTGTTGTTGTTGTTGTTGTTGTTGTTGTTGTTGTTGTTGTTGTTGTTGTTGTTGTTGTTGTTGTTGTTGTTGTTGTTGTTGTTGTTGTTGTTGTTGTTGTTGTTGTTGTTGTTGTTGTTGTTGTTGTTGTTGTTGTTGTCCTATCAAAAAATGGCACATACCCACACTGGGGGATCGGCCAAGAATCGGGTGGCTATTCCCCTCAACGCAGTTATTAAAAAGGAAAAGCACGTGGGAGTGCAACACCGGTGAATTTTTCGTCATGAACAGAAAAGGGATGAGAGTTTTGATTTTAAAATTTTAAGAATAATAATAAAGAGAGGGATTAAATAATAATGATTTAGTCAAAATGTAATATTTTGATAGAAAAGAAAAGTTTGAACACTTAGCAAGGCAGACGGTGAGATTCTATCAGGAAATTTAGAACAGCGGTACAAACAGATCTGTGGCTGAACCCAAATGTGGTGGCGCCAAATGATAGCAAGTGCGGGCTGCTCAAACTAAGGCCAAAATGCTGCAAGGGCTCCTCCAGCAACCTTTTTCTCAGAGAGTTGAATCGGCGACAATACAGCCAAAAATGTTCTATAGATTTAGGCTCACGGCAAAATGCACAAAGGGGAGAGAGCGCCAAACCCGACTTGTGTAAATAGAAATTTAGAGGGGGGATGCGGCAGCGCAGCCTCGTCAGTGATACTTCAAGCTGCCGAGAGCAACTAATTTTCCTGTTCCAATAATATTTAAGGTGCTCATAATCCGCCGATGTTAAAAGTGATGTGTCTTGCGTGCTTAAAAACGCACGTCGCCGAAATCTAGGTGCTGTAATATAGGCTGTAGCCGGGATGATTGGCAACACGGGGCCGCTGAGGGAAGCCTTTGCGAGATTATCAGCAATCTCATTTACTGTCACACTGCTGTGACCGGGAACCCATACTAAATGAACAAGGCTCAAATGCGGAGGAAGTAGGGATAAGAAAGTTGTTAAATTGGGACCGTCAACATGTGCAGCGACAGACGAACACAAAGATAAAGAATCAGTAATTACTGCAACTGCTGTAATAGAGGGGTCTAGCTTGCGTAGAGCAAGTACAACTGCTAGAAACTCTGCTTGAAAAATAGGGGTGAAATCTGGAAGGCGCAGTGAAAAGGACCAGTCTAAATGCGAGCAAAATATTCCCACACCTGCTTTTTCATTGCATTGCGATGCGTCAGTGGCTATTGCTATATCTGTAGGTAGGTTCCTCAGATGATCGTCTAGAAGATCATTTAGAATACTCGGTGGCAAAAGTTTAGCATTTTTTGGGAATATGTCGTCGAAAACAATGTGGATAGCGGGCCCATTGCGAAGCGCAGGAAGGATATCATAAATGTTTACATCTAAAGGCTGAAGTAAACTTTGCACAAACACTACCTGAGGGGAATTGAAACGAGACCAGGGGACACCAAAAAAGAAGGTCGGCTGAGAACAGAAAATGCTTTGGGAACGGTGGAAATGGGATTCATAGATCCTGAGGTAAGTTTGCACAGTTTAAAATTGAAGTCGTGATAAGAGAGACGGATTGCGGGCTTCAAGGTACAGCACATTGATAGCCACGAATTTTGGAAGGCGGAAGCACATGCGAAGTGCTTCCCTCTCTAAAAGGACGAGAGCGCGAAGTTTATATGTAGCCGAGCCTGAAAACAACACTGATCCAAATTCTAAAATTGGCCTGACATACACAGTATAGATCATTAATAGCGCATCTCTGCGCATGCCGTACCGGTGATGGCATAATTTCCGTAACATGCCCACGGCACGAGCCCCTTTCGCCGCGACATGGTCAATGTGAGGTCGCCAAGTGAGTTTATTGTCATAAGTGACCCCTAGGTATTTTAGGGTTGAACCTGCGGTATTATTTTTAACTCGCAAGTGAGAGAGACCACTACAGGAGTGAATAGAGGGAAAACAAGAGTGGCGCACTTCCCAACATTTAACTTTAGGTGTAATGCGCTCAACCAGTGCTCAAGTGTATTCAAATATAACTGCAACAGACCATACAGAGAATGTATATCCGGCGCAGCAGCAAAAAACGCAATGTCGTCCGCATAGACGTAAGTGCGTACATGGCGGTGGAGAGGAATTGAGCTCTACAGAATATTAAAGAGCACAGGAGAAAGAACAGCTCCTTGCGGTACACCTCGCGTTTGTCTGTACCTCTCTGAATGAAAACCATTATGGACGCAAAAGAATTCCCTGTTATAAAGAAATGCAGATATCCATGCAACTTTATAATATGGAAATTGAAGAGACTGTAGCCTATGTATCAGGATGGAGTGTTCTACACTGTCGTAAGCTTTGGCGACGTCTAACGTAACAAAAGCCGCGACCAGGCGTTGACGACGAGCAAGGAGAATTCTGCTCTCAAGATCAGCATGTACATTCCATATCGAACACCGTGGCCGGAAACCGAGTTGGCACGGGCTGAGTATAGTTTTGCGGTCCACAATGGCTGACACCCGAATTAGTAACACCCTTTCTATCAACTTTACCACGTTTCATGTTAAAGAAATTGGCCTAATATTACCCAATTCATAGCCTCCACCCTGATTTTTAAGTAAAGGGATCACCTTGGACAGCTTCCACTCAGAAGGTATCCAAGCTTGTTTGAGAGAGTAGTTTATTAGGTGCAATAAGGAGTTGGGAGACTCTTCAAATAGAATCTTGAGCATCTTTGTAGTAACACCATCAGGACCAGGAGCAGCAGCTGGCAATCTCTGGACAACTTGTGAAAGCTCTGATAGATTTACTTGTGAGGCATTATCATTTGGCACGACTGGTGCAAACAACAATGGGCGCAAAGGTAGTAAAGACGAGAACCGCTATTGCAGGCCTGTGGCAATTAATTCAACCGCCTGGATAGCTTCTACAGGTGACATAACTAATGACTGAAAATTATGAGAGGACATGAGCTGTTTCCTAGACCATAGAAAATCGAATAGTGCACGCCGGTTGCCCGCCTTTGAAAGATAATCGAAGTGTTCTGAGTTATATTTTTCCTTCGCGCGAGAAACTGTGCGTTTAAAGGTGGCTGCAATAAATTTATAATCACTCCAGTTAATCGGGAATTGGTTAAGAAGGAGCTTTTTCCATGCTGCCTTCCTCCGCCTGTAATCTCTTGTACAGTCTGCATTCCACCATTTAGAAGAATTCCCTTTTGTTGGCCTCACCAGGAACTCCGACTTTTTACGGCTTTCCTCTATAGTCTGACATATGCTTGCTGACTGGTGGACCTCGGCGATGTTAGACACTGAAGCAAGGGCAGAGCGCGACGCCGTCTGAAATCTGTCATAATTTACATGTGACCGCAACTGAGAAGACGCCAGAGTAACACTACATATGATATCAAAATGAATAGGTATATGGTCACTTGAGGTGCCGCTATCAACAGTCGACCAATTCGTTACGCCAATTTCAGGGCTAATGATAGTGAGATCTAAACAGATTGAGTGTGTGAGCGAAGATAAGTGGCCGATCCTGTATGTACGCACATCAGGTTGTGATCAGAAATCCAGTCCCAAAGGCGCTTGCCGCATGTATTAGTCCTAAAACCCCACGACACATGGTGAGAATTGAAGTCCCCAGCCACGAAAACAGGGTTTTTACAGTTAGCGAGTAAGAAGTCCGGAGGTCTAACATCCTGGACTCCATTGGGGAAATAACAATTTGCTATTGAAAATGGAGAGCACCCAGGAAGTACAAAGTCTAGTGCCAAAATCTCACAGTCAGGAGACATTTGTTGAAAAGATACCATAGCCCTGTGGCAAAATTTTGAAGAGACTAAAGTTAGTAAACTCCCGCCTCTTGACTGGCGGTCTAGGCGAAATGAACGGTAATTTTTTATATGAAAATGTTTGTCGGTTGAAAGCCACGTTTCTTGCAGAATTATGACATCCGGATTAAGCTGGGTAGAAATGCAGTGTAAATCTGTGGAAGCGGAAAGAATAGAGCAACAGTTTTACTGCAGAACTTGCAACGACGCTATGGTTGCGAAATTCTAGCAGCAGCAACTGCCTGCTCCAAAATGGTATCCTTGGGTTTAGTGCCAAGCTGCTTCTTCTTTGATTTGGGCTGGGTGCCCAGAGAAGACAACGAATGAGACATGGGGGACCCGCTGCGCTTAAGAAGCCGCGCATCAGGCACCACCATCTCGGAATCATACATAATACCAACATCACTCGAGGTACCCGAGGTAGGTACAGCGGAAGGGACAGAAGTTTGTTTCTGGGGTTGTGATGCTACTGGAATTGGAGACCTGATATGAGGAGAGGGAATTTCTGTCGAAAGAGGTGCCAAACTGGCCTGCACGGCATGTGTAAGCTGAGTCGCTAGAACGTTTGTAAGGCACTCCGACACACTTGCGGCAATCTTTTCTACCATTTTAGACATCGAAGCCTCCACAGCAGCCACAATTGCCTGGGACAGCGTTGAGTCTAACATGACACCTTGCCGAGCGGTCACACCGGCATAACCGTGGGCACGTTCTTCGACCTCTGTAATAGCGTCACGGCGCGAACAGCGTTTCCTGTTAATTATCTCCAGAATTTGGATTTCCTGAGCTCGAGATGGACAATTTGAGTAGTTTGCAGAGTGAGCACCACCGCAAAGGCAACACTTCTCATTCTCAGTGCAGGTGCTCCTTGAATGACCATCCCCACAGTTACAACACCTCAAGTTGGATTTGCAACCGCCGGCGCTATGTCCATAGCGCCAGCAGTTGTTACACTGCAGAGGCCGAGATGATAACGGGTCTACCCGAAAAATTAGAGGCCATGCCTTGATTTCAGAGGGGCAGGAGGTGCCGGCAAAAGTAGCAATAACTGATTCAGTGGGCATCCGCAAGTTGTTTACAGCCCGGCTACAGCGGTGCACAGCAACAACACCTGCAGCCGACAGAAGCTCAAGAGTCTCTGCCGGAGACAGGGAAGAGTCTACGCCTCGTACAATACCTTTCGTGCACGCCAGATGTGAAGGGATGAAGGAACTTACCCGAAGGGAGGCAAAGGATGAGGAGTTTAGCAAATCTCTTACACAGGCGAGGTCTGGCGATCTGCACAGAATCCCGCCGCGTCCAAACTGGCGTACCTCTGAGATTGACTCATAATGAGAAGTCGCCGACTGGAGAGCAGCCCGAACAGCACCAGGGTTGTTCATCTTGATTGCACCACCATCCTTAGGCACCAGCGCGACAGGGATATTTCCGACACCACTGCGCAAAAAAGCTTCCAACGGTAGGAGATCAGTGGACAGAGAAGTCGACCAGAGGGAGCTCCCCTGGCCGGGAGACTGGGTGGACATAGCCCGGGCTTACTGCCTTACCGCGCAAAGACGCAGAGAGAAAATGCCCCAACCAGCCACCCGAAACTTAGCCGATTGTTCCCAGCAGAGCAGAGCTTCCAGGAGACGAGATGCTGACACGGCGGTCTCTTGCTACCAAGGTCCTGAGCGTTGTGTTTCCGCGTTATTTCGTCTTCCTCTTTACATCACACATTGTTTAATCCATGAGTTTGACGGGTTTTGCCACAATAATTTACTGGCAAGGTGTCCACGAAGACCCCGAAAATTGAAATAGCAGTTACTCTATTATCGGCTGAATTTCACTGTGGTGAATGTAACAACTGAGTGGATTCAATATCATTGACCATATTTTCTAAGGCTGCAATGCGAGTGTCTTGCTTGTCTAACTTATTCAAAATTGTAACATATTTGGGAGAAATGAAGGAATGAGTACATTTTTTTTTCGCGTCATTTGACATCACAAAAGAGTAGTAATTTGGGCTTGCTGGTAGCTCGTTGTAAAACTGAAAACCGCAGGCAGACCAGGACGACAGCAGGGGAATGGAGGAGACGAGAGCTACGGCTCCTCTCGCTCGTCTCGTCGACTCCTCTGTTGCCGTCCTTGTGCTTCCGTGTTATTTCGTCTTCATCTTTACATCACACATTGTTTAATCCATGAGTGAGACGGGTGTTGCCACAATAATTTACTGGCAAGGTGTCCACGAAGACCCCGAAAATTGAAATAGCTGTTACTCGATTATCGGCTGAATTGCACTGTGATGAATGTAACAACTGAGTGGATTCAATATCATTGACCATATTTTCTAAGGCTGCAATGCGAGTATCTTGCTTGTCTAACTTATTCAAAATTGTAACATATTGGTGAGAAAGCAACTGTATCGAGGCTTCAGCGTCATTGACTGTTTTCCGTAGCTGCGCCAAATCGCCAACTTTGGCCACGATGGGCAGGATAAGGGTAACTTTTTGATCAAGCTCCTTCAACTCCTTCTGAATGTTTGAGTTTTCCAATGGTGTGGGGGCGTTGGTAGACCTTTTTTGCCCGAGTTCGCATGTCGAACAGCTCCAACTAGACTTCCATGAGTCACCCTTAGTACGGAAGGCGGTTACCCTCATCCCAGAGCATTTACCTAGATGGTACGAGTAATCGCAAGTAGTGCATGTTATGTACACAATAAACAATTTCTCACCCATAAGGGTGTAAATCAGCTGTCCCCAGACGAACACTCATTTTCCATTGTTGGGTGCTATAAAGGGCGCAGAGATCAGCACCCTAAAGGAAAGGTGCACTTAATGATACTTTAGAGGGTGTTATGGTTGCATCCTCATTAAAGGGTGCTATTTTTTCATAACACCCCTACGAATGCATGTTGGGAGAGTGCTCCACATTGATCCACCCATGAAGCGAAAGCCTTCGATTGTTGCGTGCCTTCTAAACTTCCAGAGGAAGAACGCTGGAGATAGGATTGAGCGGACGC